>NC_142223.1:3484764-3798717 GCF_049639895.1 Pseudopodoces humilis | reverse complement strand
GGAGGCTGGCAGGTCCCCCCATGGACCGCAATATGCTTCGGCACCCTCCTCCTGCCGTGGACGGCCACATAGCCCAACCCAGAGAAGCCCCCCCCCCCCACCGCCCCAGGCACCCGTAGCCTCCTCCACCCTCACATCCCGCTGCCGCCAGCCCACCGCCACCCTGTGCTGCCCGTTGCAAAGCGAGCTGCCGCGGCCAGGGACACGCGGCTCCGTGCGCTCTGCCCGGCTCGGCCGCTGCGGCCGGGCTCGCCGCACGCCCCGCTGGCACCACTCGCCCTTGCAGAGCGCTCGCCCTCACTCCTGCCCCTCCAGAGCCGCTCAAGGCCAACTTCCGGCTCACCTCTGCCCAGACCGCCTGCCTTTCCAGCGATTAAAACGATAAACCCCGCCAGCAGTGCCCCGAGCCTTCCTGGGGCTGTCCACGCCAAACCCACCCACACCATCCTCGCCGACAGCGGTGGCCCCCTCACCAACACCATCACAATCACCCCAACACCCACACTTCCTGCATCTCTGCCAGCACCCGCATTCCCTGTCACTTGTGGTGACCACATCACCAGTGGTGGCCCAGAGGCCAGTAGTGCCCTGGTGCCTGGCTGACACAGCCTTGCGAAGAAGGGCCAGGGTGGGCGGCTGGAGAACACACCACTTTATTGGGGAGGGGGAAGGAGTGCCCGGCAGTGGGCAGCCTTGAGAACTATCCCATGGGTTCGCGGTGGGCTCGGTGCCTGCTCGTCCCGCGAGTGGCTGGGCAGCCGATGTGCTGGGGCATGGGGTCCTCCCCGGCCCTGGGAGCAGGGGGCCATAAATAGAGGGGACAGGCAGGTGAGAAGGGGACATAAAACTGACATAAAATGTCTACACGGCATAAGTAACAATACTTAGGGGTATGGCTGGGATGAGGTGCCCAGTGAGATGTGGAGGTGGTGGGACCTCCCTGTGCCAGGGTGCTGATGGTGGGGATCAGGGTCCCATGGGCAGACTCTGGCGCAGTGTCTCAGCACAGCCAGCCAGCTCCATGCGCTCCAGGGCAGCAAAGACATGGTCCAGTGTTGCACTGGTCTGCTGGCACCAGCGCTTCAGCATCTCATACTGCTGGTCACGGATGTGGGCCACCTCCAGCTCTACCAGCTCAATCTCTGCTTCCCGCAGCTCCAGCATCCGCATGAACTCCTTCCAGCGCCGTACTGGCACCACGTCAATGATGGCATAGAGCTGGCTGCCCTGCAGCAGGGCACCACGGGGCTCTGGGGGTGCAGAGGGCTCCCCTTCATCACTAGGCTGCTCACGCCATGAGGCCTGGTGTTTGAGCCTCTGGTTTGCTGTGTCAGTGACACGCTCTGTCCCTGGTGGGGAGTATGGCTGGGTCCAGCAGAAGTTGTCCCACCTCCGGGCATTAAACTGGCACCATGGTGTGGCTGCAACCCCAGCCTGTGCCATGGGGAGGGGACCACCTGCCAGGGCACCATGCCAGAGCCTCTTCCTCTTGTGGTAGATGGCAAGGGCACCCAGGAAGAGAGGCCCGGTGAGTCCCAGCAGGATGTACTCCAGACCTGAGCCTGAAAGGAGGAGCAGGAGCATTCCCATCAGCTGACCAGCACGGTGACTGTACACCACCAGCCCTGGCCCCATTGTCCCCATACCTTGGTCGCTGTTGCTGCCGCACACTTGCTGGCACTCTTTGCCACACTTGTCGAGGGTGCTCCTGCAAGGAGATGGGACCCATGGGTGCCATGCTGTGCCATGCCATGGGCCCCACATGCGTTCCTGGCTGGACGGTCAATGCTTACGTGTGGCATGGCCGGCACTCATCACCCTCTCTGTAGAAGTCAGGCTTGCAGCTGCTGTCGCAAAGTGTGTCCTGTGCCTCCGAGCCTGGGGAGAGGGTGGGCGTGAGGCAGGGTGGCACAGCCAGAGGTGGCACAGCTGGCAGGTTGTGCCGTGGGGCAGCTGTTAGCACTCACAGGGTCGCTGGATGAGGCGTCCGGTGCAGGGCTGGCATTTCCGGCAAGAGAATTCGCTGCACTGCTTGTCAAAGCAGACACGGAAGCGGCCGGGCTCACAGCCACAGGCGACGTTGCTGGTGGCCGAGCAGTTGCTCAGCACACTCTGGAAAGCTGCAGAAAGCAGGTGGTGAGCAGCATGGCACCGTGCTGCAAAGCACAGCACGGTGTGGCGTGCCGCCAGCTCACCTTGTCGGTCACACTCGTAGCAAGCCTGGCACTCCTTGAGGATGTTGGGCTGGGTGCGAAAGGTGCCGTCAGGGCAGGGGCGGCAGTCGCTTTTATTCTCAGGGCTTGTGCAGGCCTCGTGCAGGAATGTCCCTGCAGGGACAGTGGGGTGACAAGGGAGTACGGCCACCGGCAGCAATGCACCTGCTGTGCCATGGCACACGGACCGAGCAGTGCTCACCTGCGGGGCACGGCTCGCAGCACTGGTGAGCAGTCCCGATCCAGGTCGTGCCGGCGGGGCACTGGAGTCTGGTGACATGTCTCCGCAGGCGGAGGAGTGGCTGCACCAGGACCCGCTGCCTTCCCGGCACGGCGCGGTCCCGCCGCCCTGGGGGCTGCGATTCGCTGGCCGCCAGCCACAGCGCTGCCAAGGTTACCTGCAAGCAGGGAGAGAGCAGGGCTGCAGGCAGCCGCGCTGCTCCAGGAGCCGTGCACCCGTAGGGACGGCCCTCACACCAGCTCATGCTCGACTGAAGCCAGAGCCGTACCTGGAACTGTGTGGACACCAGTGCCTGCACAGGGCAGAACGGCTGGAGCCGCGGCCCTCTGTTCCAAACCGCGTGGGTGCGCTGCCCCACGGCCGGGAATGCCCCGCGGCAGCCCCTGGGCTCTGCTTTCCCCGCAGTACAAGAGCAAGCAACTTCCTGCTGGCACTGTGGGGGCCGCTGTGCCGCAGCCTGTGCCCAGGGCTGTCAGGTGCCCTCGTGTGCTCTGCAAATGGTGCCTCCAGGCTGCCTGGGGATCGGCACCGAGACGCTCGACCGCCTGTGCCAACAGGACCCCTGCCATGTCCCCAGGGATGGGGACGAGTGAGTCAGGCACACGGACTGCCGGTGGTGCCACAGATCGCTAGCTCAGGGAGGTGTCGGTAGCCGGGCGCGTAGGGGTTAACGCTGCCCGCTTTGATTTTCCTGGGGTTTATCTCCCTCACAGAGGAGGTGATTTCCTCCCCGAAAGGAAGCCGTGCCTGGCTCACGCTCTCTCCGATGCTATCGCGCCTCGTTACGCGCGTCCCAAAGTAGGTCACTGTTCCCCCGCAGGGTGCCAGGTGCCGTCCGCAGGGCAGCCCCGCTCTTCTGGAAGCCTCGGTGGGTGCAACGAACAGTGCCCACGCTGACACCCCTTCCACTGGCCGGGCTGGGGCCTGAGAGGGCCGCGGTACAGACAGTGTGGGCAGGGAGCCAGGGGATTCCTCGCTGGGGGTTGGATTTCCCAGCCGTGATGGCCCCGATTACGGCAGTTGAATCATTTTCTACTAAACCCGCCGCCACCGGCAGACTGGAAACCGCGCTGGGCCGTCCCGCTCGCAGAGCGCTGCCGGCAGATCCGGGCGGCTGCCTCAGTCCCGGCTGCCAGCGGCACATCTGAGTCACCGCTGAGGCACGGCTGTGGGGCAGCGGGGCCCTCCCTGCCCGCGCACCCCGCCTGCAGACGGGCAGCTGCCCCGGCCCAGCGCCGGGAGCAGGTGCCCGGTGGACAGCGGAGCCGTGGGCACGGGGCTGGCTGCGCGGTGGAGAGAGCCACCCCCGCTTGTGCCGTGCAAGCGCCTCTGCCGCCCGTAACGCCGGGGCCGCCACCCGCGTGCCCAGCTAGCCCCGAAGGCAGCCCCGCAGGCTGTCGGCACAGCCACACCCCGTGGCACTGCCCTGCCTGTAGCCCCATGACTGACCCCACGCTTCCCGCGGCCGCATCCTGCCTGTGCTCACGCCACACCGTGAATGTTTTGGTGCAGCAGAGCCCAGCCCCAGCTGTTAGCCAGAGGGGTAAGCGGGTTTGGCGTGCTCTTCACTGGAGTTAACCCATCTTCCTCCCTCCCTCCTCCAGACCCGTTACGGCCACAGCCATGGGACACCTCACAACTGGTGCCAGGGCTCCGTGGGACCCCCACGCCACCGCACTCACCCAAGCCACCCCAGGGCAGCAACACTTCATCCTTGTGGCCGATGCGGCTGGGTCATGCCGGGGCGGTGAGGGGAGCGGGGCAGCAGGTGCAGTGGGGTGTCGGGGCAGCTCAGTGCCCGGGCAGGGTGCCCCGGCACCCCACGTCTGCCGTCAGCAGCACGCGACGCGTGGTGAGTGAGCGCCAGCCCTCCCCAGACAGGCTTTTACGCCCAACCACAGCAGGAGGAAATGCTTTTTTGGAAATGAGTCCAGGGGGTACGGAAACCACATGACGGGAGTGTTTGGGCTCGGGAGGGACCAGCGCTGCCTCGCTGCGGACCCGGCCACCGCCCTCCCTTGCTCGCTGGCACAGACCCACGGTAGCGGGGGTGGCGAGGGGACGCAGGGTATGTGTGGGCTGTCCCCCATCCCAAGGGGTGACCCCCACCCTAGGGCTCCATCCCCACCCCGAGCTCCAGAACGAGAAACTGGGAACTGGCCCCAGCCCCCTCTTTGTCCCAGTGGGGCTCCCTCAGCCACGCCTCACCCAACCAGGTGATTCCCGGCCTTGGGTGCCGCTGAAGCCAAAGGAAAGGCGAGGCGGACATGAGCGTGCACCAGCTGGTTTTATTGCTCAGCTGGGACGTGGAGTGCAGTTTAGCATGGGGGGGCAGCCGGGGCTCTGGCCACCGCGCATGTCCCACCGTGGCTCCCACACTCCTGTCCCACGTGCTGCCACCCACTGCCACCCCACAGGGCAAACCTGCCTCAGCCCTGCACCATCCTCTCCTGCCACCAGCCCCAGCCTCCTCCCTGCACTGTCCACAGCACCGTGCCACCGGCACCACCTCCCTCTCAGCACCTTCCCCACCCACCACTGCCGACGTCATCATCCATTCCTCGCCTGCAGGAGCCGACCCACAGTCTCCCACAGCCCCCCACAGCCCCAGGGCCCCCTGCCCGACAACTCTCATGTCTGTGGACAAGGGGCTCAGCACAAGCCACGTGCCATGTCCAGCCCTGCACCGCCATGCCCAGGACACGTCCTCGCCAAGGGGACTGATCTACATCCCCATCCATGTCCCCACCAGAGTGGCATCCAGTGCCCGCTCTTCCCGGCCCCGGCATTACGCTACGGTTAGAAGCAGGAGAAGCTCCTTGGTACATCCATGCATCTGTCCTTTTCCACACCAGCAGCTCTCAGACCTCCCTGCAAGACACAGAGTGAGGAGAGATGCCTTCAGCACTAGGACTCAGTCCCTGGGAAGGCCCTGGGAGGGCTGGGGCATCCCCCAGGAGCAGGCAGCATGTGCTTACGAGGCCGTCAGCGTGGAGTTGAGCAGCAGCGTGGTCCGGATACGGTACAGCTGCGCCAGTGTCAGCTTGCGGTGCTGTGCCGACTGGGGGTCTGAGAGGGTTCGGCGGGCAGGAGGTTGGGGATCACGCCTGAGCTCCCCTGGAAGGGATACTGGGCTCTCAACTGGCTCCTCTGGCTCTGAGAGCTCTGATGTGGAGCTGCCACTGCTGCCGGGGGCAGCCAGAGGTGCAGGATCTTGGCTAGTCCGGGGGGAACCAGCACAGAGGTCAGAGAGGCTGCGGCTTTGGCTTAGGGGACCTGGGGAAGTGGGGGATAGGAGTTGGGGCAAGCTGGCCTCTGACTTGGACTTAAGCACCCTGGCCGGGCAAGGCAGGAGCTGCACGGGTGTCCGGCGGCGCAGCCGGGGCGAGGCGGGCCGTGGAGCCGGAGGGGCCAGGGAGGGCCCCTGCCCCTCCTCAGCCGTCCCCTCTGGCTGCTGGCCAAAGTCCCGCAGGGAGGCAGGTGAGAGCGTGCCGTAGGCGCTGTCGATGGAGGACGAGCGGCAGCCGCTGCCTGGGGAGGCCATGCCATGGGGCAGAGGAACAGGCAGGGCGCCTGCAGGCAGCTCCTGGGTTGGGGTCTCCACAGAGGTGGGGGTCTCAGCAGAGGTGCCAGTGCTGATGGAGGTGCTGGTGCTGACAGAGGAGCCATCTGAGGTTGAGCTGAAGGGTCCTGTGTCCCAGTCTGGGGAGGAGAGCTCGTCACCACCGTCTGCTGTCACCATGGCAAGCGTCTCGGTGGAACCATCGGACGGGCTGTGGAGGCAAGAAGGTGAGGAGGGGCCTGTGCCAGGCTGGGGGTGTGCAGGTCCCTCCCTCCTGCTCCCTACCACTGCTGTGAGTCCGGGCTGGTGCTGCTGTGGTGCAGGATGGTAGGTGAACTGGCAGCTGAGGTGCCACTCTCACCGTCATCCTCCTCATCCTCCTCATCCTCCTCTTCCTGCTCCTCCGTGCGCCGGCGCTGTCGCAGCCGCTGCAGCAGGTTCTGGGAAGGGGGAGTCATCAGAGAGGAACGGAGTGTGCACAGGGCATGCAAGGGTCCTCCACCCACCCACGTGCCCTCACCTGGGCATTGCGCACTGCCACAACCCAGCTGCGGCACAACTGCCCGTTGGTCTGGAAGGTGTAGGCGGCAACAGCACTCCCCAGTTCGTTCAGGTAGATGAGGAGGAAGGAGCCTGTGGGTAAGGGCTGTCAGAAGTGTTGAGGGACTTCCCTGTAGTCCCCCTTATGCCCAGTGCTCTCACCTGGGTCTCTGAGCTCCCGGCAAACCACTCTGTCCACCAGCAAGGGCTGCCGGATCACCTTGGTGCGCTCAGCCTTCTTGAAGGGCTTGGTGATGAGGAAGAGGTCGGTGAAGAGGAAGCAGTAGACGTCCATCTGAGGGTGAGAGTAGGGCCATGGACACCAGTCAGTGCAGTGAGTGAGGGTGAGTAGGCAGGGGGTGGAGCCAAGACCTCCCTGTCCCCTGCAGTCCTCACCTTGCTGTCTTTACCTTCCCGCATCCTCAGGCTGCCCTCGAGGAGGAGCTGCCGGGTGTCCTCCGGGGAGGTGCCAGGGATGGGAGCCGTCAGGTCCAGCCGCAGGAACTCCTTAAGCAGCTGCCAGAAGCCCCCAGTGTCAGCATGGGGTGCATGGGGTAACATGACATAGGTGCCATGGCATGACATATCATGGGGTGGCTTGGCATGAAGTGACGTAGGATGGCAGAGCAGTGTGGCAGAGGGTGGCATTGAGTGGCATGGCATGTCCAGCCTACCTTGTCCACCTCGTCTGTGCTGCCCTCCACCACCTCGTAGGCATCAATCCGGCTGAGGATGGCGTCCAGGCGCTGCCGCTCCTGCCGCTGCCGCATCCGCGAGTTGACGTCGTTGATGAAGCGCTCCACAGAGCTGATCTGTGCCAGGAGTGGTGGTGGGTTTGAGGGGCCAGGGGCCACCGACCCTGCTGCCCGCCAGCCCTTATCCCTTACCATGGCAGTGATGGCATCACGGGCGCGTGGGTCATCCGTCTTTTTCAGGATAGACTTGAGGAGCAGCGGGTACTTGGTGAGGCGCTGGTGAGGTTTCACCAGCATGTCACTCAGCTTCAGGCGGCTGCACTGCTCCTGCTTCTCGGCCCACTGTGGCACACAGGCATTAGCACCGGCACTGCCCCGGCACCAGCCCCGTCCCTGCCCTCCCCTTACCGTCACATAGGTGCGGAAGAGCTCGCTGTCCCGCAGCAGGGCCCGCATGTACTCCATGCAGCCCTCCTCCTCCATGCAATACCGCACATACGGCTTGAAGAGGGACCCGAACTGGGGGACACAGTGGGGTCACCATGCAGCACACAGCGTGGCATGGCTCCCCACTGCGGCATGGCATCCCCACTCACCATCTTGAAGCCATCAAAGAAGTCAATGGGGTCAAGCAGTGCCCCAGTCCGTCGTGCCTTGGCCAGCACTGAGGCCATAACACTGCGCCACAGCTTGCAGTGCAGCCGGATGATCTCCCCAATGTTGCTGAAGAGCCGCTCAGCATCCACCTGTGGGGTTGAGGTGGGTGGCTCTGGGGAACAGCACCTCCACCCTGCAGCATGGCCAGGCTGAGGACCCATCACTGCACGCCCTGTCTCCTGCAGGTCCCTCCACTCACCTCACAGAGCAGCCCTGACTCCTGCAGGTTCACCAGGCAGGAGAGGAAAAGCTGTCGGGAGAGAATGTGGAGCCAGTGAGCTACAGCTACAGCCCCCAGCCCCAGCACGGTGCAGCAGCTGCCAGCACTCACATCAGTGATGACTTTGAGGTTCCGGATGTAGGTGGCCTCTGTGTGCAGCAGCTCCCAGATGGCTTCCTGCTGGTGGCACTGCCGGCGTGACAGAACCTGCCAGGATGAGTGTCAGCGCTGTGCCAGGGCTTGGGCAGAGCCCCCGAGGCTCCCTCCCCAGGCCATGTTCCTACCTCTGTGCCCTGAATGATCTGCTGCCAGCTGTCTTCCAGTGTCAGCCCAGCCTCATCCCCATCCTCCTCCCAGGAGTCACGGTCAAAGCAGAGCTGGGGCGGCAGCTTGGGCAGCCCGAAGGTGCTGTAAGCGTGCAGCCTGTTCACCAGCTGCTCCAGCTTCTCGGTCTCCTGGCCAAAAGCAGGGGAACAGAGCGGCTGGGTGGGGGCCAGTGGGCATGTGCCACAACCACCCCACCCTGCCTGTGGAACTAGGGTCTTGAACCCCAGGGGGACCCATCCCAACTCCCCAGCATAGCCACAAGCAGTTCCCACAGCCCCTCCCCATGCCTGCATCCCACATACCCGCCCGAAGGAGCCCGTGCTAGTCCCGGAGCCGAAGAAGCCACTGAAGCGGCTGGCAGCGCGGTTCTTCCAGGTGTCAGTGCCATTGGTGGGCAGAGAGCTGCTGCCGTGCAGAGCTGGCTCGGGGCTGGGGATGCTGGTGTCCCCGAGAAACTCTGTTATGTTCTTCCTTCGCCGTCCCGGAGCCTGCAGCGGGGAAAGCCAGCGTCCCCAGGATCAGTGCCCAGCACTGTGGCCATGGCACTGGGATGGGGACAGCAGCCTGGCTGACCTCGAGCACCGTGGGACAGACAGACACCCAGATGGCAGCCCCGGGCAGTGGGGTCCCCTGGCCATGCTCCCCTGCCCGCACTGACCTGCCTACCTGCATCCCGGGGGTGCAGGGCCCCGGGGGTGCAGGACCCCGGGTGCTGCCTGGCCAAGCCCGGCCGGCCATGGACAAGCGGCCCAGCAGCGCGGGGGCTCAGGGCATCCCGAGGGTCGCAGCACCCGGCCGAGCCGCCCGTCCAGCCGCACTCCCGGCTCGGACCACAGAGCCGGGGCCAGGCAGGCTGTGGCCGAGCTCCTCCGAAACAAAAGGAGGTGGGGCCAGCGCCGAAAACCTAATTTCCCTCCTCGGCAGATAAGCTACCAGAGCTGAACAATTCACCGGCGGAGATCAAAGCCCCCCGGCTGGTCGCGAGAGCTGGGTCACGGCCAAGCGGCTCCCGCCGCCCCGGGCAGCGCTGTACCGGCTGCTCCCTGTGTGTCCCTGGTGCCGGGATGTGGCCGCTGCCATCTCCTCACCGCGGCACAAAACGCAACAGGGTCGGGGCTCCCTGCCTGCCACCAAGCCCTGGGAAGCGACATGCTGTTGCCACCGGCGCCAGCACGGCCTCCCACCCTGCCACGTCTGCAGAACCCAGGCGGGAAGAGCTGCTACGGGCACCATCCCCATTACTCACTGTGCTGCCACTTCTCCAGGGGCCCCGGCTGCTGCCACCAGCCCCATCGCCCCGGTGCCACTTGGGGCCTACCTGCCCCCAGGAAGGTGGTCGGGACCGAGACCCCCACAGAGGTGGCTGGTTGCCCGCTTGTCCCCTGGCCCTGCTAGAGCCTTGCCGTTCCTGCAGCCAGGCATCATAGTGCTGGACACGGGTGGCCACGAGCCCTGGCCATGCAGCCAGTTTGACACCCTCAGGGCCTGCTGGCACAGGAGCAAGCACCGTGTCCCCCTGGCCGGACCCTGCAGAGCTGCTCCCTGCGGGGCTGGCACTCTGCTCCCGTGGGAGCAACGCCCAGCCCGGTCCCACGCCTTATCTGGGGCCAGGGTCCACGGGGCAGGACAGAGCTGCTGTGCTCAGCAGCTGCCAGGCGCCACAGCAAGAGGAGGGCCAGCAGCCAGGGCGAGTCCCAGGGCTGGGGTGGCACCGAGTGGCAGTCACCACGGGGGCCCCCAGGGCTCCTGTTTGCCTTTGCTTTGGTGCCAGCCTGTACCTGGCACAGCCAAAGGGCTGGTGCCACTGCTGTAGCTGCTACGCTACCATGGTGTAGCCAGCACAGCACAACACAGCACAGCCAGCATGGCACAGTCAGGAGAAAAAGTGGGTCTTGGGGACTCCAGGGGGATCTTCAGCCCACAAAGCCATGGAGAAGACACCATGCTGCTGCCCCATGGCCCATCTTCACCAGAAAGAATGGCTATGGGGGGATCATACATGCTGTCATCCTGTCCCAAATTCCTCCCTCCCCAGAGCCAGCACTGTCACTCACCAAGCTCTCAGTGCCCTCCCGGCGTCCTGGCAGTGGCTCCAGCACTGGCCCAAGGAATGCAGCACTGCTGGCAGGGTGCAGGATGGGCAGGCTGGCTGACCTGGCATCTCGCACTGCCTGCTCCACCTTCAGCTCATCCCCGGGCTTGGCTGTGGGAGCATCAGGTTGTCAGTGTCCTCTGGGAACTTTGGAGCAGCCAAGCCTCCCTCCGGGCCCCCGCAGCACCTTTCACCCGCAGGTAGTGTCCCCCGAAGCGATACGCCTCGAACTGCAGGGACAGCGGTGTGTGGGACTGGTCCAGGTAGATGTCCACTTTGCCCAGCTCGATCGCCTTCCTCTCAAAGACTGGCAGCAGCACTTCCCTGCAGGACACAAGCCCCACATTTGTCTCTGCATCTTTCCCCACATTGTCCCTTGTCCTGTCCCCAGCAGACTCACCCCAGGGACTTCTTCTTCACCGCTGGCACGATCTCTGCCTCGATGTCGATGCTAAGGTCAAACTTCAAGGTGAAGCACTCCTTGCTGGGGTCCTGGGGGCAGGTGGCAGCTGTTTGCCCAGGGGTCCCTCCCTCCCTCCCATCAGGGCCATCCTGCTGCCCTGCTGAGTGCCCCAGGGAGAGGAGTCAGTGCCTTACGTCCGTGTGCCTGCGCCAAGCCTTCTTCTTGGGCAGCTTCAGCGCTGAGTTTCTGCGCTCCCTGCGGGCACAGGGAAGGCAGGGTCACAGGGATGCTGAGGGCTGGGGCTGCACACAAGCTGTGCAGGGCTAGGGGCTCACCCTCTGCTCTCTCCCGGACCCTCCTCTTCCTCCTCCACATCAGAGGCCGGGCTGGTGCGTGAGGGGCACGAACGTGTCGACATGTTGCGGGCCAGGATGGAGCCTGCAAATGGGCATTGAGCTGGACTGTGACAGCTCCCCCAGCCCCGTGTTGGCTCCCACTCCCATCCCAGAGTTGCACTGGCCCCAAGTGCATTCCAACACTCCCGGCCCTGCGCCTCACCGCTGCCGCAGAGCCGCAGGGGCAGCGGTGCCACAGCTCCGTCCAGCTCACCTTGTGGGGACAGGTCAAAGCAGATGTGGCCATCGAAGTGCATGGCGCCATGGAGGCGGCCGTGGCAGAGCTCACACAGGCTGAGGGGGCCACTGCACTCTGCGTGGTGACATTCCTGCAGGGACACGAGTCCATCAGGCAGGGCCTGCCCGGGGCTGCCAGCTATGGCGTGTTGACAGGAGGGATGGCCAGCACCACGAGCAGCAGGGGTGACCACTCGTCCACCCCAACTGCAGCTGGCACGTTGTTCACAGGGAATGCTGAAGCCAGGGTGGGCACAGGGAAAGCAGCATGACCAGGACATGGCCATGTAGCAGTGCTCTAAGGGCATGGTGATGATGAGCTTCTGCACCACAGAGCCCCTCCCTGCTCCACCGCAATGAACAGAGACCCTGGGACACCTGCACATGCCAAGGCTTGGACTCGGAGCTGCGGGACAGCCACCTGCACCGTGGTACCAGCACCTCACCAGCGGCCCAGGAGGCCGCCCTGGCACCCCACAGCCCCTTTGTGCTGACGAGAGCCGTGTCCCCGTGGCAGGACGGAGGAAGCGAGCGTCTGCAGCCAAACAATGCTCGAAGTCGGCGGGTTTCCTCCGATTGTGTGCGGCCACGGCCGCGGCCCCAGCCCCTCCAGGCATTCACAGCGGGTTATTTTTAAACCCCGGGCCAGGCCCCCAGCACAGTGCACAGCCTGTGTTCCCTGGCCGGTGCCCGTCTCACTGGGGCTCCTACTGGCTCCGCTCCTGGGGACTGTGGTGCCGCCGGTAACAGCCAGCAAGTCCCGCTGCACCGCTGACACATCCCCGTCCCCGTGTGGGACCCCCACCGCCCCTCTGTACGGGGAGGGGTGCGAGGGTGCTGGGAGGAGACAGCCCTGCCCGGGCTTGCCTGCAGTACACCGCGCTGCTCCGGGGAGGAAGCGCCTGTGCAGCTCCAGCCGCCCCCACTTCCTGCCCTCCTTCCTCCCGGCGCTGCTGAGGTCAGAGCTGACGCGCTCCCACCACCCGCGCTCTCTCCCAGGGGCCGCTGGCCCCTCTGCAGCACCCCCTGCCATCCACGAGTGTCCTATCCCAGGGCTCGAGACAGCCCCGGGACACCCTGGACCCCTCAGCCCTCCTCCTTTCCCACTGTGTGTCCCACAGCGTTGCTGCCATCGTGGCCATCGTGACACCTGCATGTGGGAGCATGGCCGCGGGCTCCAGGCAGTGCCCGCAGCTGGCACTCATTCAGTGAGATCCCCTGGGACCCTTGGCAGCCGCCCCAGAAGGATGCGGGGCTCCTCATGTACCCTGTGCCAGCAGCTCATCCCTGGGCTCATCCCCACAGGAGGGGCCAGGCGGGATGACCAAACACAGCTCTGCCCACCCCGGGGATCATCTCCTGATCCCAGCCCCTAGGAACTCCCAGCACAAGGCAGCTCCGCCGCCCCTCAGCAGGTGCCTCACAAAGCGAGGGGGATCACGATTCTGCACCGTGACACGGCAGGATGAGCCCCCAGCCTGACCAGCCCCACCCGCGCTACCTGCCAGGCACCATCAGGGGTCTGGTGACAGCGGCCGGGTGCCCTTCATCGCTCTCGGCAGTCCCAGCTGCGCTCCTGGGCAGCTACAGCCCAGTGCCACGTGTGCCCCAGCCGCACCGGCCCTGCCAGCCCGGTGTGCAAACAGAGCACCGCGGCACACCCCGGTGTGTCCCGGAGACACCGCTCGCGGCCCCGCACAGCAGCCCCGGGGACTCGCCGGGAGCCAGGGCGTGGGTCCGGCCCGGCTCCGTACAGCCGGCCGGAGAGAAGGAACCCTAAATCCGCCCTGGCTCCACTTTAGCGAGCGGGGGGACAGACTGGCTGTAGTTGGTTGGCCCAAATGACGGCAGCTTGGGTAAATGCGTAAACTACGCTGTGCCGTTAAATGCCAGCAGAACCCTGACACCAGAAGGGAATGCACACCCGGCACGGCAGACCAGGGGCTGCCGAGCAGGGCAGGGGGCCTTCAGGGAGCGGCATTTTGGGCAGAGCTGTCCGCTGTCCCTTCTCACCCCCAAGACCCCAGGCAGCAGCTCTCCGGCTCTGCCCCCACCCCGCAGGACCCACCTTGGCCGCCCTCCTCTCTCCGGCGCAGTCGGGATTCTGGCAGTGAAGCTCTGTCTCCTCTTCTGGGCACGGCACGGCTGTGGAGAGAGGAGGGTCAGTGCCTGGGTGAGCCCCCTCCGGGTCCGTGCGGAGGCCCCCACACCAGGAATCCGGGTTTCAGAGTTCGGCGAAGCACTCGGGCTCAGCCCGCTCCTGCCCGCCCCACAGCTCATCCAGGGGAATGAAGCCCCATGCCCAAGAGCCAGTGATGCATCCCCGCCCGGGGAACGCTCAGTGACAGAATCCGGCGCCTCCTGCTCAGCACCCCAGGGTACAGGATGAGGACACGGACCTGTCCCAGCTTCCTTGGGGCTGGCACGGCCAGAGGCTGCAGCAGCAACACTGAATCTGCCGCTGTCAACCCCCAACGGGGCTTAGGAGCCACTTTAAGCTTTGACAGTTAAATCGGCCTTAGGGACAAATCCTATTTTGAAGGCTTTTGTTATGTGTCGAACCTAATAATTTAAAAATAACAGACTCCGGGCTGCTCGCCGCGGCAAACGAGCAGTACAGACACCCTCTGGCAGGACAGCCCCTCTGCAGGCTGGGATGCGCCGTTGGGAAGCTGCCTGCTGGGCAGGGAGCCGCTGCCGGGGGTGTGCAGAGGCCAGATGGCATGGCTCTACCACAATGGCACGGCTCTACCAGGTGCCACGGCTATTATACCAGGCACAGGGACTTCCCCGCAGCACCGCTTCCCTCTCTCGCATCCTTCCTGCCAACAAAAACATCATCCACGCCGACCCAAGCGAGACCACGGCCAAGGCCGGGGTTAGAAACAGTCTGCGGGATAAAACAGTCTGCCTTTTGATGCAGCACTGAAAAAAATGTTGCTGCTGCCTGGAGAGGGGGAAGCAATTCGGAATGGTGCTGGTTGCTCAGGCTCCCATCTGGGAGGCGATCCCGGGGCTGCTGTGGCACCATGGACGCTGCTGGATGACGGTGCAGGAGCAGCCGGGCAGGGCTCAGCTCGCCGCCCTCCGGGAGCAGGGCTGGGAGCAGGGTCCGGGCTCTGCCCCCGCGGCGGGAGCACAATGAGGCTTCTGTCCCCGCGGCTGCCCCGCAGCTCCCGCCGGGCTGGGCCGGCCCCCGCCCCCCGCCGCTGCCGTTTCACTTGACCTATCGGGAATAATAACGGAAACAAATAAGAAATTCTTTCATGCACCCAAGGGAAAGTTTTCCAAACTCACCAAAAACTAGAGGCTGGCCGAAGCGGCCGGCGGGATCAGCCCCACGCCGCAGCCGCCGGCACGGCCAGAGCCGCGTGGCCGCTCCCCAAAGCCGACCCTGCCCGCGGGTCACACATGCACCAGGGCCTGGGAACACTCGGGCTGGCAGCTCCTCGCAGGGAGCCCCGCTTTGTGGCAGAGGCAGGAGCGTGTCCGGGTCCCCACCAGACACTTCGGGGGTTGCAGGAGAGATCCTGTCCCCATCAGCTCCTCTCCTCGCCCCGTCACCTCCTCCTTCTCCTGCTGCCGGCTGTGCTATCACACCCGGCGCTCCCGGTGACGGCAAACGAGTTTTGAAACCGGATCGTCCTTGCGGCAGAGCGCAGGGCAGCGGCAGCCGGCTGCTTCAAACGCCTGCCTGGGCCGGGGGGAGCGGCGCCGGTGGCACGGGGCGGTTTGCTGAGCGCTCCCCAGCTGCACCTGCAGCGTTCCCACGGCATCCCGGCGGCACCCGGGAGCTTCTCCCAAACCCCTCACCCTCGTTGCCAGGGCTGGAGGCTTTGGGCAGCCGCGCTCAGCCACAGCCTGCCGGTTGCCTAAAGCCCCCCAGCCACCTACCCCCGAGCTCCTCGCTGACGTCCGGGCTGGAGCTCCAGGAGAAGCGCTCCACTGCCCCGTACTCCAGCCCCGCCAGGCCGGGCGGCAAAGCCTCCAGCTCGTAGGCACCCCGCTTCCTCCAGTACAGAAACATCCTGGGGTTGCGGCCGGGGGGCCCCCGGAGCCGTGCCCGCCCCGACGGGGCCACCGGTGGGACTAACCAGGGGAGACCAGCTCCGGCTTTAAGAGTGGGTCCCGGTCTCTGGACAAGCGGTGCATTGACGCCGGCGGCAGGAGCCGCGGGGCGGCCGAGGGTGCTGCTGGAGGCTGCCCAGCGCCCGCGCGGGGGGCGCACAAAGGGCCTTTCTTCAGCCTCCTACAGACATTGCACAAATTTCACTTTCCACCGTCTATGGAAGACATTCGGCCACGGAGACAAGACGTGCTTGTGATGGAAAGAATCAGCATTAAGAAGGGGGCTGTTTGGCGGCTCTGCCGTCCGCCCGGCTTTTGAGGGGGCAGGAATGCGCCGCCCCGAGCTCCGGTTGTATCCCAGCACCCATGGGCACACGGGGGCCCTCAGCCTGCATAGGGAAAACCAAGGATCTTCAGGGAGATTTTCCACCTGCTAATCCAAGAAAGCACCAGATAGGGCTTAAACCCCACAAAGACAACAAAAAATGACACCTTCATCCTGCCCCATGCAAAACTGCCAGGCCAAGACCATCCCAGCCTCCAAACTCATCACAGCATCTCCTCCAGAGGCACCAGGTGCTTCTCAGAGTTGTTGCTTCTAGGCATCCTTTGCCAGAAATTCCATCAGAAATCGCTGCTGCAAAGGTAACAGATGCCAATGTATTGCAAAATTAATCCTGCTTGATTTACTGCATCCTTAATATTTGAAGCGCTGTCACAGATTTCCCATTAATCACAGAACAGTGTTCTTGTTGGTGGGATGCTTCATCGAGGTTTATGCTCCAAAGCCCCCAGCCTCCCCGTTGTCCCTCTTCCCCTCAGGGAGCGCCAGAAGGCAGTGAGGTTCTGCTTTCCCGAGGCTGCAGCATTCATCTCTGGGCCCCAGCAGGCACTGGGACCTTGTAACCCCCCCAAATGCCCCAAAACAGACACTTGCACCTTGTCCCCTGGCTCTGAGGGACGGATCCATTGCCCTCAGCCAGGAGAGGTGGATGCTGGGGGCCTGGTAACAGCACCAAGGGAGATGCTTGGCCATGGTGCTTTTAGTGTTCGGCATTTCTCCCACATCCTTTGCCCATCTCACCTTTCCTGAAGTTTTTTCCATGCACTCCCTTGTGATTTGAACTCCTGTCTCACCCTGCCTGGGATGTTCCCCCTGGCTGCACTTATTTATTTTAGCCACTGTTCAGGGCACAATGCTAGCCAACTTCTTCCTTTGCTGCCAGACCCAGCCATATGGGGATAATTAGGCCTGGATTAAGTTTAACTCTTTACGAGACTGCAACACTGCACAGCCCCTTGCAGTTCTTCTCCAACTCTGTCCCCTCCTCGCCTCTCATCCCAGTTTGTTTGCTTACAGCTGCTCATTCCTGGAGTTCTAGGAAATCTCTTCCCTAACCAGATAAAAGCAATTTTGCAGATTACTCACACCCACAGCAGCCACCAGCCAAAAAGCTCTGGCCCCAAGTGGTGCACCACATTCCTCCTTCCTCTGCTTCTGTCCTTCCTCCACAGACCTTGCCCAGGGGATTTGAATGGGCACTGGGCTCAGGGGGCTCCAGACTCCAGGGCTGGACTGTTCCCCAGTCTGGGCCGAGGCAGAGACATGCCTCATTTTGCAGGAGCTGCTGTTGGAAGCCAGGTTACTTTTGTAGTCACAGACCCAGTAAGAGCTCAGTGTGCTGGTATAACCCATAAAGAATCATTCTCTCCAAAATGTCCTCAACTTGACCCGAGGCACTCAAGTCTGTGCAATTCCCACCACTCCTGTCTTCCCCTGGGAGTAAATTGCTAATTGAAAAAGGGCTGGAAAGAAAGTTCTTGTGTCCCAGTGGGGCAGAGCAGATGAGGTCAGGTAAGGCCACACACCTCAGTGCTCCATACAGCGACAAGTTCCTACCCAATCCCACCCCCTTATAGCCTCTACCCATAGCAAAGTCCCTTAGAGCTGGGGACACATCAAGCCAGCCCAAGCTGCTCCCAAACCGTGCTCAGGGCACTGAGCTCACCCTGGAGCACCAGAGATGCAGCTGGGACAGCACAAGGCAGGAGGCAGCAGTCCCAGTGGACAGACAGGGTGGGCTGTGACAGTGCAGCACTGGGTGGCTCCATCTTTGTCACTCAGGGGGATAGGGACTCCCTTTGGTGCTCCTTCATTCCCCTCTCCTTGACCGGCAGGACACCCAGAGCTGTGGGTCAGCCATGGTGCCAGAACCCCAGCAGGGCCCTTCCCCAAACCCAGGGGAGAGTGAAGCTCTGCCCAGGGCACTGTGGACTGCTGACACACAGAGCTCCCTGAGGGCCAAACAGGCAATGGGAAGAGGTCCTGCGTGTGGAATGGCAGCTGCCCTTGGCTGTGACAGCCTCGGCTTAGGAAAAGATCCAAACCAGCTAAATGTTTACCATAGATATTTATTACAAAACACCAAAAAATACAAACTGAACATAGAAAACATTATCAAAACCGGCCCACTGTAGGATCTACCTCTGCACGGCCTCTGCAGCACCCAGAGCTCATGCAACCACCTGAGGTCCTACATGAACAAACCCTGGCTGAGCACCCAGAGGCTTCAAGTATAATCACACTCAAAAAGGGAACTCCCTCTTCTTCAAATGCTGCTTCTTCTTCCTCAGTTTCCCTGAGCCCATGATACTGTAGTTGTAATCAGATGTGACGTAGGGGATCTCTCCCTCAATTCCTTGCTGGAAAATGGGAAAATTAAACCAAAAACAACTTTTAAGAACTTGTACCTTCAGCAGAGGTGGAAGCACATCCCTCCCCAGGCCGACAGAACTGATGGTGGGAAGGACCCAGCTATCACCAAACCCCACTTTGGCATCTGAAACACGAGCAGAATGTTCTGTTCTCCCGAGGTTTCCGTGCTTAAGGACAATTTCCAACAGAGATAACCATCTGCTGATGCCCAGGCATCTCCCAGCACGCATGAGCCTCAGGAATAAGAAAACGGAAAACCTGCCAGCCAGCTGCAGCTCAGCCAACTCCCACCCCTCCCAAGAGCTCCTACCTGGCCCACAAGCACACAGTTAGGGATGGCAATGTTCCCAAGGAGCAGACAATTCACTAGTCTCAGATTCTCTGGAGGCACTGGTGTCAGGATGTGGTAAAGCTTCTTCTCCATATCAACCCCTCGGACAATTCCTAAAAAGTAACACATGCAAAGCTCAGTCACTAGGTATCCCTGCTCACTGGCAGACCCCTACACACGACTGAGCACCGAAGTCCAAACTGGGACACTAAACTAAGTCAAACAAGGAAACTGAGAAAACTACTGGAATTTTGCAAAAGCCACATGGAATCTGCTTTAGAGAAGGTGAAGTAGAAAGTGAGTCACTGTGGAGTTCTGAGAGCAGCTCTGAGTGGCACCATGCAAGGACATTCCCCACAGCTCTTACCACCTGTTAACCAAATTCCAAGGACTTTGCAGTACAGTCTCTAACAGCAGAGAATACACCACACTCATCCCACTTCTCCAGCTTGTTTTAGAAGAGTAATTCCATCAATCTGCAACTTGTCTGCCAAAACACGGCAGGTGAGAGGAGAGCTCCAGGTGTGCTCACCAAAGCCCAGGCAGTCGCAGATCGGAGTCTGTGTCAGCAGGACTGGCCCATCGCTCTGGCACCGGACTTCCTCCGGAATGCGGCAGAGCCCAACCCAGCTGGCGTTCACTGCGTACATGATGTTGCTGGGAGCAACATCTGTGTGAATAACCCTGAGTGCCACAGCATTGAAAGGTACCTGAGGTGGTAAAGAGAAGAGAGAAAAGCGCTCATCAGTTCCACATGGATTGAGTTTGAGTTCGGAGACAAGACCCTGCTGAGTAGAGACCTTGCACATTCCCACACCACGCCGACACACAGGCACTATGGCAGGGCACACAGCACATATGTGCCACACCGACACGTCGACAGAAGCCCTTCTTGCAGACACCCTGAATAGTCACTCTGCAGATTAGAGTGTTTATCCCTCTTCTGAGAAACATACGCAGTAGGAACAGAATTGCCCATCACTTCAAGTTGGGCTCTCCGCACACCCACCCCCCAAGCCATCCCAAAAAGCTCCTTTACCTGATATGGCACCAGGCTGTGCAGGGGGAGCACAGCCCCAATGTCTGGGCTCTGCAGGTGCCCCAGGTAGCCCAGAATGGACATGTCACGCAGGATGCCGCTGTGCACTCGCCTGAAAGAAAAGCCCCGTGTCAAGGACGATGTATGGTTCTGTTCAGCCCATGGAACCCCACAGAGCACTCAACATGCTACTTACGCTTCACCTGCCACCCCTGCCCGAGGGAATTCCGGGTGGACATAGAGCAGCTTGTGCTGTGGAGTTGACATGTCCTCCCCTTCGGGGTACTTCCAGCTCTCCACATCATCTGCTCCCAGCTGCTTGCACTTGGACTGCTGCTTGCCCTTGGTGTGCAGCCCGGCGCTGAAGTGGATATGCTCAGATGTCAGCGGGGGCATGGCCTTCCAGTCACACATGTCCATCTGAACAATGTGGCTGGGGGTCAACAGCCGGATGATATCAATGAGGAGCAGCAGCCCTTCACCTTCAGGAGCACAGGAAACACACAACTGCTGCTACTACTGCGACAGGTGCGACAGCAGTGTTACCTCAGCACAGACGTTCTCGTTCCACGTGGTGCTGTGCCACTGTTATCTCCTTCCCACACCTCTCCAGAGTACATTGACACCATTTACCTTTCACCCAGCCCATGGTGTTGATGATTAGAGGCACTTCCTTCTTGTAGCAGCTGAACACATATTTCACAACATCAAGGTACCTCTCTGTGTCCTGCTCACAGCTGGTCTGGCCATAATACACCATCTTACGGGGCATCTGCTGGTGAGTGAAGGGGGGACCTGGCAAAGAGAGCACCAAACATCCAGTGCCTTCCTCAAGTCAAACCAAAACACTCCCAAGCCTGAGCACTCACATGCCTTCTCTTCTGAAATAACCCATGCTCTTCCCATGTGCCAATTGTCCTCCTTGCACATCCTGCAAGCAGGGGAAACTAGTCTGCCACTTGCAGGCTGAGAGTTTTGTTTGTTTTGTGTTAGTACTGGGTGTGTTTCTTTGTTTGAAATCACTGCTTATACACTTGCAAATCTTTGAAGAACAGTCTATGACAAACTGGTTAAACAGCAAGCCAGCCTGGCCACATCCTTTAGACAGTGACCCAAACCTGCAAGACTACAAACACCAGCAGTTTCACGGGTTCTGCTTTTTCCACTCATCACAACAGCCCCAAGTCCAATCACGGATTTCTCAAGCTAGTTTGATCTACAGATACAGATTTTCCCAATGAGACCTTTCACATCTGAACAGCAAAACATCCCCTGTGACTTAGAATGTACTACCACCTCTACAACATCATCTCTCTTTAAAGCAGACAAAATGAGCAGAAGAACAGCTCCATGGTACTCAGGGAGCTTAAATGTAGGGACAAGAAAACTCAAAGAGCCCTTGATTTATTCTCTCCAGGAAACTCTGACGGCTGTGGCAGAAGCTTCCCCTGAAGTAGAGCCTCCGACTAGAACACCCTGCTCATTTCAGAAAGAGAGCAGGCTTCTGGTAACCGCAGGAGCAACGGAACACATACCCAGAATGGGCTCCATGACGCTGCTCAGGGACACGCACCCGGGCGGTGTGAATTCCGTCTGGCCAATGTCACACTCCATGTACTCAACCACGGGAAGGCTGCAGGGAGAGAGACCGTGTGTCAGCATCCACCCAAAGAACTACAGCATAGCCTCAACATATCAGAAGCTTAATCTGATTTTGTTCCAGGTTGCAAAGCTAAAATTCATTAATAAAACCTACCTCTCCTTCCCTCAACTACACTCATGGTATATTTTTAAGCATTCTAACTCCCCTACTCAACCCAAACTGCTTGGTGCCCAATGTGCTCACACACTCCAAGGCAGCAATCTAACAGTATTTCAACAGAAACATTCAGGAGGCAACTTTTCTGAAATCACTCAAGGTAAGAATTCACATTTTTCTGAACTTCTGTTTAGAAGCTATGCACCTTCTATTTCTGATGGCTCTTCTGAGAGGCTTGTCAAGCATTTGTTTTTCCTTTTTCCTAAATATCATGCAGTACTTAAAAGCTTGCAGAACATGGCAAGACTCACCGGTTCAGTAACAGGTTAATTAGGTATCTGTTGAATGTTGATTTTCCAGTGCTTTTTGGTCCACACACCAGCACCACAGGGACGCCTTCATCTTCCGCTAGAAAGAAAAGCAGAGTGTTAACTGGACTGATGCTGGCATCACCGACCCACCCTAGGCAATACCTAAGCTCTAGATGCATGTTCTTTATAGAGAAAACTGCAGCCCTCAATAAGCACGTGCTAGTCAGGGTACTCTCTCAACTTAAACTCATGAAAAGCCTCGTGAATTTTTGTTTCTTTCAGGCAACCAAAGCCCCAGTCTGTCCAAACGCCTGCACTCACCACAGCAGGTCTGGATCAGCTCCTCCAGCGCCAGGCACATGCTCTCCGACACCAGCAGCCCGCGGTCAGGGCTGCACTTCACGATGCCCACGGACGCCAGGACCGCGTCCTCTGGTGTGAAGTTAGACTCCTCCTTTTTCTAGGCGAGAGGGCGAGCACTCAGCACGGGGTGTGTGAGGCCACGGCCTGGGCGCTGACAGGGGCCGCCGCCGCTGGCTCTGCATGGGCGGTGCGGGGACGGCGCAGCGGGCACCGCGCCGCCTCACCTGGGACTCGAAAAGCCGCGACAGCGGTGGGTGGCTCAGCAGGAATCGCGTCACCGGCGAGTCCAGGTGCTCCAGCAGCACCACGGCGCAGTCGGGCGAGAACCGTGTCATCACCGTCACCCGCGCCTCTGCAAGAGGCAAGTGCCGCCATCGCCCTCAGCCCCGCACCCGCCCGCGAAATGGCACCCGCCCGCTCCGCAGCGCCCCGCGCACAAAATGGCCGCTCCCCGCTCCGCCCGTGAAATGGCGCCCGCCCGCGCCCCCGTCCCGTCCCGCACTCACGGCGGGGGACGCGGTGCGAGCGCAGGGCGGCGCGGGCGGCGGTGCGCAGCTGGCGGACGGCGGCGGCAGGCGGGCAGGCGCCGGGCAGCGCCTCCAGGCTGAGCGCGCAGTGCGTGGCCGGCGAGAAGACCGGCAGTCCCGGGTGGTGCGAGGCCACGGCAAAGCCCAGCAGACGGACGGCACCGTAGAGGCAGCGCAGGCGGCATTTGCCGGTGAAGGTCAGCGCCTGCAGGACAGAGCGGGCGGTCACGCTGTGCGGGGCGCGGCGGGGCCGGTGCGCTGTGGGCGCTGCTCACCTGCTGCGGCGCCAGCAGCAGTACGGCCGTGCCCTCCGCCGCCTCCACGGCCACCAGCCCCGGCTCAGCCGGCGGCACCATCCCGGTGCGAATGAAAGAGGCGGCGAACTCCCGCCAGGCCAGCTCCACCCGACTGGCGCGGGGCAGGCTGCGGGCCAAAGCCCGGCGGGGGCGGCTGCGCCGCGCGGGCATGACCGCCGAGCCTCCTCCGCCTCCCCGGGCCGCCCCTCGGCCGGCCCCCCCCCCCCCGCTGCCAGGCCCCGCCCGCCGCCGCCGTCCCGTTAAGAGCCGCCCGGCCGCGCTGCGCGGGGCTGCCCCGCCATGCCGCTACCCGCCCTGCTCCGCCTGTGCCTCTGCGCGGCTGCCGCTGCCGCCTCCTCGTTCACCCTCCGCGGCGATTACCGGCTGGCCGGGCTGTTCCCCCTGCACACCGCGGCGCACCGGGACGGCGCCAGACTGCTCGTGCGCGGCTGTGACGAGTGAGTGCCCGCCGCGCTGCCCGTGTCCCCAACGCGCTCTGTCCTCCCTAACAACCTCTCTCGATTCCATAGCGCCGCCTTCAAGAGCCACGGCTACTGCCTGTCACAGGCCCTGCGTTTCGCCGTGGAGGAGATCAACAACTCCAGCACGCTGCTCCCCAATGTCACCCTGGGCTACGAAATTTATGACACCTGCTCTGAGCCTACCAACTTCCATGCTACACTGTGTGCCCTCGCTCGTAAAGGCAGGCATGATGTCCAGGTGCTCCCCAGTTTTCAACACTATGAACCCCAGGCTGTGGCTGTCATTGGCCCTGACAGCACGCGGCTGGCCCTCACCACAGCCGCTGTTCTCAGCCTCTTTCTTGTACCGGAGGTAAGTGCAATTCCTACGGCTGATGAAAAACAGGGATCCCAAGGAATGATGGTTTCAGGGAGGGTTGGTCTCAGAGCTGAGGAGCCTGGTAATGCTGGAAATGCAGCCCCTCTGTGTGTGCTGTCCCAGGATCCTTCCCAGGCAGTCAGTGGGCTGGCTTGCCATCTATCAGTTTCCTCCTGCTGCAGCACACTTGGCGCTGGGTCTGCTGCCTGTCTAGCTCCAAGCCTTCCCAGGACAGGCTGCCTGTGCCATTAGCTCTCAGAGGTACAGCTGCCTGGGCCAGCGCATCCCCCTTTCCCCTGGCTCCCTTTGCAGATCAGCTACGAAGCCTCCACGGAGTTGCTGAGCCTGAAGCGGCTGTACCCCTCTTTCCTGCGCACCATCCCCAGCGATAGGAAGCAGGTGAAGGCCATCTTCCAGCTGCTGCAGCACTTCGGCTGGACCTGGGTGGTGCTGCTGGGCAGTGACAACACCTATGGCAGTGCTGGCCTGGATGCCCTGCAGGAGCTGCTGACCGCAAGCAATGTGTGCGTGGCCTACCGAGGCACCATCCCCGCCAACTTGGATGCCAGTAACCCCCAGCTTCACAACCTGGTCCGAATCATCACAGAAGTCAAGGTCAATGTCACTGTTGTGTTCTCCACCAGAGAAAGTGTTCTGCCGTTCTTTGAGGTGGTGGTCCAGAAGAACATCACGGGCATGGTGTGGGTGGCCTCTGAAGACTGGTTGTTGGCTCAAACTATCTGGCAGGTGCCTGGCATCCAGACCATTGGGTCAGTGTTAGGGATGGCAGTTGAGAAGCCAGAGTCCACGGTGCTGGAACGCTTTGAAGCTTGGAAGATATCAGAGGAAGGTGCTGTAGCTGAGTGTGCCAGCAATGCAGAGGCAGGTGGGGAATCTGTGGGGAACGCGAGGCTGGACTGCACGCAGTGCTGCACCGGCTGCCGTGCGCTCGCCGCTGTCCCTGACATGTACGACGCTCAAAGCTCCTTCAACGTGTACTCGGCCGTGTATGCCGTGGCCCATGGCCTCCATGACCTGCTGGGCTGTGCCTCAGGGGCCTGCAGCAAAGGCACTGTCTATCCCTGGCAGGTAAGAGCAGCCTTGTGGAAGATCCGTGAGGATCCCTTCCCACAGGGAAGGATTTTTCTGTTGTTCCCAAAGGCTCAAATCCCAGCTGAAGACCCTTTTGGGCTTCAGCTGCCCCTCACAGTCATAGCAGCCAAGACCTAGACCAAGACTCCATCCTAGGTCACTTGTTCCTCTGCCACCAGCCCCTTACTGCATGGGATTTTCTGCAGATGTTGGGGGGCTGGAAAGCAGCTGCAGGACAGAGGAAGTGTCCTCCAGCACATTTCCCTCCCAATGGCAGGAATCGCACCATTGGAAGGGCTCCTCTCTTACTCTTCTGTTTTACAGCTCCTTCAAAAGATTAGACAAGTAAACTTCACCCTGTACAAGAGCCGAATCTCTTTTGATGCCAACGGGGATATTCATAAAGGCTACGACATTGTCATGTGGAAGTGGAGGGGCCCAAACTGGGCTTCTCATGTGATAGGAACCTTCCATGTGAACCCTGACAGGCTGAGCATCAACCCCGGCAAAGTCCTGTGGCACACAGAAGATGGCCAGGTACTGTTCTGCATCCAGGTCTTACTTATTGCTCGCTTCTGAGCTGACTGCATCCCAATGCCACCAATTCTGGGGTGTTTCCTCATAGCAGGGCTAAACTGAGGGCAGAGGCAGTGGGGGGGAGATGGTCCCAGAGTGCTGCTGAGCCCAAACTGTGCTGCTGCCTGCCAGCCTGACCCTGTCTGTGCTCCCAGCAGGCTCCCAGCTCAGTGTGCTCTGAGGCCTGTGAGCCAGGGGAGATGCGGCTGCAGCACAGCCGCCACATATGCTGCTTCAGCTGTGTGGCCTGTCCACCAGGAACCTTCCTGAACACATCAGGTCAGTATACCCTAAGGTCTGCTCCTGCCCCTTCCTCCCCTGCCAACATCCTACCTCCTGCTACTGTCTCACCATTCCCAGCCTCTCGCCTCCTGTGGTCAGTAAAACCTGTGAGCTGACCTGAAGGCAGTGGGTCTGGCTCCTGTTTGCTTACCAGTGGGTATGCAAAGCCCATGCCCTGTGCTTTCCGGGGAGTACTGCCCACAGGTGAGCCCACCTGGGCAAACAGAGCCTCTTTGCCTGTGGCCAGAGAAGGGGAATGTCCGGCCCGGTAGCTGCTCCCTGCACCGCATCCTCTGCCAGGGAAATTCAACCTAGTGGTTGCCTTTGTGCCACAGGTGGCACACGGGGCTTCCGCACTATGTGGTCACCAGCACCTGGCATATGGAAATGACTCCTGCCTGGGACAGTCCCCAGTAGTCTCCTGCCTCAGAATCACCAGCCACAATGACAAACCCCTGCCTGGAAGTTAGTCGCTCAACATCCTTAGCCTGTGGAGTGGACAGGGGCAGCTCTGAGGGACAGTGGGAGCAGAAAGCCCCTCTACATGGTACTGTCCCATTCAACAGCAGCTGCTGCAGATCCTTCCCAGGTTACTGCTTGATGCACAGGCCCCTTCCCACCCACAGTCCCCATGGCCCTCAGCCTCAAAGCAGCTGAACCCCTGTCTCAGCCCAGGCCATGGATTTTGGCAGAGTCCACAGGGCGAATTTTCTTTTGGGAAAAGAGCCCCCTTTTCTACCCCAGGCCTGGGAGCGCCTGCAGGAAGGAGCAGGCACGATGGGTGAGCAGAGCCCAGAGGCTCTGGGGTAGAAGCCAGCTCCTGCACCGCGGCGGAGCTCTTACCATGTCCGAGGTGTGTGAGGTGTCCCACGTCCTTCACAGACCCCTTTGACTGCCAGGCCTGTGGCTTGGGCGAGTGGGCCCCAGAAAAGAGTGAGGTCTGCTTCAACCGCACCATCGAGTTCCTGTCCTGGTCCGAGCCCCTCTCCTGGGTGCTGCTGTCCTTGGCTGTTCTTCTCATGCTGCTCATAGCGGCGCTGACCGTCCTGTTCGCCCTTAACGCCTCCACACCCGTGGTCAAGTCTGCGGGTGGGAAGGCGTGTTTCCTCATGCTGGGCTCCCTGGCCTGCACCTGCAGCAGCCTCTTCTGCTACTTCGGGGAGCCCTCGCAGGTGGCATGCCTGCTGCGGGTGCCGCTCTTCGCAATCAGCTTCACCGTGTTCCTTTCGTGCGTGGCGACCCGCTCCTTCCAAATCCTCTGCATCTTCAAGCTGAACGCGCGCTGCCCTGCGCTCTACGAGGCCTGGATGCGGCGCCAGGGGCCGGTGCTGTTCGTGGCCGCCAGCACGGCGGCACAAGTGGCGCTGTGTGTGGTCACCGAGGCCGTCAGCCCCTCGGTGCCGCACCGGGAGTACGGCGTGCGGGCCGAATGGGTGGTGCTGGAGTGCGCTCGGAGCTCCGCGGCCGACGCCGCCACCGCCTACACGGTGCTGCTCAGCGCCGGCTGCTTCGCGCTCAGCTACGCGGGCACGGACCTGCCCGCCGCCTACAATGAGGCCAAGAGCCTGACCGTGAGCCTGCTGCTACACCTGGGCTGCTCGGCCGCCGTGCTCTGCTCGCAGGGCGCGCTGCGCGGCCAGGCCGAGACGGCGGCGCGGGTGTTCAGCACGCTGGGCACGCTCGCAGCGCTGCTGGGCGGGTACTTCGTGCCGCGGGCCTTCATCATCCTGCTGCGGCCGCACCAAAACACGGCCGAACACTTCCAGATGGCCATTCAAGACTACACGCGCCGCCAGGCCGCCGCCTGAGCCGCGGGGCTCCACCCCCACCGCGCCTCCCCCGCCGCGGGGACCGACCCTCGGCCCTGGTCCGCCCCGGCCGCGCGCTCTCCGCCGTCACTGCCGGCGCCCGCTGACGCCACGTCCGGCGGTGGCGGATGCCGGCGGGCCCCGGTGCGCGGCCATGGCGGCGGCGGCGGCACACAGTGTGCGGGTGCTGCGGGAACTGAACCGGCAGCGCGCAGCCGGCCAGTTCTGCGACGCGACGCTCGGCGTGGGCGGCCGCGAGTTCCGCGCGCACTGGCCGGTGCTCGCCAGCTGCTCCCGCTTCTTCCGCGCGCGCGGCCCCGGCGGGCCCGTCGCGCTGCCCGACGGCCTCGCCGACACGTTCCAGCTGCTGCTCGACTTCTTCTATACGGGGCGCCTGGCGCTCACGGCGCACAACCGCGCCCGCCTGCTGGCGGCCGCCGAGCAGCTCGGCGTGCCCGACGCCGTGGCGCTGTGCCGCGCCTTCCGCCCGCGGCCCCGCCGCGCCGCCGCCGCCGCCCGCCCGGAGCCCGCGGCGGGCCCGCAGCCCGGCGGGCAGGCGGTGCGTGAGGGGGGCGGGAGGGGGACGGCGGGGCCTGGGCCCGGCGGGGAGGCGGGGGCGGCGCGGTGACGCCGCTGTTCCCTCGTAGGGCTCCCCCTCAGCCCCGGAGGAGGCGGCGGTGGGTGGCGGCGGGCGGGGGGACGGCGACGCCGAGCCCCTTCCCGAGAAAAAGGTGCTGCGGAGCAAAAAGAACCCCCCCGCTCCGGGAAAGGCGCCGGGGAGCAGAAAAGGTACAGCGGTGCCGGTCGAATGCCCCACATGTCATAAAACCTTCCTCAGCAAATATTACCTTAAAGTGCACAACAGGTAATCGCTCCGGCTTCTCCTTCCCTTGCGCGCGGGGAGACGCGCCGCCCTCACGGCTCGGCCCTTTCCAGGGGGGGAAAAGGGTGGCCCCGTCCCTGCCAGCTGGTCCCAACACCTCGGCATCCCCCGGGGTGGTAAAGGAGGGTCTCCTCTGCCCCTGGGGGTGCTGTGGCCTGGGGGAGGGTTGTATGTATCAATGAAAGGAGTCCCAGAGCCGCAGCGACTGTCCTGAGCTGTGGCTCCTCGGGGGCTGCACTGGCTGCAGGTGGCCGATGGCAAATCCTCCTGGGATTTGAGATTGCCCCAGGCTGGGGGGGAAGTTTCTGGGGTTATGGGGGACACATGGTTGGGCTGTGCGAGGAGCTCCAGGGTGGATCACTGAGAGGGGGGCATGGCCCTGCAGTGAGAGCTCAAGCTTTGCTTCACTTCTATTGGGGAGGAATCTTGGCCCTGCAGAAAGGGTGTTCTGTGGAGCACAGTGGGCACTGGCAGTTGTGCACGAAAGTGGCATAGGAGCAGCTTTAGGGCAGCTTTAGTAGCACTGCAGGGGTGGGGGGAAGTACCCACCTCACCCTTCCCTGTGACCTCCTGGGCCTGTCTGTGCAGATGCTGTTGACAGGCAGTGATGGGATTCTGTATTTACATCCCCCAAGGAAACACACTGGAGAGAAGCCATTTGAGTGTTCCAAGTGTGGCAAATGTTACTTTAGAAAAGAGAATCTCCTGGAACACGAAGCCAGGAACTGCATGAACCGATCGGAACAGGTATGCCCAGGAGCTGCCATGTGTGTGGCAGGAGGCGAATTGAAGCTTTTTCCCAGTCCCAGCCCACCCTCAGTTCCAAACAGACCCCTGTCAGCACTGTGTGGCATGTGTTCCATGGCCAGGACCCTCACAGCCAGGACCCTCCGGCTGGGACTCACCCCTGATACACAACACAGCCCTCACTTGTGTTTCAGTGCATCAGGAGTCTGTACTGTACAAGATTCAGCTCCTGTGGGTGCGGGCTGAATGCTGTAGCTGGGTGCCAGTGCCATGTGCTGAGCTGTGGGCTCCAGGTCAGGCTCTGGGTCCTGTGGAAGCCAACGCCACCCCGTCTCTCACAGGTATTCACGTGCTCGGCCTGCCCAGAGGTGTTCAAGCGGCGGATGGAGCTGCGGCTGCACATGGTGTCACACACTGGGGAGATGCCATACAAGGTCAGCAGGGCCTGCATCCAACATCCCAACATGCTGCTGGACACTGGCACTGAGCAGAGGCGAGCCTTTCCCTTCTAGGGCAGCCCAGCTCGGGAAGAGCTGAGCACACCAGTTCCCTTCTCTGTTCTATGATAGCCCACTCAGAGTTGTTCCCCATCTCTGAAACAAAATGTGATCCAGGGAGGCACCACAGCCAAAGGCTTCCTGTGGCTCTACCAGGAATCCATGTTCTACTCCCCTGCTGGTCCTCTCCTTGCTCTGAAACCACTCTTTGAGGCAGCTGGAAGCTGACCCCATTCTCCTGTCTTGCAGTGCTCCTCCTGCTCCCAGCAATTCATGCAGAAGAAGGACCTGCAGAGCCACATGATAAAGCTGCATGGTGCACCCAAGCCCCACGCGGTAGGGACCGGGAGTTTTGGGGAGGGTGTGATTGAGTGTGGATCTGGCCTAAGGAATGGCACAGTATTATATCTGGCTCTGTCAGTGAGGGCGTGGGGCACAGGGCTACTGGAAATGGGCTCTTTCGGGTACAGGAGCAGCCCACAGTTCCAAGCACTGACCAGCACTTCATCTCTTTTGGGCTGCCTTACCTCACTGGGATCTCAGCTGGGGGTGCTGCCTTGGTTTTCGCAGGGAGGTCGCTGGAGCAGCCAGGGAAGGGCTGGGTGTGAGTGCATTTGGGATGGGTGTACCCCAACCCTAACACTCTCCTCTCCTGTGGCGTTGCAGTGCTCAACCTGCTCCAAGTGCTTTCTGTCCCGGACAGAGCTGCGCCTGCACGAGGCCTTCAAGCACCGTGGAGAGAAGCTGTTTGTGTGTGAGGAGTGTGGGCACAGGGCCTCGAGCCGGAATGGCCTCCAGATGCACATCAAGGCCAAGCACAGGTACAATGTGATCCGTGTCCTCTGTCACCCTGGCTCTCCTGGCTGCAGTCCCCACCCCACAGGCCTGGGGGTTGGCTGAAAGTCACCCTCTTCCCAGAGGTGCTGAGCTGAGACCCAAGGGGCTGAAGCTGGCAGAGGCAGAGGTGACGGTGACGTTTCCCTGCCCACAGGAACGAGCGGCCCTACGTGTGTGAGTTCTGCCACCATGCCTTCACACAGAAAGCCAACCTCAACATGCACCTGCGCACGCACACTGGCGAGAAGCCCTTCCAGTGCCATCTCTGCGGCAAGACCTTCCGGACACAAGGTACGCCTGGCTGTGGCAGGTCATGCCAAGTGCTGTGCTCCAGCATGCAGGACCTCCAAAAAGCAGCTTCCCCAGGAGCAAAGCCATGCTCTTGTGAGTGCAGGCTGATACCAAGAAAAGCACATTCCTGTCACCTGCACTGCTCTCATGGCACAGAGGGGGAAAGAGCTCGTATTGCTCATGACCCTTAGGTGGAGCAGGCAGCTACTGCTTGTGCTGCTCTTGCCTTCTTGCCAGCCTGGCCCAGCCTGACAGCCCCTGGGATGCAGACTGGCCACTCTCCCTGTCTCCCCATTAATGGCAGCGAGTCTGGACAAGCACAACCGGACGCACACTGGGGAGCGGCCGTTCAGCTGTGAGTTTTGCGAGCAGCGTTTCACGGAGAAGGGGCCGCTGCTGAGGCACGTTGCCAGCCGGCACCAGGAGGGGCGGCCTCACTTCTGCCACATCTGCGGGAAGACATTCAAAGGTAACGTGAGGGCTCCAGCTCTCATGGGGCTCTGCAGGAGCTGCCTCCTTTCTTTGTGTGGGTTGGCATTGCTGTGAGCCTGTATGACACGGAGCTGCTGCCAACAGGCTGTCGCTTCCTTTCCCAGCGGTAGAACAGCTGCGTGTCCATGTTCGCCGGCACAAGGGAGTGAGGAAGTTTGAGTGCATTGAGTGTGGCTACAAATTCACACGGCAGGTGAGGCCTTTCCTGGCTCTGGGGCCCCCATGCTGTACTAGGGAGCCAGCCCTCACTGGGTCTCTCCACATCTCCCTTCCTTTGCAGGCTCACTTGAGGCGCCACATGGAGATCCACGACCGAGTGGAGAACTACAACCCTCGACAGAGGAAGCTGCGGAACCTGATCATCGATGACGAGAAGGATGTGATGGTGATGCTGCAGCCACCGCCAGAGCTGGAAGTGGGCTCAGCTGAGGTGATTGTGGAGTCACTTGCCCGTGGGCCACTGCCCGAGGAGGTCCCTGCGCAGAAACTCTGCTCAAATGAGAACTTCTCACCTGCGGACGTGATTGAGCAGTCGCTGATTATAACAACAACGATTCCTGAAGACTGTGAGACATAGGGTGGCCACCCCATCCCTTCCACTGAAACACAGTAAAGCATTAAGCTGAACCACTTTCTGCCACACTTGTTCTTTTGAGCTCCGTACCCTCCTTTTCTGCCAATCTCCCATCCCAGGCTGCAGGAAAAGGAAGTCACCATGACATTCTGATTGAGTGTCAAATGAAATGTGTCAGCATGGTCACTCCAGTCAGTGTTCATTCACAGACAGTGTGTGGTGGGAAGGGACTGACCTCCCTATGCCATATTGTGACTCACTTTCTGACGCTGGAGGAGCTGGTGCTGCCCTCTCCTCTCCACCAGCCCTCTCACTTTGCCTGTGATTAAAGCTCACCTTCCCCCACAGAGAGTGGCTCTGCCCATTCCTTAACCCCTCCATTTAACTTGTGCCTTATTTCTCCTTTGTTTTGTTAAGCTTTTCAGTTGCTCTTTCTTTCCCCCATTAAAGGCGGGGCATGACCCGTGTCTGCTCAGCACTGGGATGACTGAGCTGTGAGTTCACTTGAAACACACTCCAGCAGCCACAAAGTGCCTGTGCTCACGTCTGTCCTAAATAACCCAATCCAGGGTTGCTGGGAGAGGGTGAACCATGGCCTCAGTGGTGCCAGTGTGGGGAGAGATCTCTTGTGTATCCCCACACCCCAAAGTTGCAGCAACACCCTCTCCCCTTTCCCCCTCTACTCACCAAGGAGACAGAGAGGCTCCAGTTTAATCATATCTGGAATGAGAAACTTCCAGTAAAATCTCACCCCAGGTCCCTTACCCTCACAGAAAACAGAATTGTGTAACAGGTTTTATTTAACTTGACTGCTGCAAGTAAATTTAAAAACAAACTGAGAATAAAAATACATTATCTGCAAATGTAAAATGCCTTTGTTTCAAAGGATGGAGTTCAACTGTACTTGAGGATTCAACACAATGAATTCTACAAAAAATAAATACAGATCTGTAGCTGCTCAGCGGGTGGGACTGGGGGGTCCAGCAGCGAGCACGGCCGCGTGCGCCGGGGTGCGTTATTTATAGCTCAGCAGAAATGCCTCCGGCTGCGGCGCCGTCGGGAATTGGCCATTGCTCCCAAAAAAGCAGCAGCTGCCCCGAACTGTGGGCCCCTGCACCCCCCTACTCTGTCCACGGGTTTGACACCCAGGGGCAGCCGCGCCGGGCCCTGCGCGTTCCCTGCTGGCACGCGGCGGTCTCAAGGCACTGTCAGTGTTCCAGGCTGGAGAATGGCCCGGGTTCCCCGTGGCCGAGGGGTGCAGCAGCGTCACAGCATGGGGGAAAAACACGTTTCTGTAAAGCTGTGAAGACGCTGAAGCTGTGGAAATGGGGCTCGGATGCTCCTCGATCCAGGGGCAAGCCTGGAGGAGAGAGATCGAGTATACGGGGTTTCCATCTCTGAATTCAGTTTAAATGCAAACTTTTCCTCTACTAGCTAAAATTTAAAGACCAAAAAAGCAAATGCATCCAGCCATACCTTAGCTTCTGCCACACTTCAGGGTTCTCCTGAAGGTGCAGCACATGCTCTCAGGGAGCCGTACTGCAGGTTCAGCTGTTCACTTCTTCCAGAAACATTCCACAAGTAAACTGCACGCAGCTGCTCTTCAGTGAAGGTAGATAAACAGAGCCCACCTGGCCAGGGCACTTGGGCAAGTATAAAGGCAAATCTTATGCAGGCCAAAAGAAAAATGCAAACCCCAAATAAAAAGAAGAAAAAAATCCTAAAATAACTACCTTTCAACCCCAACACGTGCACAGGAAGCCTGTCTCCCTCCAAGGCACAGAATACAGGGGGGCGTCCAGACCACTGCCCTACCAGACAGACGCCTCCCAAGACAGAAACTGAAGGAAGGAGTTTGGTGGCAAACAAAGCATTACAGGGTGAAGGAGCTCCCAGTGAAAGGTGTCTGCTCACAAGCCATAAGCAGTGGTGCTGTGGCATGATTCACCACGAGTGCTTTCCCCAGGGATCAGCTCTCTGGTCCCTGTGGGCAGCATGGTGACATCTCCTGCCCTGAAGGGCCGAGGGAAGCAGTGAAGGCCTCGCTGCCTGCAGGCCCACAGCATCACATCCAACAGCAAGAGTTCCTGCTCCCTCTATGATCAGAATGGTTTTGTTTCCAAGCACTGGTTTGCCTCAGCCTTCTCCCAAAGCAGCCCAGGTTCTGGATGAGGGACTTCATCAAGCTGCTTCCTATGCTAAGGCAGCTCATTGAGGTTCTGGTTGTGAAGGTTTTGGTTCTGCCTGCTCAAGCTGATGGTGTTGTCCAGTGTGATGCTGTCATCCTCCTGTGTGGTTTCTGGCATGAACTGCCGGAATATGCTGACGCTGCCGTGCCAGAAGATGGGCTCAGGGAGCTGGCCCACGACGCTCCACGTTCGCGTCTCGGGGTCGTAGGCTTCCAGCACATCCGAGAGCTCAAATGTGTTATCGTAGCCCCCCGAGACATAGAGCTTCCCACCAAGCACAGCCACACTCCCCCCAACGTGAACCTGCAACGTAACAATGAATACACACCATGATCAGGGGCTGTTTCCCTAATCCACCAGCTGATCAAGGGGGTCAGTGGGATCTGGGAGCTGTTCCTTGGAGGAAGTTTCACACCTGTCAGCTGCAGGTTGGGCTCTGAATCAGTGCAGCCCACCCAGACATGCCACCACATCTGGGACTCTTCCCAGTAACTCCAACACACTTAAACCAGCTCCACATGCATGGGTTTCTGATTCTGAAAAGCTCTTGGTTTTCCAACGCTAAATGAAACTCATTTGTAATACTTAAGATATTCTTGAAGTGGGAAAATGTCTTACCTGAAGCATGGCAGGGATTTTATCCCATTCATTCTTTGATGGATTGTAAACATCCACTTCAGCCGAGTCATCTCTGGGGAAGAGAACACAAAATTACTCCTTCTGCATTCTAGAAATGCTGCTTGAGTTCTTCATCAAAGCCAAATTTAGATGGGCAGGGGGAGAGAAGAGCTGGGGAGGCAGCATAATCCCCCAGGGCTTCTCTTACCCACCCTGCTCGGCAGACAGGAGGGCGACAGTGACAGGTGAGGGATGTTTGTGACTCAGAGACATGCGCTGCTGACACAAGAATGCGTGGAGGACAAGGTCAAGGCAGCTGGAGAGGAGCTGCCAGTCCTTCCAAGGTACAGATGGGATCAAGATGCTGCAAGGCAGCTCCAAGCAGGGCCAGCAGCCAGACCAGGGCCTCCTCTCCCCACTCTGGGTCAGCTCTGGGGCAATTGCAGAGAGTACCTGAACATCATTTTTCTGTGTGCTTTATTTACAGGTCCCAGCTGATCCCAGCATGAGGGATCATCACTCAGAGCCTTTAGCCTGAGCTATTAAACCAATTTGCTACTTTTACTTGCAACCTACTCCTCTGTCCTCCAAAGATTATCCCACAGCTCTACATGGAGCAGCAGCCCACGTGCAGCATATGAAATGAGGGAAGAACACCTAACCCCGATCATCTCCTCACTGACTCTTGCAGATGCAAAGTGATCTGAAAATCCTGAAGTGTTAATCATCAGTATTTTAAAATGGGTAAGAATAAAGAAATTCTATAGAATCAGGTTGTGACAAGGAGATGAGCAGCTGCAACACCCTGGCAGTATGGACTGAAACCAGCTGACCAAAACAGCCGCCAGCAAGACACTTGGCTGGACCCGAAAGGATCAAATAAAAAGTCTTGGGTCAAAGCTGCTACTTTATGCAAAGCCAAGAGGAGATTAAAAAAAGAGACGTGCCTGGGGGCCATCACAGAAGTCTCTGTTTGCTCAGAGTCAACACAGGGAGATGAAATGCTCCAGCCCTAGCATGCCTTCCCGTTTATTTTTAATTAAGCGGATAACTGAAGTATTTGCGCCACCAGGACAGCTTCAGATGGGTAATTAAGTCCCAATTTGGAAAGGTGCTTAAAAATAGTGACCAATCACTTCATCTTCAGCCCTCTTATCTCTGCTGAGACGGAAGACGTCCTCTCCTGCATTAGAGTTTAACGTTTTCTTGGAGCTTATGTGCTTATTTATAGCAACGAGGGGGGCTGAACCAGGAGCTGAAGAAACCAAGAAGCCAATTTCCAAGCAGTGCTGCTGACTTCAGACGGATTTACACCTGCCCTTTCCCCAGCCCTGGGTTACCCTCAGACATTTTAACACAAGTTTATGGGCAGCTCTTTGAGGCCCACCAACACAAGGAAAGAGGTGTTACAGCCCTCCCTGCACCATCAGGGGAAGTACTGCTGTGCTGTCCCAACCCAGCGCTCTCTCTCTCCACCACCTGTAAAATCCACCTTCCCAGGGAAGCTGCAGGCTCTCCTCAAGGGGACATGGGGAGGGAGGGAAGTGATTGCTCCCACTACTCACCGTATGAAGTACATGAGACCGTTGAGCGTGACGGTTTTTGGGGCAAAGGACCAGGGGGGCAGGTGGCCGCAGTTGACAAGGGACCAGAGGTCACTGCTGGGGTCATAGCACTGCATGACCATGGACTCTTTTCCAGACAGGGAGCCGATGGCGAAGAGTTTTCCACGGCATGAGGTGGTGGAGCAGTTGTCCATGGGATACAGCATGGGCTGCAGGGCCTCCCAGCTGTCCAGTGTGTGGTCATAGCGCTCCGTGCTGTCAGAGGCAACCACGTAGAGCAGCCCGTCCAGGACCGTGGAGCTGTGGTATTCCCTGGCTTTCAGCATGGGTGACACCTCTGTCCACTCGTTCACGCTGGAATTGTACCTCCAGACACAGTCGTACAGCCTGGACCCGTCTGAGCCCCCTGTGGCACAGCATGACACGTGTCAAGAGCCCGGCTCCACAAAGGGAAAGGTGATGCAGGAGAGGGCTTGGTTCAGCACGTGCACCACAAGGATTTTAAAGGAAGTTCTGCACTGCTTCATTCCCAGCAAGCCAGGGAGGATTTCTCCCGTGTCATTCCTAGTCCATATCCAACCATGACTCAAAATGAGTCTTCCATGTTTCACTACCTCCTCTAACACCCACGTCTCTCCCATTTTGCACCCCACCCAAATCGCTGCCCAGAAGCTGCTGAGGCAGTGGTGCTGCTGGCAGCTTGGGAACCTCCCAGCCTTGCCTGTATCACACCAACACTGACCAGAACAACCCAAGATCCCCAGCAGCAGCCTGCACACAGCTCCCAGCAGGACTGACCTGCCTGGGATCACTCCAGGCAGCTCCCATGGGATGTAAGGGCTTCTGCAAAAACATGCTGCATCCATGTGGTAGCCCGTCATTTTTACAGCCCTGTCCTTAAAGCAGGGCCTTGTTTTCTGCTTGTGACTAGAGAACACACAGTTTTCTGTTCACCTGCATTAATACTTGCTCTTCTAAGTTCTGCCAGTGCATCCTGCATACCAAGGGCACACTGTTCCACAGCACTCAGTGTCCTGTTACAGCTGTCACAGACATGTAGTTCAAAGGCAGCATCTGCATGCAGCTTAACAGCCAAATTTACATATTGGAGTCACCTTGACAAAAGTAATTGTAGCCCCAGCAAGGAGGCAGGATTTGTGCAGGGGAAAGTACTGTGACTCACAGGGGCTGGCAAAGGAATCTGCGGCTTTCTGACATGCCTCTGCCTCAAGCATGCCTTGTGATTCAGGGGGCTCTGAGCCTGAACTCTTTCTTCAAAGAGAGAAACTCAAAACCTTCTTACTTCTTACATCACCCCTGTCCTCAGTGACGGTTAAAGAGTTCTAACTACAAGATCTGTGACTTCTGCCAGCATGCTCAACAGCATTACTCATGACAAAATAGCTCCTGGACTGCGACCAGCTGCTAAATCCAGCACCGACTCCAGGAGTCTCCATGCCTGCTGGCAAGCTGCAGGCGCCCAAGCCAAGTCCCAAACTCTCTGCTACCCAGGAAAAGCCAAGTGTCACTGCTACAACCTACGTATATTCAACAGAACCCTCCACCCTGGTGCTTCCCCCCATTCCCTGTGTGCCTTACCAGTGACATAGATGTCATTGCCCAAGGCAGCAACACTGTAGCCCCCTCCCAGGTGCTCAGGGAACTCGGCCAGGTAGCGCCAGTGGCCAGTGCGTGGGTTGTAGCAGTCGACGGTGACAAGCTCATCGCAGTCACGGTCGCAGCCACCAACGAGGACAAGGATTTCAGCGAGGCCAGTGGAGGGCCGGGGGCGCATGCGGGCACAGGGTCCCCGGTCGTGGCGGTCGAGGCGAGCGGCCTGGAAGTCGCGGGCCTCACGCAGGAGGCGCAGGCAGGGAGGACAGCGGGCCACCAGCGGCTCGCTCTCCACGTGGGCCAGCAGGTAGAAGCGGCGCACAAAGGGCAGGCGGACGTGAGCCAGGAGCTGCGGCAGCAGCGGGGCACGGGTGGCTGGGTCAGCGCGCACCCAGCGCAGCGCCAGCTGAAAGGCAGCCTCCTCCTTGGGGATGCAGAGCCCGTCGTCCCGCAGGTAGGAGAGGAGACGTGGCAGCGGCAGCCGCTCCAGCTGGGCGCCCAGCTCGCCCACGTGCCGCAGCACGAAGCGGTGGGCGGCAGCCGCCAGCTCGGGGCAGGCGAAGGCCTCCGCGAAGTCCTGCATGTCCAGGGCGTTGGCGGGCTCCAGCTGCCGCGCCAGCCAGGCACCGCAGGCTTCCTTGACAGCGGGGAACTGTAGCAGGTCGGCGGCGCGCAGCAGGCGCTCGGCGATGTCGGGGCCCAGCCGCCCCACGCGGCCGGTGTAGGCGAAGTCGAGCAGCCGCCCCAGGCACTCGGGCTCGACGCCGTGCAGCCGCACACGCTCGGCCCGCGACTCGCGCAGGGCCCCGCCGAACATGGCGCGGAAGTATCCCGAGGCAGCGGCCAGAACGGCGCGGTGAGCTCCGAACTCTCGCCCGCCGGCCACCACCGTCACGTCCAGCAGGCTCCGCTCGGCCCGCAGGGCGCTCAGACCCCGCAGCAGCGACACCGCGTGTGCCGGTTCTCCCGTCGCCGTGGCTGAGGCTGCCGCTGCCATCCCGCCGGTGCCGGTCGCCATGCCGTGCCTGCGAGGAACACACCTGGGTCACGCCCTGCGCGAAGCCGCTGGGACCGACCCCCGAGCGATTCCCGGGGCGGGACAGGGAGGAGAAGATCAGGCAAGGGGGCAGCGGGTGGGCTCGGGGAGCCCGTTCCGGCCGGGAGCCTCCGAGAGCGGCCGTTGCGTAACGCGCCGGCGCTGGTAGCGCGGCCCCGCTCGGGCCGGTCCCAGGGCCCCGCAGCTACCGCGCCCAGCCCCGCGCCCTTGGCCCCGGGCTGGCGCTCAGAAGGAGCCGCCCAGTGGTACCGGCGGAACACAAGACCGGCCCCGAGCGCAGACAGCGCTGAGGGAGCTCCACTCTGAGTCCGGCTCAGCCACCGCCGATTAGCGCGGGCGGAGGGCCCGGCTCGGGGTTGAGGGCCCGGCTCGCAGTAGACGCTTCGGCGCCTTGCCCGTCCTCCCACCGCCCCCAGCCAGGCCCCGCGGTGAGCCCAGGCCCCCCCGCTCCCGCCCGGGCCCACAATCACCCGGTCAGAGCCACCCCCGGACCCCGCTCACCGGTCCGCTCTCCGCCCTGCTGCCTGCTCCTCTTCCCGCTCCGTTCACCGTTCCCGGCACCGCCCCCGCCCCTCCGCCGCTCCCAGCGCGCCCCGCGCCCGGCACTGCGCACGCCCGGACTACGGCTCCCGGCGGGCCCCCCCGGGCGGCCGCCCCTTCGCCGCCTCCCGCCGGCACCGAGCGGCTCGCGGTGTCGGCACTGCCCGGCTGCCGCCGCCGCCGCCCCGGCCCCGCCCGCGCCACCCGCGCCGGGACATGGACTCCGACTCCTGTGCTTCGCCGTTCGCCCCGGAGGTGAGCCGGAGTCCCGGGGGGAAAAAGGAAGGGAAAGGAGGAGCGGGGAGGGAACAGAACGGGAGGGGTTGCGTCTCCCGCCGCCCGGCCCGGCTCGGCCCTGCCCTGTCCGGCCGCGGGTGCCCGCTGCCGTTCCCCGCCGCGGGGGGGGGGGCCGGGGCCATCTTGTGCCGCCGGGGCGAGGAATGGCGGCGGCGCCGCCCCGCTGTGCCCACCGCGGGGGGGCTGCCTAGGGGCCCGGTACCGACGCCGGGGGGCGATGGGGGGGGGGGGGCACTGCCCGGTTCCGCCGCTGTGGGGGCGGGGGGGCGGTGCGGGGCGCGGCGGGAGCGGCGGCGCCGCCTCCCACCGGCGGGCCCGGCCCCGCGGCCGCCGCCCACCCCCGCCCCCCGCAGGACTTCTCCCCCGGCTCCCGGCGGCACCGCACCGTGGAGGACTTCAATAAGTTCTGCACCTTCGTCTTGGCCTACGCCGGCTACATCCCGTACCCGCAGGAGGTGAGTTGTACCGGGGGGCCCTGGGGGTACGGGGGGGCACTGGGGGGCACCGGGCTGGTCTGTCAGACCGGCCGCTCCGGCGGTCACGGCCCCGTTCCGGGCCTAAACAAAAGGGGAACCGCGGCGGCTGGAGGCTCTGGGGACGGGGCGGGTGGTGCCCGGCGTGGGCGGGGTGAAAAACGTCGGATCCGGCATCGTTCCTGCTGCTCCCCAGCCCGGGAGCAATGGCCGGAGAAACTCCGGGATGGCTTGTAGGGAGAGCAGGAGCGGCAGCATCTCGGGGACAGGGCTCAGCGCCTCGGGGGACAGGGCTCAGCGCCTGGGGGGACGGGACTCAGCACCCCGGGAACAGAGCTCAGCATCTCAGGGGACAGGGCTCAGCGCCTGGGGGACAGAGCACAGCGCTTCGAGGACAGGGCTCAGCACCCATGGGACAGGGGACAGTATGTGGGGGAAAAGGCTCAGCGCCTCAGGGACAGGGCACAGTGCTTCAGGGGACAGCGCCCCTGGGAATAGGGGACACCACTCTAGAGGACAGGGCACAGCACTTCAGGGATGGACAGAGTGCCCTGCGGGATAGGGGACTCTGCCTTGCACTGCGTGAGCATCTGCTCTAAGTCAAACTGTTACCTGCTTCCTCAACATGTTCCAGGAAACACCACTGAGGAACAGCCCCAGCCCTCCCAACAGCACTGGAGGCACAATTGACAGTGATAGCTGGGATCCCCGCTTCAATGACACCCCCTCCTCTGTCTCCCTGCCCTCCAAGAACAGAAAGAACTTTAGTCAGCTTAAGCGAGCAAAACCATATGGTTCCCTGTTCCAGCGGGGAAAGGCCAACAACTTCCTGCCAGAACGAAAGCAAATTGATAAGATCAGGAAGAAGAAAAAGCTGAAAAGGAGGGAAACAGAGGTGTCTGCAGAGGAGGACTATGAGGAGAAGCTGCTGGATCTGGAGGCAGAGGACTCTTACGCAGAGACGCCAATGAGCCCCTCTTCGGAGGGTGACCCTCAGTCTGTGACTGAGCACTGCTCGGTGTGGGACTCTGACACCCCGTCCAGTGTCTCCTACCCTGCTGTGACGACCGAGCAGACGGTGGAGATCCAGAGCGTGGGCAAACGAACGGTCATTCGGCAGGGCAAGCAGGTGGTCTTTCGGGATGAGGACGGCACTGGTGATGACGAGGACATCATGGTGGATTCAGGTAGGCTTGGCTGTCCAAGAGAATTAGCCAAGTGGAAGTAGTTGTGCTTTACTTGTAGCCTGAGGATAATGCAGAGGAGCACTGCCTGGGTGGAATTCAGGAGCAGTTGGATTTTCAGGGGCAGAGAGGTGGATTGGTTCTTTCTGCCATAAACTGAGTGAAAAGCTGCAACTTTATAGAAGCAGCTGGTTCTCTTCTCCTCAATTACGGCCTCCTGTGTACTGCTGAGGGTCTCTTGCTGTGTAAGAGACCTGGAAAAAGCAGCAAAGTGCTTGCCTTTGAAACCCAGGTAGTTAATTTAGTGTGAAAGGAGAGAAAATTCCTGGAGTGAGAGGTGTCAGCTGCTAAAAATGTATCTTTGACATTTGTCTTTACAGATGACGACTCGTGGGACCTGGTCACTTGCTTCTGCATGAAGCCTTTCGCTGGGCGGCCGATGATCGAGTGCAACGAGTGCCATACCTGGATCCACCTCTCCTGCGCCAAAATCCGCAAGTCAAACGTCCCAGAGATCTACATCTGCCAGAAGTGCCGGGACTCCAAGTTTGACATTCGCCGTTCGAACCGCTCCCGGACGGGCTCGCGCAGGCGCTTTCTGGACTAGGGGGGAGGCACGTGCTGCGTGGGTGGGCGAGCTGTGGGTGCTGGCGGGGAGGCCGGGGTGGGCTCCCCTGAACTGCTGCTGCTCTGGTGAGAGGGCTGCCCAGCCGGCCTGTGGCCCAGGAATGAGGAATCGCCGAGCCGCAGGCAGCCGGAGCTGGGAGCGGCCGCCTGGGCAGAACTGTGGCGGAGACTGTCTCAAGGGACAGACAAAGCTCTCTGAGCTCAGTGGAGTTTTGTCTGGTTAAGATGACTGGGTGATGTACAATACCTTTGCCAAGTAGGTTTTCTCATTCCATTGGGAAACTGCAAATCTTCTCTGTGCTAGAAAACTCCTCCTCCCAAAGAGGGAGGGGAGGAGGAGGGAGTCTGTGTGAAGAGTCTGAAAAGTAAATGGCCCTGTGTTTTAAATTCAATGTGATATTATACTTGCCCATTTGTCCGTATAGATCAATCTTAGATATCCTAAGGCTCCGTAGGAGTCAGCCTCAGTGCTACCGGCCTCTGTGTGATCTGCTGCTGCTTCCACCGGCCTGAGCATAGGGGAGTTCTGTCATTTGGCATCATCCAAGTGCAAATGAGACTCGGGGTCCCTCCTGTGCCAAGGGACAGCCCTGGCAGGAAGGAGCAACCCTTTTCCTGGACAGGCAGTGTTGGGGATCAGCGGCATCAGATTCCTTCCTAGAAGGTCTCTTCTTTCAGTGATTTTTTTGTGATTTATTTGCATGATCAGCTCACATGTGTGTATGGGGGGGAAACTGCTCAATTTCCTGTCCCTTCATTAACCTCTATGGTGCTGTTTTAAGATGACTCTCTCTTTTCTCAGCCCAGAATTCGAACATGGGCTGTAAAAGGGGCCACAGGAAATGCAGAACCTGGCAGGTCTGGTTTGGAATTTGATCATGTCCATCCAAGTATGACAGCCGAGTTGATTTTTGCTTTTGCTGTTTGTTTTTTGAAACCGGACTGTAACCAAAAAGCCAGAGTCTTTATTCTTTTGGTAGCAATGACACAGATCAAAGTGAATGCAGGCAATGCAGCTACAGGATGAAGTGCAATGAGGATCCAGAGTGGACAGGAGAGCACTGAGGCCCTGGCCAGCACTGCAGACAGGACCTCCTGGGCCTTAGCCCACAGAAAATCCCTTCAGGACCATGATGGGAAGCCACAGCTGATACACAAAGCAAGGGAGACGCTGGCATTGTTCCCCAGTGACCAGACAGATCCACATGGATCACACAAATTGGGTTGATGTTTTGAGGTGTTTCTCTGAAGTTATGCCTGAAGAACAGTGTGTGCTCTGTCCAGTAAGCGGCTCAGAGAAGCACTGGCTGGCACAGTGGCTGCAGCCAGACCAGCTGTGCCAGCAGGAACATGTCCCCATGAGTTCTGCAGTCACACAGCATTGGAGCACTGCCTTGTCTGAGGACTGGCTCACCAGATGTGTCGTGGTGATGACTGAGGGTCTTGCTAGCACACAGGGTCAAGTGCTCTCCTTCAGACATCGGCCCCAGGGCTGCCAAAGCCTCAGGCAGCCCAGTACCACGGGGCCCTAGGGCTCCACGATGTGGGGCAGGGCAACAGAGGTGCACAACATGCAACTTTTCTCTTCTGGTTCTTGATAAAAATTTTGTTCCACTAAGCTGTAACAGCTGACCGGTTCAGAAAACCAGCTTCTGTGAAATCTCTCAACCATGACTGTGCTGAGCTGCCTTCAGAAGCTATGTGGAACCACCAAGGAGTTTGCCAAAGACTCGCCCCCAATGGCTGCCTGACTGTCCTTTGCAGCCAGAAAAATAACCAAAGTTCTCCAGTGCTGCCATTTCCCCAGAAATGCTTTGGAAGATCCTGGCCACAACTGCGCAAGAGTTGGACCTGGTCTGACATTGGTATCTCTTGTGTTGACAGCGTGTCTGCAGTTCAACTGGACCTCTGTGGACTGTGTTCCTGAAGCTTTTATGGGAGAAATGGTGCACTGTCAAGTGAACTGGCTCTTTTTCACAGAGGTTCAACACTAATCAATGTTACTGACTCTTGTTTTGTCCCCTTCGATTTATCCCAGTGGATGGTGTCCAGCACGTTACAATATCAGCAGAGAGAAATAAAAAAGTAACATCTCCATTCTTTTAGTTCATCACTTTCAGCCATGTATAATTATAGTTTAATTCAGAACTTTATTTTTTCATTAAAACTTTTAATGAACCATGTTTTTTTCTTAAATGTGAGACAAATGAACAATGAGTTTGTTATATTCCAAACTCAGGAGTCTGCTGTTATGATTTATTGGTTTGTGAGCTGTTGTGCCAGGCAGCAGGAAGACTTGACACTTGAAGTGCTCTTTCTGAAAAAATACACTCAGGTGGAGATAGGAAGAGCTGGCAGGTATCCCCACCTTTCTGTAGAGCAGCTGCTCCTTGCTAGCCTCTCCTTAAGAGTGTGGGACATGGTGAGGAGCCCTGTGGCTGGGCAGGGTGGAGGGTTGGGAGGCAGGCACTGCCCAGAGTGGCTGAAGACAGCAGGGACACTGTGCTGGGCATGTGCCAGGGGCCTGCTGAAGGGTGCAATGACTGAGCTGGGAGACAGGGCCCAGGCCAGGATGCCAGTGGTGTTGGAGTGTGCAGTCCTGGCACCTGGTCCCTGCAGCCTCAGAAACAGCCCTGGGGTAGCACTGCACCCCTTTGCAAGGACTGAAGGCTTGGCCAGACCCAAACCAAGCCCCTGTGAACCCTCTGGGAGCTGTGTCAAAAGAGAGCTCCCTCCCCCCGAACCCTGGGCAGCACTGAGGACTCCAAACCAGCCAAGAGCTGCTGGAGCCTTGGTGGCCACCCTGCAGCTCACTTATGTGCCACAACCCTGCAGGCACTGCTGCTCAGCCAGCTGCCATCAAAGCAGCAGCCTGAATACCTTGGCAAACTGAAAAGGTGGCTCAACCTTTTGGAAATGGCACTAGGTCATGGTGGAAGCTACGCTGGAAGCTCAGCTCTGCTTGCTTAGAGATTCGATTTTAATTCTGTTGGTAATTTTGAATTACAGAGTCATAAAAAGAAGTCCCAGGGGAGTTGTGGCTATAAAATGGCAGCTGCTCATAGCAAGAATACGGTGGTGAAGGCTGTGGTTCTGCAGTGGGGCTGTCTTGGCAAAACTTAGCACTGACAGAAAACAAGGAAGAAAGGATGAGGGTGGCTGGGAGACAGACTGAGCACCTGGCTCTCAGGGATGCTCCTGTGCCATGTCCTATCTCTGCAGGCTGGCTCCTCACTTCTGATCATACACCTCACACAGTGACAGCAAAAAGGAACTGGAAGAGATTTAGATTTCTGCCCAGTCCCACCAAACAGAGGTCAATCAGCTGGATGGGATGGAGAGTGCTGCTACGTTTACAGAACCTTCAACCCTTACTTTCCAGGAGTTTCATCTCAGGAACTTCCTACAGATGCAAAGGGAATGGGAGCTGCTTTTCAGCTGAATATAATTTATTGCACATATTACATTTAATTTCAGATTGACAGAACGCTGGCCGTAAGTGAAATAAAGTCCTGCACCAGGAACTGGTCACAGCTGAGTTGTTTTGGTTTTAATAAAAACAAATGAACACCCCTTCATAATATGAACTTGTTTTTTACAAGGGAAAGCATTTATTTTGGAAATCTCATTCTCCTGGTGCAGTGACCTGAGCACAGAGAACCACAGCTACTCAGAACCAGGGGCCAGGTCCATGTCAGGAAAGGAGTTATTGCAGGAGTTGTCAAAAGCAACTCTGCATTGCCAAGACATTGGTGTTTTCCCCTCTGCTTTCACCCATGAGCAATGAAGGCTGATCTGGACTTAGCCAGAGCAAAACTGACCAAGGAGCAGCCACCATGATTTCTTGTCCCTGCAAAAGCCTCTGATGTGCTGATGTACCCAGTGTGTAGTAGATTCTGTAAGGTGCTGTTTCCAGCTGCTCTGTCACCAGCCTAGGACTGCCCTTCTGCTGGAAATCCCTGGCAGGGCTTCTAGGCAAGACAAAGCCAATGGATCTATGCCATAACTGCTGCTTTTCAGAAAGGGCAGATGAGTGTTACATTTTCAGCTCTTTATCCATTTGGCCTCTCTCACTTTGGTATGGTTTACTTTATGAACTACATTTATTTTTGCTAGAAATAAATTAGATATTAAGAGATAGTTGCAGCATCAGAATCAAATGAAATTAATTGCTGTCCTTCTCCCTCACTTGCTTTCCTCTTTTCTGGAAATCCTTAATAATACATGGTTGTGGGTGGCAGAAGAATCAACAAAACTATGATACACCGTGTCCTTGTCTGGAAGAGCAGTTCATTCATACTTAAGCACATACTTTTTCTAACAAGTGCATTTCAAACACAGATTTGAGATTGAAACAATCACTGACCTCTCTCCAAAAGTATTTGCACAGGGGATTTCTAGGACGTGGCCAGAGAACTGAAATTCCCCTCATGAGAAGGAGCAGGTGTGTTACCTACCCCAGGAAGTACGTGGAGAAGTGAGAAGAACAGGTCTTTGTCCCTGCTGTGCACCAGGAGAGAGGTGTGAGTGCAGAATGGGCCGTGGCCAGCTGGGAGCAGGGTGCCCGCTCAGCCCCTCGGCAGAAAGCACTGTGCACTCAGAGTCACGCTGCTTTATTGGGTACCGAGCCACAACTCAGATATTGCCTGGGAGCTGCCTGAAGCAGCAGGGTCTGTCCTTTTGTCCCTAACAGAACTGCCAGGACACCGCCTGCTATACAGACAGTAAAAATAAAAGTGTCTCTGTTGAAACTTGCAGCGTCCGGGGGAGGTTTTGCAGTTTCCATTGACCCAGGTACCGTGAGAGATGCGTGTTCCCCGCATTAGCCATCGGCATCGATCCTGTGAGCTGTCGGGGAGAACAAGGAATGGACACATGCTGGAGCCCACCATTGTTCCAAGGACAGGCAGGAACACTTCTGGCTGCTAATTAGACACAACTCCAATGCACTTCTGGAAGCTCTGTCAGTTGGATGTGCTGCTCACACTGGGCAGGGAGCTGGTCTAGGGCAAACAAAGGTCTGTGCCCTTGAGCCAACCCACCAGACCCACAGGGGTGCCAATAAAAGTTGTCACAAGCAGATACCGGTTTCACAGAGCTATTCCAGCAGGGAAAATATTTTGGCAGGTAGAATAAATGGGGACAAGGAAGGAATCTGACTCAGGCCTCCATATATTAAGTTCAGTCACCAAATGGCCACCCAGTGCTGTGAACTGCAAAGGACATTGGCACCTGTGGGAGGCCTCTGCTTCCAGCCCCAGTCAGAGATACAGACTAGCTGGTACAAACAGCTGCAGAGCTGCTGCTGAGTTCTTTTGGGCCTTTACTCCAGAGGCAAGTCACGGTCAGTCCATTCCAGTAACTCCAATTCTGAACCCCAGAACCTCAGTTCTGTGCTCTGCACCACAGAGCTGAAGTAGTCCATTACTGGTTCCCCAAGGAAGATGCTGGGCAGTCTGTGCTACTTACATTGCTTTGGTATCCTAAGGGCCTCATTGTCAGCTGACATCACTTGGTGCAGAACTCCTCGGAACTGATAAAGCACTTTCAAACTCTTCTCCTCACCCACGCAGGGATCGTAGAAGCCTGGAAGCCCAGCCTTGAACCAGAGAAGGAGAAACTGAGCATCAGGGAATGAACTTTCACAGCTCTCCAGCTGGCCAAAAACATTTATAAGTGCCAGGACAAGGTGTCATAAAAAAAACAAAAGAAGTTTTGCTGCCAGCAAGGTGAGACACTGGGGAATCACCTCTACAAGTTTCCAGTGCATAAAAGTAAACCAGGGGGTTGGGAAGTTTCTGGTGTAGAGCCTGAAGGTCTCTAACACCCACTCTCCCACAATGCAGACAAATGGCCTAGAAAAGCCCCAAGAAACAGGAGTTCCTGGAAGTTTGTAATACTTGGTATGTAAATGGCATCTTTGAATCGATCCAGAGCCACTGGAGAGACCCCCTGGCAGGACACCACACGGTTCAAATTAAATTCTGGGCCGCACATTTGAGTCCCTGAATCTGTGCTTTGACAGGACAGCTACGTACCTTGGAGGCCTCTGTAAGGATGAGTTTAGAATCCTTCACCAAGCACTGCAGAGGCACAGTCACATCTATAACCTTCACCTTCTCATTCTTCCTGCTGTTGTCATTAACAAACTTCCCATACCAGGCGTTCACTACAATCAGACCTGCATTTCCCAGGAAATCACAACTGTGATGGAAGGCTTCCAGTGACAAAAAGACCATTGCAACATTTTCTCTTGCTTTCAGTGAGATTTAATTCTCCTTGCCTGGACCCACACCTCCCAACAAAGAACATTTTTACTTGGGCATTTGTTAGCAACCCTCATCACTAGAATGGAGTGACAGGATCTGGGTGCCACACTGATGTGACAGTCCAAGTGGATTACAGCTCACTTTGGAACAATCTGTGGAAAATTGCTAGTAACCATCAGAGATTAGATTCCTACTATGATCCAGGAGCAAACCATGTATGGGAGAAATCAGTGAAAGCTGAACTTCAGACTACAACTTTGGCACCTATTTATATACACACGCCTCTCTCTGGGGCAGAGGTGAATCCAGACTGTTGTTCAATTCAAGCACACAAGTCTGTCGATCCACTTCACACCATGTCCCAAGATAATATTATGTGATCCCTCCTATGCTCAGGCACCTGGAGCTGAGTCACAATGGGGCTCCCCTACTACATGTGCAGCAGCAACTACACTGCACTTCATTAGGAGTGGGAATGAAGAAACAACACCTTTTCACTGTTCCTTCTTCTCTCCAAATTTATAGAACACGTAAATGATATGAGAATCTTTACCCATTCTGGCTTCCTCTGCTTCTATTATCCTTCGGACTGACTCCTGCATTAACCGGACCTGTCACAACACAAGTGGCAGAGCAGAAATCACACAGGGTCAGACACTGTGGCCAAAGGAGAATGGTCCAGAGTGAAAAGAGTTTCCTTTCACTAAGGGGATCAAGTTACAAGAAAGACTCACTGCAGCTTCAGCCTCCTGCTTCTTCTGTAGGATGTCACTGGCTGTGCTTTCCCGCTGCTTCTCCAGCTCTCTGGCAGAAGGAAGGTAACATCTCAGCAGGAATACATGGCTGGGATTCAGGCAGAAACTGGCAGGGTCTGCTTACCCACCCCAATTACAACTGACCCACAACCTCGCACAAATGAGCCCGAGTGAGACTTCCTCAGGAATGTGCAAGCTCACCTCTCCTTCTGTGCCCTGAGGTAGGGTTTGATGACCAGCCTGTGCATGGCGAAGTAGATAACGAGAGGTCCCACGGTGGCATAGAACACGGCGCTGGGAAGCAGCTGATCTGTTAGATGGACAGGGAAGAAGTAGGTCTGGCTGGCCCTATTCAGCCTGCAACAAAGAAGAGCAGAGGGATGGTAAGAGGAAAAACAGAGCTGGATGTGCTTGATGAAGCACACTTAGCAGCAGTGTGTGCTGATGAACCAAGGGGAGATGAATGAGGAGCTCAAAAAGGTGAAAGCCTCATAAACTGAAAAAGCCAACGGCAGGAAAGGCAGCTGACACCAGCCAGAGCCACACTTTGAAGTAGCAGCTCGTGATAGTACCTGACCATTCTAAAGTTCTTTTTTTAATCTTAGGAGAATTTGCTCAGTCATTAATTTCAACAGAAAAAGGGACAAATATCCTCATGAAATAAGAGAAAATGCTTCTAGAGAAGGCCTGTGGTCATAACACAGGCATGGGCCTTCAGGGCAAGTGTACATGAATATTTTTCTGATGTCTGTAACAATATTTATTTTAGAAAACATTACTTCCCTTGTAATGAATTCAGGCCCTTCAGTAGTTTCACACCCCACCTGTAGCTGGCCCAAATTCAAGCACACAAGACAAGGACACTTAATGAGCTCAGTCCCCCTGTGAACTGCACCTTGTTACTGGTACAATCACGTGCATTATGCAATGGTAATTCCCTAATTCAAGCATTCACTCATACACAACACAATACACATGGAATCCATCTCAACTAGTATTTTCAGAAATCTTCCATTCACTTACCAGAGTGCTCCAAATCTCACTCTAAGCTGTATTTCAGAATATTCTGATGCACACACACATACAGGTGGCTCAGGCTGTGAGTCACACCAGTGGAAGGCACCCACTACTTACAATGGGCTTACAGCTTGCATTAAGAGTTGAGGGCAGCTGTAGCCTCTCCCAGTGATGTATCAATACACCTGTATTGACCTGGGACTGGGACCTTCCCACCTGAATACTGGAAATAGAATCATGGAGGTTACGGTCAGCCTCTGGAATAAAGAGTTGAGATCTTGAACTGACTTGATTTTCAAGGACACTCCTTGAGGAACACCAACGCTGACAGTGGCTCCTAAAACACTGTGTCTGGAAATCTTCCTCTCTGCTCCATACTCCACTATGGTCCCAAAGAAACCCACCCTAGAATGACAGAACCAAGAACTGTTAAGACAGAGAAGACACTTGAATTTCTCATTACTGAATCCTGTAATTCCCAAACAAGTAAAGCATGGAAATGCATCTGTTTTCAGCAGATGTTTGCCTCTGGAAGATTTGTGGTGTATCTTCAAGGTGAGATTAGACCTTCCACCTTGCTAAGGAGTAAACAGGAACTTCTGGCTTTCTTATAAGGGATGATGTAGACATATCATACGCAAGTATTATAACTTCTATTTAACTGCAGAGGCACACAGGGCCAAGCCTACAAGACATTCACTTCAGCCTTTACCAGATTTAAAGAGTGAAAAGCAGGCTCCCAAAAGCCACAGAAGCATATGGTTCGTGTGGAACCTGGAGGCCTACAGCAGTGGGAGAGGACACAGTCCCCAGGCTGTGAGCAATGTGAACTCCCTCTTGAGCACTTACTTGAGAGAACCTTTCACTCGTGTTTGATCCTCATCCTGAAACTTATGCTGGTAACTGACCATCATGAAAGAATGGGGGATTCCCAGCTGAAACACAAGAGGCACAAATGTATCATAACATACCCTTGGCCACTGCTGCCCCCAAATTTCCCTTCTCAACCTTGAAGCACAGAACGCAAAGCAGTGTTTGCCACTTACAACCTCTGCTGTCCATGTTGTACTGACTCTACTCTAAGCTGACCCATGTCACCCATGACAATGCCAAGAGCTGTGCTCTGCCAAACACCTGGTTACCTATATTAGGTCTAACATGAGATAAACCAACGTCTTCCTTAACCTCTAATCCCAAGGTAAAATACTGCTGGGACAGGAAGGTGAGGCCGCTCTCTCCCCCAGGGCAGGATTAGGTCCCAGCCATGGCTCTGACCTGCATTGCCACAGTGAAGTGGCTGGTTTTGGTGTCCCGGACAATACTGGTGTTCATGGCTGACTGGATGCCCCACCGCCACTGCAGGTAGCCCATTGTGTTCTTGTCCAGGTTTCGGGCCAGGACCGTGGTGAGGCCAGGGCGGACCCCGCGTGACGAGAACTGCAGGGCACAGTTTGTGGTGATGAAACTAGAGAAATGAGGAAAAACTCGTCAGTGGAAACACACAGGCTCCCAGGTGGCCCCAGAGTCCTTGTGGCCCAGGAACTTTACTGAATGCCCAGAGACCAACCTGCAAAAAGCATGATGCTGGAGGCTCTCAGGAAGTAAGAACTAACTCAGACTGCTCTGAGCACAGCAGTGCCCAGGAGAGCAGGCTGTGTGCCCTGGTTTATTGTCTGTTCATGATGCTGCCCAGGCACCCAGCCTCCCCCTTCCTGCCCTGTGCAGATAACATCCTGGTCTCTGCAGAACAGCACACTGGGCTGCTGGCACAGAGCAGCCCTGCGATTTAATAATCCTTAAGCATCAGCTAAAAAAACAGTGCTAAAGCACTCTCCAGGGAACAAGAATCCTGTACAAGCTCTGAGGAATGGCAGATTCACTAAATTTGAAAATATAAACCGAGGGAACCTACACAATCTCCTATGATGCTCTGATGTGTGGCTCCAATCACAGGCCTTACCTTGTATTCTCCTTTGCAACCTGAGACCTCTATTTGTGAACAGACATGAAACTAGTGGCAAATTTGGCATTATCTCCCTAAAATATGACATCATCTCCTGTTTTGCTGTCAGAAATTCCCTCTCACACATGGAAGCCTCAGAAGAGTTCCCCATTTTTTGTTGTGTTGATTGAGTACAAATCTAAGGATGTGGAACACAGACCTTCCTTAAATTTGCAATATGGAAAGGGAGGGCACCAACATCCAGAAAGAATGCAGGCATTTTGACAATACAAGTATGACCTTAAGTCTAATGCAAAAATAGCTTATTTTGTAGGACAAAAAACAAATCCAAAATAAATGTGGAAGCAAATTCAAGTAATTTAGTTCCTCATTGTGGAATATTAACCACTAGGCCATTTTTCTAATACTTACCATCTTGGTGTAAGATTACGAAATATCTTCAACCCAAAGAGAGGTCCGTGAAGGTCTCCAGCTCCAAACTCCAACTGTTGGAATGCACAGTGCCAGAGTGTTAGAAGAGGACATTCTTTACAACACTGACAAAATATGTCATGAGCATAATTTTTATCACAGCTGAGTAACATTTACCACCTCTTTCAGCACCCTCCCTTTTTTGCAGCTTTGCATTCAGAAGAAGAAAAGGTGTCTGGCTGAATTTGACCTCATGGGTAAAACAAAGCCAGTTTTGTACAGCTACAGGTGACCAAAGCTACTGGCACCTGCTTTGGTCACTCCAGGGAATATGGAGAAAACTCTGCCCTCACAAAATCCTGACACAAATCAAAAGCCTCCAGTGTGTGAATCTCAAATGAGAGGAAGACTCCCACTCTCCTGAGCTGAGGAAGCAGGCTAGCAGGAGCTCATGTGCAAGGAACAGGCAGCTGCCAGCTACACCAGCGATGCCATGAGCACCTCAACCACAGCCCAGCTTGCAGGTGCAACATGGGACTTTCCAGCTGCTCAGACCAGATCTGCTGGGGGAGGCCAAACTATTTCTCCCATAACTTCTTCCCATGCAAGCAAAGCAGTATTGGAAGCAAAGGTCAACTATCATACTGCCCTAAAAGGCCTGCTCACAGGACTGCGTCTTCAGACAGAGCTACCAGAAAGACTAGAGACATCAGGTAACAATTCTGGCTGCTTAAGTGAAGTCCAAATTCATGGCCAAATGGAGAGGGGAGAAACGTAAGAAAAAGCAAGATTTGGTCTTCCCTTTGTCTCAAATTCCTTTAAGAATTCCTTTTTCTACATTTTACAGAACACAGAAAATGAGAGATGGACCACAGCTAAAATTTTCCCCCCAAGAAATAGAACACCAGGCAATAGATTGAATATAAAACTGTGTAACAGGTATACTCTTACCTCTCCCCATCCCTTGGCAGATGTCACTCGTCTCAGTGCAAGATTAATTGATCCCCCTCCATTCCCATTCTGGGTGGAAAGGTTACCAGATAGTATTGCTGTGTCTGTGGAAGTCAGGGGTGCCTGAAAAAGGAATATATTGTTTCCAGTAACTCTGATCCTACTTCACATATTTAGTGCATGTTCTGCAAGGACATAATCACTACTGCAGAGTGCAAATGGTTTTGCAGTAAAACATCAAGCATGGCAAAAAGACAGATAATTCTTACAGTACCAGACACTTGTGACACCTGTAATGTACCACCTTGAAGTCCTGACCTTGAGCTGTAAACCATTCTCATCTTTCTAGCAGACTAAATTTTTACAACTCTCTGAAAGAGGAAATCCTTCCCATCCTTATGCACATCCTCAAGAATGGGTGCAATTTGCTCTCATCCACTGAACACATGCTCCATTCAGTGAGAACTGGGCACTGAGCATCTCCACTGGCATGAGGGTAGGACCACTGCAGTGCACAGATCAGTTAGGCTACAGAGCCAATCCACCATTCTGCTGGCCCCAAGCTGCCTCTTCCCACCCTTGCTGGCCACTGTGTCCCCCCCAAATCCTGCTGAGAGCCCCTGAGCAGCATGTTCTGTGTTCTGAGGGGCTTCATTCACTCACACCCTGCTCACATGGCAACGCTCACCCTCCTCACCTCGATGGACTGGGATATGTGCATTTTGTTTATCTCAATCTGGGGAAAGCTGCTCCCAGGCACATCTTCATATTCCTCGTCATAGCGATCAAACAGGTCAGTGGCATCTATTCCCACACTAATTGTTCCCTGAGGGATGACAAATGAATCAGGCATTTAGCATTAGCAAACATCTGGTGTACACAGAAGTGGCTGAACCATCCCTGTGTATGATTACATTTTCGTGCAGTTTTCCATTGTTCTGCAATTACTTTCACCACTCTAAAATGCACTTCCTAATGAACAAAGACAAAAGTGAATGATTACAATTTTTCAAAAGAGCAACATAAATCATCAAACAGACTGGAGAAAAGGCAGTTTTTCAGTACAAACTCAACTTGCAATCCCAGGAGGTAATTTTTCTATTGTGACACATTACAGAAGCAGGTAGAACACCTTTAGAAAGCAGGTTTCCTCTTTCCTCACAATTGACTGTGCTCTGTTAGTATTTAAAAGTCAAAATAATATATTCTAGAAATTGATTTTCTTCAATGGAATTTGGTCAGAAAACCTCCACAGGCTTCTTCTTATGAGATACCTAAACCGACTTAGTACTAAACTGTATCATTCACTTACAATTGACCTTGTTAGTAAAATATCTTGATTTCTTTTTCTAGTTTATATTTTGTGATCAGAAAGAAGGCTTGACAAAGACATACTTTTAGTAAGTGGTAAATATTTCCTTTTTCAGACTATAGAAAAACTTATTCCTACGAAATCTAGGCCACAGCACAATAGCCTGGCTACCTGCTGCTGTGCTCCCTCAGACTAACTGCAGGAGTGTGTTTCTTTGAAAAGAGCACAATTAGGTACTTGTCTGGGTCATATAACTTCAAGAAGCTTTGGAAACCTTCCCTATGGACCCATCTGACAGCATCCAAGCTCATATAAAATGTTTGGATTGCAATAAAACCCCCTCTCTGTGCACAAGCACAGGCTGAACTCTGGGCAGTTTGTCTATGGAAACTCAATAGCGGGGTAGCTACAAACCCCACCCACACTGAGGCCAAGCACAACTGTGATAAATCCTCATTTCAGTCTGATGGAGTATTTTTCCTTGATCACTCCACTCTAATCAAATGCTAGACCGTAAATAAAGGAAGAATTACAGAGTCTAACAGGATTTGAACCTTTCCTCTGCCTGGGTTCCCAGCCTAACTATTTGCTGTGGAGATTCCTAACCTCTTTTCAGTGTTTATTTTCTGATTACTTATGAAGCAAAAACTGGATAAATATTTTAAAACTGAAAGGTGTGGTTATTTCCAGTAGAACCCTGGAACAGGGGCTGTGCCCCAGCTGTTTACTAATCACCCTTGGCAGCTGGTGAATTTCAGAGCAATTACACTCATTGTTCTGTGTGGTGGTGGCACCAACAACCAGTTCCTGCCCTTTCAGGAACCTTCTGCAAAGTCACCTTCAAGCAACTTCAGACCCTACAGCTTCTCCAGTTTCAGCCCTCTCCTATGCCATGCTGTTCCTTGAAACGAGGCCAAAAGAAGAGAGAAGCAATGGAAAACCTCTAACCACGCTAGAAGGGCACAGTCCTGTGCTAGCAAACACCCATTTGGAGACCATCTTGGCTTACTGGTGCCACAATGCTGCACCTTTGGAAAGATGCATCAAGAACCACACCTCAATTCACACTCAAAATTCATTGCACCTCCTTCCTCTAAAACACACTCAAAATATTAGGCTTTCCTTTTTCACATGTATTAATTGTACAGCAAATATCCCTCCCAAGGAAAAAAGGAAAACACCTGAACCTCTCCATGAATATCCACAAGATCTGTTCAGAGAAAAGGAGCGTTTCCCCAATCCCCAGCAGAGCTCCTACTCTTCTGCCTTTCCCTGAGGTGAGAGGTAGACCCTGGGCAGGCCCTCCACCTCCTGCCAAGCAGGTGAAGTCACCCTTGGAGGTCTGTGGATCCTGGCAAGGAAACTGGTTCAGGCGCAGGCACAGGAAAAGCAGCAGATGGTAAAGTTAAAAATATTCCCAGAGAACGAGAGCACCCCTATGCTGCCGGATAAATGAGGGGACTGCTGCTGCTCCCAGCTCCCATCAGCCACCTGCTCTGACCATGGGAAATGAGGAGCTCTCCCCAAAGGAAGAGCAGCAGGAGAGAGCTGTAACGCCTGCTCAGAAGTCAGTGGTGCCCTCACTGCACTGCACAGAGCAGCAGCTGGGCAGGGCAGGAAGCAGAAGTGGCACTACGGAACCATCAGAGCTGGGATTGGCTTCTAAAATCATCTTTATTTGCCAGACTTCACTAATGCAATTCATAGATGTGCCAGAGGAAAATATACTTACTCCTTACTTTTTTTCTTAGGGATTTACTTACCTTCAGGGAGGTGATACCTGGAAGTTGTGCCAGGCTTTGCCTAGAGGGACCTGTGCTCCTTACATATTGACCTTCCACAGCAGGAAAATAACTGGATTTAATTTCTCCTAACAGGAAGCAGTTCTTCTTAAACCTAGTAATGAACTTTTCAACCCTTCTGCACATCTTTGAAAGCAAAAACAAAGCTCTAAAAGCAAATAGGAGACTCAATTTCAACCCTCCAAATTGCCTACATCTGGTTATTGCTCAACATTTCTGGTTAAAATGCTTTATTTTTGTGGAACTGTTTTATAGAACCGACAAATGTTGGAAATTCTAAAATAACTTGTGCTCGCGTATGAAATGATCACAGCTGCGCTCCCCAATTCCACGGGAACACTGCCTGGAGAGGCATTTCCATCGGCTGCCAGCCGGCAATTGCTGTAAACACCCAGATGGCTAATTTTATCCCAGGACACAGGCTGAGGCTCACAGTGCAGCTCACAGCCACGGCGAGGCGCCCAGGGAAAATGTCACATTCCTGAAGCAGGAAGCAGCAGAGTGGGAGATAACCATAGTCCTCTCCAAAAACATCTCTCTGACCCCACTCACCTGCACCTCCAGCAGGAGGGATAGTTTGTCCTGCCTGGCTTATGGCACCCAGAAATATCTTCCTGCTGGAATAAAGCTGTCAACAGATACTCACACAACACTCTGTGCTTGTTTTCCCTTCCAGTACAAACCAGTTCTTAGTGTCTATGCACTACCCACAGCCTGGGGATCTGCACAGTCCAACTGCTTTGCTGAGAGCAGATCCAAAGGTGGTGCCAAGGTGAATGTCTCAAAATATTACTGCTCTGCTTAGATGGATGTTTTCCTCAGGATCCAGTCCTAAGTACCACTGCAATCCCACATCTGTCCACTCAGAAGACATTGTGGTTTTACACTAACATATGAATTAATTTAGTTAATAGTAGATGCAGCTCCTGGATAATGTTAGTCACTGCATAAGAACCAAGATTTTTGTGATTCAATAAGCTTTGAAACTTCAGTCAAGGACTATCCTGACAAACTCTGGGTCTGCCTCACACACTCACCAAGCCAAGAGCCAGCAGAGACACCGTGAGTCTAGGCTTGGATACTCTGGCCAATCACCATGTCCATCTCTCCCTGCCATCCCAGTGGTATTCCCGAGCACCTCTGACCAGCCAAGGTTAGCTGTGAGGTGAGTGGCTCAGGGTCAGTTTGCTGCTCAAACAGACTGAGATGAAAACAGCATCCGGGATGATTCTCATCCTGAGGGCACAATCACACTTTCCAAAAACAGGCACTAACTGCAATACTGGCAGACCCCCAACCCCATTTAGGTTGACTCTGCTGCTGCCCAGCTGGCTTAGGGATGCCTCAGATTTGTTGCTGGTTTCAAGCTGCATTTGAATAGCTCCCTGAATTGTTGTGACACTGCAACAGTGTCAAAGGGAAAACCTGTCAGGTAACTGCAGTGAGTTACACTTTATTTAGAAAACCTGGAAAGAAATCATAAATATTCCAGTGTTAGGTCTATTTTCTGAAAATTGCTGAAAAAGGTATTTTGTCTCAACATGTTTCTCTAAGAAAAGGAGAACATTCAGTAGGGGATTGTTCAAAGAATGAGCTGTTCTCCCTATATTATGCAGAGAAACTGCATATGCAAAAGACAGAAAGTCATGCAGCAAGTGTAGACACCTGAGGGGCTCCTTCCTACAGGCCCTCACTGAGGCTCAGCATACCCTGCACAGTGGTGATAATTACAGACTCACTCTTGAGACCAAGATTAAGTCTTTGCTTACCTTTGGATTAGTTCTCTGCTGCAGTCTCCGCTCTTCCCTCTCTCTCTGCAAACGCTCAAATTCTTCCCTGATTTCAGCTGCAGTTCTCTTTCGTTCCACAACCTGCTCAAAAAGAAATGAAAACCAAACAATTACCAGACAGAGGCTGCTCAGGGCACTGCAGTGCTGGGGGGTCAGAGGCCCTTGGATGCAGGATGCTCTTACATGCTGCCACAGCTGCTGAAAGCCACCCTGCACCAATTTCAATAGTCAGAGTTTGGAACAAAGCACCCAGACCAGATCAAAGGGCAGGAATGAGAAAAAACTCCATGCCTTGAAAGAAGGGAAAATGGTTTTATTTCCATTCCCTTGACAAAACCAGGGCAGAGAGCTTTCCAACCACAACTACAAGACACTGCAGTGCAGTTGTTATCCTCAGCGATCCATTAACTGCTCTACCAGGTGTGGACACAAAAATGAAAATAACTGAAAGCCTCTGGCCTGAAGTAAATTGAATCCATGAGTGTTGTGTGATTTTAGGCTATGCTGGTTCACAGCTGCTTACCTTACATGGCTCAGGGAATGAGGGTTTTTCACAGGCCCACTTTTGGAATGGATAGAAAGAGTATTGGATTTGGCTTTTCAAAATAAGATCAAGTCTGCCAAAAGCAGTTTAAAAACATCTGTTACATGCTGGATCTGCTCTACATTTTTAGCAATTTGCTCCAGGTTTGACCTTGGTGCTGACCTGACCCAGTACCATAGGATTCTGCTTCAAGCAGCTTAGCACAATCAACCAGGGCTGGCAGAGGCCAGCAATGGACTCAAGAGCTGGACAGACATGAACGGACAAGTTCTGCTTCGAAGCCCATAAAACCAAACCAAAACTAAACCAAACCAAAATGAGGAAAAACCCCACCCCAACCCACTCCAAAAAGCCCAGGAAGAAAAAGTAATTTCAAACTCAGAAGCTAGTTGATGCTGAAAAAAACAAGTTTCGGATGAAAAAGAACGGACAAGATGGACAGTAATGACACATTTGTCTCAGATAAAGATGTTGCCTGTCATGGTAATCCTTCCAGGGAACTCTGAATGTCAGGTTTATTGTTCTCTTGTCAAGTGCAAAAAGGTTCTTTGAAAATCCATCCTGGTGTTCCAGCAGGGACAGAGAGAGACAGCAATAACTAACCAAAGATGCCTTCAAACCAACAGGCATTTATTACCAGCCAGGTGTCAGTGCAGCTGATAGAACAATGGCAGAAAAAGGTGGGCTTAGTCAAGGCCACTGGCCATAACGTGCTCAATTTCTCTCACCTCCCAGCCTTCCATCTCCAGTCCTCTCCTCCCATATATGTCATAGATGGCTCTGGTCTGTGGATCACTAAGCACTGTAAATTGAAACCAAAAGAGAGGAGAGAACTCAGTTTTTGGTCTTCTCCTCAGATTTCAGACCAAAACACTCAAGATATTTGGAATTCAAGCACAGATCCTGGAAACGTTCTACAGTTGCACATTAATCCCTTTGATGCTTCCACATGCTTTATTGAGAAGACATGCTGACTTTTCCCCCCAACAAATCCAACTTTTTTCTTCTTCTTTTTCTAAAACAAGAAAGTGGAAAGAACACAAGAGACATGCAGCTTAAGTGAATGTGCAGAGGGGGTTTCTAGCACTGCTTTCTTTGAAGGTGACAACAGCCCGCTAACAAACATGAAGGATATGAACAATTTGGCCAGAGCAGTCCCTGGGCCCTTCCTGGGATTGCCACCCAGCTCTGTCTGGCTTTCAAAGCTCTATGGGGCTTCCTTTGGTATTCCTGACCATCCATGTCCACTGATCGTTTCCCACCTGGTCCCACACATGGTACATGCCAAGCACCAACAAAGCAATTTCCACAAGGCAGTTCACACCTTGCCAAACATCAATAACGGGTAATGGCAAAGGTGTGTGTAGAATCTTAACCTCCCAGAATGACAGCCAACACAATGGACAACACAAAATACAACAGCAGACTGCAGAACAGCTACTTTAGAAAAAGACTGGGCACAGAATTAGGAAGTCTCTAAGGGGTAAGGCATATTTAAATGCATAAGCTCCTTTAACACACCTTTCTGCAAGAAAAAATAAATCAAAAAAAAACATCACTATTTCCTCCTCCAGGGTTCCAAGACCAGCTTTATCATTATCATGTATTTCTTGAGGCTGTGGGAAAACTGATATGTCCCCAGGGAGCTGGGGAATATAGCAAGGCTAAAAGAGGCTTATACTGGTAATTGAGTTTCGGTCTGAACTAGTGGAATATTATTGGACTTGCTAAATGTCACAGGCAGACATTTTTATGCTTTTTATGAATTCTGATAAAATGAATCTTTTGTTGTGTGATACTAAGAGATGGAAGAAGAGAAAGAGAAAATAGACAGGAGGTAGAGTGGCTCATTTCCAAGATGTCAACATTTTTTCTTGTAACATACTACACTTACATTTGGTACTAAATGAGCACAAATTTCCATGTTCATTGCAAGGCAGAGCCATGAGCAGCCAGAAAATTGAAAGGGAAGCTGCTGCCTCTAATGTAAGGCCGCTCACCACACTAAAATGAAATTACTGAAGCATTATGAGTTTTTGTTCTGCAAGTCATCAAGGTCAGACTTTCCCTGCTCTCCCAGCAAAAGCTTCCACATATCCTAACGCCTAACCTAGGGACAACAGGGAAGACCCCACAGATGCTCAAGTCCAACTGGAAGGAAAAATGCTTACCAGTCAAAACTGTAAAAAATATTCACTCATATTTGAGGTTGAATGGGGGAATATTTATTCAGCATTTTGTTTTAGTTTCTCTTTAGACTCCAGGACTGGGTGCACCAGGTTTGTAACATGGATGATTCCTACCAGCTTCTAATCCACCTGCACTTCAGGTGCAACTTGTGCACCAGGATTTAAGTAAATTTCAGTTTCATTCAGAGTATTTGGAAAGGGCTTTGGCACAAGAATAAACTCTAACTGCTGTGGATCAGTTGTCCTCCTCTCAATATGAGCATACAGAAGAACTTGTTGGAAATGGAGATCACAACCAGGTGACATGGAACAGAACCTGTGGATGTAGCAGTTCACCAGTACAATATGAAACTGTCTCTCTGTTTGAAGCTTCTCAGTCTTTATTCTCCTATGGAAGAGGTCTTCAGAAGTAAGGGAAGTGATGAGAAGGTAATTTACAACATACAGGAGATAAGACAGACACTCTAGATCTCATTCCCTGCAGAATTTATATGGCATTTATCTTCTTACGGTACAGAATCGGTAAATAGCATTGGTAAGTATCAGCAAATTTAATTATTACTTTGTAATAATAAATAACTTCAAAAATCCTGAAAACACAGCCCTCCCAGAAACCCCCTGCAAAGCTCAGCCTCCCCCTGACCTTCATACGCTTGGTGGACAAGGTTGAAGAGCCGCTCAGCCTGGGTTTTGAGCTCGGGGTCGCGGTGCTTGTCGGGGTGGTACAGCATGCACAGCCGGCGGTACGCGGCCTTCAGCTCCTCCTGGGAGGCCTGTGGAAACCACCAAAAATGAACTCAAGGACAGCCAAGGCCATTTCCAAAAGGCCACTCACTCTCTAGATCAGCCCTGAAAGGGAAGTCCATCAGCTGTTGCATCACACTACTTTGGCCCAAAAATCAAGAATGGAATATTGCTTCATTACATAAGTTAATAAAATATTCAGTTATCACACCAGGATTGTCCACACTATCTGTAGTGCAACAAGGGATCTCAACAGCTCATCACTGCATACCCAGGTATAAAAAATTATGCAAAAACCCCACTACTCAAGCAATCCATGCTCAGACTTTAGTTGTATTAGGCAACTACTATCCCCTCCAAATCAGAAGAACAAAAAAAAGCAAAGTTGCTTCAGATAAAAATACATAAATCCAGAGATGTACAACAAATTCTACTCATATTTCAACCTTAACCCTCAAGGGGACACTGTAACTGTCCAAAAGCACTGACTTTCCACAGTTCTACCTTATCCTAGCACCCTCCCTGTGCTCCCCAGCAGCCCATTCTGCTCCCCAGCAGGGTATGTGTTGTGCTGCAAAGGAGGAAGGTGCATCATCTGTCCACAAAGCCACAGACAGATAACCATGAGAACAGCATGCCACCACATTCATCAAGAATGAATCCACCTTGTCCTTTACTGCAACCACCCTGGGACCTCAGATGGCACCTGGCCTCGTTCCAAGGACATAGATGGCTCTTACAGGATCAATAGAGAAAAACCCTGCTTCTTCCATTATCATCTCCCAGCAATGTTATTTTTGTACACTAGAGAGTCCTGTTAATCTCCCCTCTCTCACCTCACCCTTCTACATCCCTTGCATTGCAGCTCCTGCTCATTCCTTGGAGATTGCTTAACACCTACTTTTTTTGAAGTGCAGTTGCTAAAATCAACCAGAACTTCCCCCAGGCAAAGCTTGAAAGAGCCCAACCATCCAGTTCCCAAACTGTCCTGGCAAGAACCAGTTCCTGGGCACAGGAGGCCATTCCTGGAGGAACACCCAGAGGAAAATAACCAAAACCTGATGGTCCAGGCTCCCCCAGGGGCTGACCTAGTGCAGTCAGTGAGGGGGGCACTCAGACACAAATTCCATTTACTTTTAACACCCTTCAAGAAGCAAAGCCATCACAGGTTCCTAGCTTTCAGTGGGGAAATAAAGTTCCTAAAAGGTAATTTCTTAAAGTAACATCTTTTTTACCACTTGTGGCAAGGAGGGTTTCCATCACAGAAATGCACTCACTTGTGTCACAATGCCAGGAATCCATTTGGATTTGAGGACAGCTCAGAATGTTTTTTCTGCACATTTGTATTGTTGCTTGTTAATGTTTTGAAGTGATACAGCAAAAGGGGAGCTTCCAAATTTGCTGGTCCCAAGACAGTGAGGAAAGCTACAATGAGCTTTTTTCTTTTTACTACCTTGTGCTTTCTCGGATATCAAATTTAAACTCAGCTGGGAAGGCAGGGGAACATATAGGCTCAAAATGGCATTTTTAAATCAAATTAATGATAAATGGTTTAATGTGCTATTGATTATATAATAGAAATGAGCAGGTTCATTTTTCATAAATGCCATGTTCAATAAAATGTTAGATTGGGCATTTCATCATCACTGAGTAGTTTGGGTCATTGGTTCAATATTCCACGAGCAACAGCCTCTTCAAAACCACTAAAGAAACCCTGACATTGTTTTTAGACTGCCAGGAAATGCAGTCACAAATAATTGCATGTAAGTTACATTTTTATTACCAAAACTCTGGTCAACATTAAAAGGCCTCCTCATTTAAGGTCTCAAACACAGCACCACGTTTTTAGCAGACTAACATGTCTAGAAGATGAACCATTCACACAGACACAGAGCAATTCCTGCTCACAGGATCCTGCCTCCATGGGGTCACTACAGTTCCAAGCTCTGCTGCCACTTCACCCTGTGCTCAGCACCCAGACATGCTGTTCACCACATCCACTACAGGACAGTATTGCTGAAGATAATTAGCAAGGGGCAATTAACAAAGCACCCACTCCTCTCTGCTGGAATTACTCCCTTGCAGACCCCTTTAACTCAGGTTCCAGCTCCCTCGTGTACAAAACCTGGATGTGCTGCTCTGGAAGCCTGGCTAAGTTAAACATTAAACTTTCCGCAGCAGTTCCCTTGCGCGGTTCCCACCTCTCTGTTTTAACCTCTGCACGCTGCTGACGTTTTGGAGGGGAATTACGAAAGCTCCCAAGGAATGTACAAGCATGGCCCTGCTGGCTTTGAACCAGATGAGAGCTCAAAATGTTTTTAAAAGGAGCTCAGCATCAGGGAGTTCTGCAAACAGTGTGACCATCACACACTGTTCCTTCAGGAGTGCAGCAGATTCCCACACACGAGGCACAGGAGACTGTCCCCGTAGCTCAGGGACTGAGAGGATTCCCAAATGGAATTCTTCCAAGCTATCAGACTGAATCGCTTCCAAATCTGGATCTCCTATTGCAGGCAGTAGCGGTGGTGGTTCAGTACGAGCCTGGTCCGACTACAATGGCCACACCCAGGCTGATGGACTTGATGGGCTGTTCATACATATTTGTACACACATAAATATATATAACAGATCTATATTGCAGTTGCACTTGCTGAAACAAACTCCAGCACGGCTCCTACATCCAGACCTTCGGAGATCTGCCTAATTATTATTATAAAAAAAGCAACTGCCTCCCAGTAAGTTCCAAACTGTTCCGGTGTAACAAACCTACGCCCATTAATATCCACCTATCCTTAAAAGTGGAATCAAGGACTCTCGATCCTCTTTTTTTTTTTTTTTTTTTTCCTTTGTGGCGGGTCAAAATGTTTTGCAAAAAAACCTGGCCGTTTCCAAATTGGAAACCTTCGGGAAGTCTCCACAGCCGTGCCCGAGCCCGCGACCGCGGCTGTGCCCCGCGTGCGCGGAGCTGCATCAGGAACGCCCGGGAGCGCCCAAACCGCCGCAATTCGGGAGCAAAGCACGCATTTCTCGGCCGGCGCTCCCCCGCCGCACTCAAGCGGGAGCCCCGCGGCCCGGAGCGAGCTCTCCCGCCCCGCCGCCAGCAGCACCAACAGCAGCAGCCCGGCCCGGGCGGAGGACACGCCGCAGGGCGCCGCTCCCGCCGCGGCGGGCACGAGGGTCTCGCCCTGCCCCGCCCGCCTCGCCCCGCCCCGCGCGGCCCCGGCCCCGCGCGGCCCCGCGGCCGCACCTCGCGGCGCACGTTGAGCAGCCCGTAGTAGTCCTCGTTGTCCGGCGCCTCCTCGCCCAAGGCCGCCGCCATCGTCCCGACCTCTCACCCCGCGCCGCGCGCTGCGGCGCCCCCTGCCGGCCCGGCGGTCCGCCCGCCCGCGCACGCGCGCGGACACCGCCCCTCCCCCCCCTCGCTCGCGCGGCCCGGGCGTGTGCGCGTGCGCGGTGCGCGAGCCGGGAGGCGGCGGCGGCGGCGGCGGCGAGGGGTGAGTGAGGGAGGGACTGAGGGAGCGAGCGAGCGAGGGAGCGCGGACCGGCAGCGACCGGCGCCGAGCTGCTCTGCCCCGCTTCGCTCTGGCCACGTTTCCCTCGTTCTTCGCCCCGGCATTCTGACGCGTCTTTGCCGGCGCGGTTTCTCCTTGCCCCAGCGGCGGCTGTGGCAGTGCCATGGGTGCTCAGGGCCTCCGTCCGCCTCGCTCCCGGGGAATAGCGGGAGGGGGGCGACCGCGACCGCCGGTGCCCGTCCCCGGATCCTCTCCTGATGCCCGTCCCCGGATCCTCTCCCGGTGCCCATCTCCCGTTCCTCTCCCGGTGCCCGTCTCGGTGCCGCAGGGCCCTCGGTACCTGCCTAAAGGGCAGTCGCTCACTCCGGTCATTGACGGGACCTGTAGGTGCAGACGGTGCCACGAGGCCTCTCTCCCCCGTAACAAGAGGGCGATTTCAAAACCGTGCTGTCACCATCGAGTCGCTATTCCGTGAACAACTCCGGGCTCCGGCGGGGCTGGCGGTGGGCAGCGGGGAAGTCTGGCAGCCCGGTACAGAGGAGGGTCCCGGGGCAGATCTGCCTGCACGGCACCCGAAGGCGAGCACAGCTGAGCTCAGCGATGTCAGACCGTCGGGCACAGCACGGCTGGCAGGGGCACACCGTGGGCAGAGCGTGTGCCCGTTTGTCACCGGTAGATCTGGAACACTTTCCCTTGGATCAGTAGCTGCTTTGGCATTTGGCATAGAGAACACGGCCCTGGGGTTCACTCTGTGTTGCCCTTCCTGATGGTGGGTTAACTCCCCAGACCCGAGCAGTACTGAAATGGAAGGGAAATGCCCCCAAAGCATGTAGAGCTCAGAGCTTTTAGCAAAAGGGCTGCCCAGCTGGTCCGTTAACTTGAACCTCGCTTGAAGTGTGCTGGTGGATAGACTGGGTATTAATGCTACGATAAGGCTGTCAGGAAGAAAAATAAGGCCTTTCCTGCTCATGTATGGATGTTGCCCAGTGGCTCGATCTGATATGTTTGTGGGGATGCTGGAGTGGTTTTTGAGTACTGCTGTCTGTAAAGAGGAATGTTTGAAAAAACACTCATTAACACCAGTGCAGCCCAGCATGAAGCTGGAACCACATTCCCATTTCAAAACTCAGCTAGCCTGCTTTGGATTTTATCTTTTAACTTTTATTTGAAAACAAGAATGTTTTAATATTTAATACATTTTTTTTCCTGATACAAGGGTAGCTAACAAGGAAGTATTGATTGTGTTACAGCAGTTCCTCTGCACTCCTGGTGAGTGAGATGCAGTGCTTGGAACAAGAGGTGCACAACGGCTCCCTTTCTGAGGAAGCATATGGAAGTGGGTCTGTTCTGCAGGGAAGCACCTCTAGCACTGCTTTTCCTTAATGAACCCACCTGCTAGACAGATTTTTTTTTTCCACGTGGTTTAGGAGTCATTGAGTCTGTGCAAGAATGCAAAGGAGATCGAGTTGTGAGAATGTCAGTTGCCATGGCAACACTATTTCCCATGGATTTTGGTCCTGTCGTAATTATGCTCTTTTTCTAACTGATTTGGGAGCTCTGCGGTCCTTGGGGATGTTAGTGCCACAATTACTGGGGATCGTTCCCCTCACCAGATTGATCTAACGCTTTCCTAAAAGATCCAGCTGCTTGTTGCCAACGCTGGCTGCTGTTCCCTTGCATCACAGATGATTCAGGGGAATTTTCTGGGAACGTTCCACAGGTGTCACATCTTGGCAGGGAAATATAGGAAGAGAGAAATACGAGTTTAGGGAGCTAAATATGAACTGTGCTTTCTAAGGATGTAGAGAGAGCTCTTTAAAAACCCTGCATTATAATAGAGGAAATGTAGCATCTATGGCAAAAAGCAATCTGATGGGAAAGAGGAAAAGGAAGAAAAAAAGGAAAAGTACTTGTTTGTGCTTTACTGACTTGCCAAGGTTTGGCTTGGGGTGCAATACTCCTCTTCCCACGTTGGTACTTGCATGTGGAGGCTTTGTGGTGCTGTGTGGGACACAGTCCCTGCAGCAAGAGAGCAGCCCCAAGGACTCAGGTGCTGGGTTTAGCTGGGCATGTGTTGTCAAACCTGTGACACCGTGGCTGCTGCTTCAGTGCTCTCTAGTAAGCTGTGAGTAGCCTTACTAGTGGTGATTCACCCCTACTGTGGTGGAGCCAGAGATACCAGAGATCTTCATCATGGAATCTCCTCTTGCAAGTGGGCTGGATGGAGCTACCCTCCCTATCCCTGAGGGTGGCAGGGGACACTGAAGGGCCCAGTGTAGCAGATTCTCTCAGTGACTGGGATCAGAGTCAGCGCTGGGAACCTGTCCCCTCGCGGAGTGGTTTTGGTAATATTAACTTTAGTTCCATCACAGCTCAATGGAGGGAAAAACTAGAAAGTGCCATAAATTCAGCCAAGCTTGTCAAAGCTGTCAAATTACCCCTGACAAAGCTCCTGCCTGTAATGACTACAGCATCAGCTGGAGGGGATGTCTGTGATGGGGTGACAGTGCCAGGGCTCAGCACTGTTACAATTGTGATGTACTGTCATTGGGGGCTCCTGGGCACCACTCGAGGGTGATGCTCTGAGCAGAGCTAGTTTTTAAAAAAAAAAAATCTAAAAATCTAAGGGTGTAGACCAGCATCCTGCTTTCTTTTCTCAGCCAGAGTAATGCTGACTGCTAAATTCTAGTAAAGGTCTTTCTTGGCCCCATTTATTAGTATTAGGAGTCCAGAGAGATAATGTCTTTGCACATATAAAAGGTGCTATTGATTTCCTGTTACTGTTGTCCTGAAATGTGCATGGGGTATCTATGGAGCAGTGACAATCCTCCATCACTAGCTTTATGGGAAAAGAATGCTTATTGAATCTCTTCCCATAAAATATAATCTCTTTCTCCCTTCCAGAATTTGCCGGCCCCTGTGGGAGTCCCTTATGTTATGTCTTTGAGAAAATTGATTTTTTTTGTCTCTGCTTTGTACACTTGTGTTTAGTCTTATTTTTAATTTGGCTCATGTGATGTGAAGGCTTCCCTAACATTAAACATGCTTTTTCAGTCTTGTTTTGCTTCTCATTCATATAGATTAACACTTTCAGAATGTTTTAAAGTAAAATAAAGATATTTGCCTGGCACAAGTCTCTCTTGTTGTTGTTGTTGGGAATTTTTTTAGTCTGAGCGAGTCATTGCCCTGCTCCTTCTCTCCAGACAGGGCTGAGGCACTGACAGCTTTTCAGCTGCTTACAGGTAAATTCGGGGTAAGTTTCTGGAGTGAGCACACACTGAGTGATCATGAATGACACCATAGCCAGGAGCACAACTTGCAGTGTTGTCTACTCAAGGAGCAAGGTGGTCTTTGAACTTTAACAGTGGCAAAAAAATACTATCAGATTTGTCCTTTCCTCTGTGTAGCAAAAATGACTGACTATGGGATTTTTCATTTCAGGGAGGAAACGGCAACATGAATTCATAGATGATGAGTAGGATGCCAAAGCCAGAGATGACAGTGCTCTTGAAGAAATGCTGGGTAGAACAAAAAGGTAAAAGGAACAGCTAATTGAGTGCATTTCAGAGCCTGTGGGACTTTGTGGGGTACCTTTCCTCACAAGGCAAACGGCACACCCCCTCAAACCAGAGCTTAGTGTTCTGAATTCCCTCCTCCTCCGTTTTGCATGAAGTCCCAGTGCCGCCTCTCACTCCTGACCTGCTCTCTCTTTGCTCGGGTTTTCCCCAAAGTTGCATCATTCTGTACCTAAAACCCATACGACTCGTCCTTTCCGCCCTGTCCCTGCATGTGTGTGTTGGCAGGTGCAGCAGTTCTCCCTGCCCCACCAGCCCAGCAGTTACTCCACGCCTCTGCTGCCATGGTTGTGCTGAGGGCAAAAACAGAAGTGAGAGCTGCACTGCACCAGTCCATTTGCAGGCAGTGTTGTGCTCCAGAGGGTCGGTCAGTCAGCCATGGCCAGTTCCTGCTGTGGCCATGCCCCCGGGCAGGTGCACACGCCTGCAGTGTTGGGAGTGTTCTGCAAACGGGTGCCTCCAACAAGGCTGAATCTCTCTCTGCTGCTCTGATGCCTTTTACTGTGTTTTGTGATAATGCTGTTGAGATGCCTGGAGGAAACATTTCTTATTGGCTCTTTCATTCTGCGAAATTCTCTCTGTAATGGAGGCATGATAGTCTACCTGGGAACTTGGGGAGGAAAAGAGGCAGCTTTAGTCATATCTGCAGAGCACCATGCAGTAGAAAGGCCTTGTTACGCTCGTCCAGTGGCAGCAGAAGTGGCTGAAGCAACTGATGAGGAGTAAGAAAATCTTCATTAGTCATGTAGCTCTCCTTGGGATATTTTCATGCTTGTTTCATGCAGGCTGACTTAAATCCCCCAAAGGCAAAAGCAAATGTTCTCCTTGCAAGAGTTCCAGGTTTGCAGTGATGATCTGCCTGTTGCCCCTGCCTCTTGTCTCTCTCCAGCAGCAGCTGTGTGGGACACAGGGTGTTTCTGGGGCAAACAGAGGATCTTGTCAGTACTGCGTAATGGGCTGATATATATAAAAAGTAGTTTTGCTGGAAGCGTTGTTTTCAAAACAGCCATCAGGGAGGGTATTCCCTGTAGTTCAGGTGTTCATGCCATTTGACCAACCAGAACTCTTGGTCTGCTTGGAGCCTTCCAGCCTGGTATTACAAGAGTGTGTCATGGCAATGCAAATGTGTTCAAAATATCTGCTAAATACACTCTGAAACACTGATTGACATTTTTGGAATGGTCCTAACTTGTATAGGCTGTCCTACAGTTCAAATCCATGATAATATAATTTTTAGCTTGATAGCACCAGAGATGAGAATTTAAGGATACTTAAAATAGTAATTAGCAAGTTTCTGTTGTTGTCAATCCATATTTTGGGAGATCTGATAGTTTTGTTAGTTGTTTTTCTGCATATGTGTATGTGAAGGCTTTTGTATTTTTCAGTTATTTTCATAAACTCGTATGTGAATCTGGTATACTCTTTGGGTTTCAAAATTCTTCACCATCAGTCTGGAGAGCTTTGAGTCTGTAAAACTGGAGAACATCCAGTGCTGGCAGGGCCTGTGTCCCTACAGGAGTGCTGGTTCCCCAGAGCCAGGTCATGTAGCCATTCCTTATTCCTCCTGGTCCCTGGCTGAGGCCCTGGCACCCAGCCAGCACAGAGCAGTGGTAGCAACAGCACGAACAAGGCCAGGTGAAATGTGGAACAGGCAGGCTTTTCAACATTTGCTGCAGTTTTGAGAACTCGATAGATGTATTATTTTACTGCTTATGCTGCTAAACATGGGCTCAGGGCAGTCGCATGGTTCTGGTGCTTTAAGGTGGCCAGTGGCCACTAGCTGTGCTCAGCACTGCCGTTGCCAGCTCCAGCATTGCAACACGTGCTGTCCGCTCAGCAGTGGCTGGAAAGCTCCGAAAGGATCAGATTTGGCATCAGCATAATCACTTCTGCAGGCGTTGTGCTTCAGGCACTGCCAAGTCCTCGCTGCTTCTGCTTTCTTCCAGCACATGTGACCCTGGGGACAGACAGTAGCCTGCTGGGCTAGCTTGTGGTTTTTTGGTTTTTCCCTCAGTTGTGTCAGCATTCAGGTTTTCAGTTGCAGAACAGCAACGGGCAATACCTGTTCTGATCTGCTGCTTGTCCTGCAAGCGCTGGCATCGGTGAGCACTGGCAGCTGTGGAAGGTGGTGTGTCACCCCTCTGGTGACATGGGCTGACAGACAGAGCTCTTGAGTGAGGGAGCCTGTCTAAGGGAGAGTCACATTGTTTGGGGTCCTGTAGCCTCACTGCTGATGCAAGTTCTCTTACTGAGGTGGAGCTTTTCAGAACACCTGACTGTTGGTGTTTAGCCCACGTCTCACAAGCAGTCAGGAAAGGAGGCTGAATCACTCTCTATCCTTTGATCTGAAAGTTCAGTGCTAGTCCTTTGCTGTAATTTCTTAGTCACTGTATTTGAAGCTTTTGCCCTCAGAGTTGGAGGCAAGGCAGGAGGAGGAGGAGATGCACTTAGAAATCCTCCAGCTTTGAAATACTTGATTTGAGATACAGTAATGCATGGTCCCACCAAAGCATTTTAGCTGGCTGCTACTGGAAGTTGGGGCTCCAAGGTTTTCTGATTTTGTCTGTGGGGTTTTATTTAGATTGCTTTGGATTTTTCCCCAAGAAATTGTGGATGTTTTTGAATAGTAACCTGTTAGTTCCTCAGATGAGCTGTGAACAACCTTTCAATGCAACCCTGGGAGTTTTAATCCAGATACTTTCTCTCAACAAACTTGCTATAAACCATACAAGAGCTTTTGTGCAGATAAATTTTGGTATCACTACTGAGAACATAAACTGGAATTTTGATTGTGAAAATTATTGGCAAAGTTTGGTCATGTGGAGCAGGTTTTAGAGTGTGTGTGATAGGCTGTTGACGGACATAAGCACATATCCAGGAGAAGATCCTGGGCTTCCTGTAAATATTCAGGTGAAATTCTGTTAACTTACTGTAACATTGTTTCCCTGGCAGAGATGGCCCTTTAGATAAATGTTAAATAAACATTAAATACAGACTGACACTGTCAAAAGGAGGATGCAGCTCACTTAGCACTGAAAGTGGCACTTCATAAAGACCTTTTGCGATTTGTAGTTCAATAAAAAGGGTAATCTGTGTAGAAATATTCTGTGCTTGCCTATTCTGTCCTTGTCTGCCAGTGCTGACAGGATTGTGTTCCTGGTTTTACCTTTGTGATGTCCCAGGCTGAAATACTTCATATTTCACACTCTGAGTTCTATAAATAATTGACGTGCCTATCTTAGCAACTGGGGATCAGCAGCAAATTGTATTATTCTGGGGTAATAGGGGTTTTCTGCATTCTATACTCTTTTTCATCTTAATTTTCGCTTCACTACTGAGAGTGAGGAACTGATTTACTCCACTTCAGGAGAAAAAGTATTATTGTACTGGTATTACTGTTCCAGTCCTTCAGGGGAGGAAGTTCAGGGGAAAGTCAGAGCTCACAAATGAACCAATCTCAGTGAAAACGAGTTATTTCTGTGTATTTTCTGCAGCTACTGTTTGGATATATTTCTCATTTTGTGCAACTCTCATGGGTCACATGGGAAAGAATAGTCTTAAAGGTTAGATGAGGTTTAGGCAGACCTAGAAAGAAACTGCTCTGTGCCTAAAACTAGTGAGAAAATATTAAACCAATCATTTTTGCTTATAAGAAGTGTTGTGTACCCTTGCTGACAGAGCAGAACAGTGTGTGTGATAAGGCACTGTTGGGCCACCCCAAGAGAACTGGAGCAACTGCTCTGCCATGGTGCCACTGGGAGCAAAGCATGAGTGACTCTACTTTGTAACACTGGGGTTACTCTTCCATTTGGTTTACCTATTCATAAATAATGATAGGAAAAGTCAGGGAAGTTCCCTCTCATTGTAAATTTATAACATAGCAGAGCCCAGTTGGGATGGAGTCCTTTAAAGATTTGGGATAATGCTTTCAGCAATGATGCTTTTTAATTGAAAGCTTGAGTGCTCTGTGTGTTAATGATGCTCCCTGAGGGAATCACAGGACAGACTTGGTTCAGAAGTACCAGGATAGGTTCTTGGGCAAAGGGCAGTGCTGGGGCAGTGCTGTCTGAGCAAACTGACTCAGGTAAATTTGAATTTGCCTTTGGCTTCTAGTTCTGGAATCTACATGACTTTGAACACCTTCTGCCTGTTACCGTCTACCAGTTCTACTTCCTTTGGTTCTCCTGTTATTCTTCCTTTGTTGTCTTCCATTACTCATTGTTCTGTTCTCAGTGCCTGGAGGCTGACAGTTTCATACCTTGGTAACTGGTTTGGCTCCCAGAACTGTATTTATTCACTTAATGTAGACAGCAGTCCAATTCTAGAGGAGCTGGAAAAGATACTTGTTTTAAAAGCAGGAACACAACTTTAGGAGTATAACTTTAGGGATCTTAAACATCCTTCCCCATTTGTTCCAGCTGTGGCTAGAGATCCAATCCCAAATTCACTCATGCTGAGATGGGAGCTGTGCATCCACTGCAGAGCCAACACTGCATGATGGCTTCTGGCACTGAGAGTTTGCAGGATTTACACTTTCTCCCTGGGAAGAAGGGTTAGGATGTGGGGTGGATCATTCCCAGAGAGCAGGCAAGCTATACAGCTTGTTACAGGAGGATGACAGCTTAAAAAAAATTAAAAAACTAATCCTTCCATGACCCTCATTGAAGACTGCACTAAAATTCCAACCGAGGAGGCCACGCATAACAATCATATCCCCTCCTTACACAGAACAACTCTAATGTCTCATTAGAAGAGAAAGCAAAGAGAAATGACCTGGATGTAGTGTAGGAAATTGTCTTTACTAAATCTAGCCCAGCATTTATGAGCACTGTATATATTATTTGATTTTGCCAGAATTACATAAACATGGGGAAAAATTGTTAATGTAAGTTGACTACCAGAGTAAATCACAGCCTAATTATTCTTTTTTTCCCTGGCTAAAATTAGAATTTGATATAGTGGTCAATAGACATTTTCTTTAATTTTTGAGATATAATTTCTAATAGCTAATCCAAATGAATTGGAGAAAGTTGCTGCAGAATTGAAAAAATAAATTATCTGAATTTTATGGTGACTTACTGGTAAATCCCCTTAGTTGGAAGCTTTAATTTACATCATTTTTCATTTTTTCTCCTCTAACTGGCTTATGGTTGTATATTAGGGCAAAATGATTGTGACTTTCTTAGTGTCACTGGGGTGCTGGGAGCAAAGTGAAGGCAGACCCCAGGCTGTCTCACAGGAAGCAAAGGCCAAGGGCTGCAGGGGCAGTGTGTAGGGTGTGGTGGGACAGCTGCTCCCTGGCACTGCTGCCTGCAGCAAAGGCCGGCCCTTGGCACCCATGTCAGTCCTTCTGGTGCTGTGTGACACTGAATGACTGAGGATCCAGCACTGCAACCACCCAGGTTTCCCATCTGGAGCTGGTACCCCTGTAGACCAACTGCACTGTTGGTCCTGTTCTTGGTTAAACAGGTAAATGCTGTGTTTTGTGTTGAGGCTACCGGTTTAAATAGCCACACTCTTTATGCGGCTTTGCACAGCAAAACCATCTTTCCTTAAAGAGTCCATTAAAGGGGCTGGGACTTTGGAGTTGTAGTTAATTTTGGCCTGGGGTTTATTTTGTGTAGCCAGCAGAGTTTAACTAGAGGTGATATGAGTGTAGTCTTTGTATTTCTGAGGGAAACAAATGGGCTTAGAACTGCAGAAGGAACGGCAAAAACAATGGATCCAAAGCCCATAGTGTAGAAGGTGACCGAGCTTGACCTCCTGCTAGGGATGTATGTGCTTTTGTCCATTCTGAGTCCAGTATCCTTCGTTCCTGATAATGTTTATTCTCTTCAACTTCCCCGCGTAATATTGGACAAGTTACTTGGATGGTAGGGCGCTAGGTGGAGTATACTTTGGAGAACCTTCTGAAAGAAGTGCATGTTTTGGAATATTTACCTGTTTTTGATAAACCTAGGAACTGGTAGTTGTACATCACACATGCAGCGACATGTTGTAAGAGTGGATTTGTCCACACACATTGTCTTGGTCAAGTTTTGGGTTTATTCCTAGAAGAAATACCTTTACATTCTGTTTGTGGGGAGAGTAAAAAGGGAAAAACTACTGCATTTCTATCATGTGAGGTTTTTCTAATCATCTCTTCTCACACTTGTGAGAGTATTTTTGTGAAAACACGTGGCATTCCTTGCTTCTAAATCATGAAGTAACTTTGTGCAAACAATTCACAAGAAATGGGGTTCCAACATTGTCATTATGGCTATTAAACCTGTCTGAACTGTTTTCCTTTGTGCTGCTTGCCATAGCAACGGTGATGTATAATTTGCTGAATATCCATAACAGGATATCTGAATATATTCTTAACAGTTTTACTTCTGCATATCGCTCAGTATGCCAAATCATCACATTAACCCAATTAACCAAGTCAGACCCACATCTGCCATGGATTGACAGTTAAGAATTTTAAAAGAACTTGATATTTCACCTCCCTTTTAATGAAACCAACTCAGTCACCAAACACCAGCATAGCAGTGGCTTTTATCAGTGTGCTGATAAAAAATTATTCATGATTCAGACTGCACAAACTTCTGTCACATCTCCTCTCTTGCTGCTTATCAGCTGGAGTTTGCTCTGTGCATGTGCCCCTGGAAAGGTAACAGTGAGCAAGTTTATCCCACAGCATCCAAGCACAAAGTCTTGTGTAGTTCAGTACCTCTGTGCCTTAATAGCAATTGGACCAAGTTTTAAACAGTGGGAGCTGGAAAACTTCAAAGATACCAGCAGCACTTTAATTCCAATGGCTTCTTTCTTATCATTTTATTGCACAGGAACTAAATGAAAGTATTTGGGGCTTTGCTGGCCTGCTGGATGAAAAAGTCCCCATTTAGTATCTCTGGTATTACACAGGTCACACTGCTGTAGTAACATGTGTATACACATTAGCTATGTAATGCTGTAGTAACCTGTATGTACAGAAATCACACCTAACGTTAGGTAATTTCAGGGAGATTCAGTTCACTAGGGGTTTGTGTCTTGTGGTAGAAAACCTCATGTTGAGGAGGAAAATGAGTTCATTAGCTAGATGGAATAGAATTCATGCACTGCTTCAGTTACCCCTTAAAAATGCTTTATTCATCCTTATTCACACAAATTCTCATTGTCTTTACAGACCAGGAAGGATCTAGAAAGCCGGGCAGTGCTCTCAAAGACACATGATAGAGCAGGGTACACAGGGTGGTTGTGTTAGTCCTGACAGTGGGAGCTATTTCCAACTAGCACAGCAGCACTTCCCCATGTTCAGCAGGCTGTGCAGACCAGGAGAAGGCAGGCAGTGTCCTGAACAACCTTGCCCCTCAGAGCATGGACCTTGTTGCTTTAATGAGCCACAGAAGTGCAGAAGGAACTGCTCAAGCCTTGGAGGGAAGAGACAGATGTACACTCATATGTGAGCACAGAGCTGACTTGGCATTTAATTTAGTTTGTGGGTGATGTTACGGTGATGTGACCCATGTAGAGTCCCCATGGTGTCCAAAGGGTGTCAGTGAATACTGCAGTGAGGGCTGTGACTGGAATGAACGGTTGTGCCAGTTTCCCTGGCAAGAACAGGAAGGCTGTTTGTGGCAGCATTTGCTGTGTGCTTGTGGGGAGCAGCCCAAGTTCCTGCCATGAGCATGGGAGGCTGTGAAAACAAACCCAACAGCTCTCTAGCATCCCTGTGTTTGTTATCAGTGAGGAGCTGTGTCAATCGGAGGAGCTGTGTTAGTCCCGTTGTTTCTCTCATCTCTTTTCATTACTTAGTCTTGCCTGGATACCCACATGGAAACTCAAACTGCCTGGAAATGCTGGCTGGATGTTACAGGGGCTGGAGGTGAGCTGGCTCAGGGCAGAAGCACTGTGGGCTGTGCTCCTTGGCTAACTCAGGTGCCCATTTCTTGCAGAAGAAGAGGTGGCAAGGTAGGTCTGTCCATAGGGACTCTATCACTTGCCATCCTGAGGGGAGCGCTGGAGAGGAATTCAGCATGGACTGGCTTTCCACACCTCCGTGAGGCATCAACCAAAGGTCTGTGACTTGCATCAGGAAGTTGCTTCCTGTCCCTCAGCACCAAGGGATGCCTCTGTTAGTCTGATACTATCTTTTGTTATAATGCAAACTATGAAGTACAACAACTGTATGGCCACCTCATGTCTCTGCTAAGCATATGAATTGTCTTGGAAGAATAACCAAGGAAAGACATAAATTCTAGAATTCATCAAGAAAATGGTAGCTCTTTGCCAGTGTGGCAACTAGAAAAGTTTCCATTTCCAGCATATTTTGAAGTGCTGAAGGAAACAACTGTCTTAGCTGATCCTGTGGTTGCATTAGTATTTGTGGTATTTATAGGACACTGTACCAGATGAGCTTTCTGACCGTCGGGAGTGAGCCTGTCATTCTGGAGCCTCTTCATCAATGTGCCTTTCACGCTCCACGAGATTAGCAGCTGCTGAAAATAGGAAAAAGGAATTTTCCTTTCTTCTGTCTTGGAAGAGGCCCATCACACCATCCTCCTTTCGTCTGGGCTCAGAAACCGCTTCGGTCCTTAGCAAAGCCAAAGCACCAACAGGTCTTTTTAAAGAAGTTGTGCTCCCAGGAGGATCTAAGGGAAAATATCCTTTTTGTGTGTTTAGTCACACACATCAAAGGAAACAACCGTTGCAGTCTTGGTTTGCATTGTGCAGGCATTAGCTGTGGTCCAGTTCTGCAGGGCTCTGCTCAAGGAGGCTGACGTGCCCGTGCTCATCAAGCTTTGACAGAGACGGGGCACACTCACCCAGGCTAGAACATGCTTCTCCTTGAGGCACATCAGTTTTTATAAGGACAGAGCGATTTCCTTGACGTCGTGGGAGCCCCTTCACAATCTGCCCCGGGCCCCGTGCAGTGTATGCTGAGTGGGATCTGTGACACTGTCTCACAAAATGGGCAAGGACTCTTCAAACCTTAGTATTTCGTTGGCCACCGTAACTTGGTTCTCTCTGCAAATCACAAATCCTCATCTCCCTGCACAGAGCCAAGAACGCCTGTTTCACCCGAGCATGGTGCTCTGCACCCCAGAACGCTGCGGCTGGGGAAGAGGGCCTGCAGCACCCCGAATATGCAGCAGTACTGAAAGATGGAGAAATAACCTTTGTAGCCTCGGGGCCGCCGGCCAGGGTCGGCAAACAGCTCCGGGCTTCATCCGCCACTTAGAAAGTGGGGGTAGAGTCCGGGAGCTGCTCCCCGCCCGGAGAGTTCTTCTCCGCTCTAGGGGCTCGGCACCTCCGTCCGTGCCGGAAGCGCTGGGACCAGCCGGGCAGACTCTCTGGCCGGGACGCGCCGGTTCGGCACCGGCGTTACTGAGGGCGCTCACAATCGCGGGTCGCACGTGGCGCCTCTCACAAAATAGCCCCGGGGCGTCCCGGCGAGGGTAATTTCGCTCTCTCGGTGTAGCCTCGGCTCCGGTGCACGGGGCGGGGCGGCCCCGCCGGGCGGGGACTGGCGGCCGCGCCAATCGCCGCCTTTGTTTGGGGTCACCGGGCGCGGGAGGGGGCGGTGCCCGCCGGCGCCGCGCGCAGCCAAGGGGCGGGGCCGGGGCCGCGGCCGGCCGCCCGGGCCGCGTGCCCCATTGGAGCCGCGCGCTGTCATTCTGGCGGACGGCGCTGCTCGTTGGCCGGCGGCGCTCGCGGTGTTGTGCGTCAGCCGCTTAGTCCCGCCTTCCCCGTGGGACGATTGGCCCCGGTGGCCGTCAGTTGCGTACCCTCGGCCCTCCAGTGGCTGCTGCGGCCGTCGATCACGCGTTCCGTCCTGCCCCCGCTCGCCCGCCCAGCGCCACTGCTGAATGGCTGAGGCGCGTGCCACTGAAGCGGTGCCGCATTGCCATTGGCGAGGCACAGTGTCCATCGCGCCCATCCCCTCCGGGGACCCGCCCCCGGAATGCTACGATTGGCCGCCGGGGATGTCAGTGCAGCGGATTGACCAATGGGCGGCGCGGGGCGTGCGCGGTGCGCGCGGGGCGGCCGGGCCGGCGGCGGCGCGGGAGGAGGCGGCGCGCGCCTGGTCCCGGTCGCGAGGAGGCGGAGGAGGATGTGGCGCGCGGAGGGGAAATGGCCGCCGAAAACAAGCCGGAAGGTGAGAACGCGGCCGGGCCGCCCCCGCCCCGCGCCGGGCCCCGCGGCGGGCCTCCCCCCCGGGCCGCCCCCGCCCCCCGCCCCGGCCCCGCCGCGGGGGGGTGGCGGCGGCACAGGCCGGGCCGCGCGGCGCGAAGTTTGCGGCAGCGGCGCCCCCGCGGGGCCGGGCCGGGCCGGGCCGGCGGACGGGCGGGCCATGTGCGGCAGGAAGGCCGCGTGGCGCGGGGGCCGCGGCGGCCGGGCCGGGCCGGGCCGGGCACGGTCCCGCCTCCCGCCGCCCGCCGGCACGGGCCCGCCCGCCGCCAACAAGGTGGGCCCCGCGGGGCGGCCGGCGCGGGGGCCCGGCGCGCCACGGCCGGGCCGGGCCGGGCCGCCCCCGCCACCCCCCCCGCGGCGGCGGCGCACGGGCCTCGCGGGCGCGCGCCCGGCGGAAGCTGGGTGGCCTTGGCCGCGGGCCCGCCAGACCGGGGCCTCCGCGCCGCGGGCGGGCCGGAGGCGGGCGGAGCGGCGGGCGCGAAGGTGAGCGCGGTGCGGGCCCGGCCGTGCCGGGGGCCCCGGGGCGCCCGACTGAGGCCGAAAGTTGCCGGCGCGGCGGGAGCGGGGCCGGCGCGTCCGCAAGGGGGAAGCGCCGCTCCGCCGCCGCTCCTGCCCCCAGCCCGGCGGGAGCGGGGCCGTGGCCCGGGTTCGGCGGGAGGCGGGTTGGGTATTTCGCATTATTTGAGATAAGTTTGTCCCGACCGGCTCGGGCAGCGGTGCTCCCCCGGACCCCGCCGGCCGGGTGGTCGCGGCCGGTACTGGTGTCGGCGCCTCCATCTTACAGGGGCGGGAGGAGAGAGTGGAGGGCAGTTCACATCCCTTGCCTAAATCCGTTTGAACGTGCCAACACCCCAGGGATTCGCCTGGTTGTAGTTGGGCACCTCAAGGAACGGTGTTTAGTAGTAAGTAATAGGAATTTTTTTTTTATTTATCCACCACAGCAGATGTACATTCTCGACTAGAACCCATTTGTATTCTTTACTGGGAAAACCCTTCATAGAATACAAGGATTTTTTTTCCACTTTTTGTGTGGATTTTTTTATCGGATTGCTTTGGGAATATATTTTTTTGCGTAGTTTCTTGGTGGCTGTAGAGCACCCCTGGGCATAGGTTTGAGTTTTGACTGCGTCGTGTCCAGCGCCGTGAAATTCAAAGGCTCTGCAAAAATCTAAAATTTAAGTAGTAGAGGTGATTTTGAGTGTTGTTGGCTTCATCTTTTACTAAGCTCTTTGATGCTCCCAAATGCATTAGTTCGATATTTCCTTTGGTCTGATAGACGTCGGCGCTTCATTCTTTTCTCAGTTGTGTTGAAGTACACGATTAACTGCACTGAAGTAGTAAAATGCTACCTGGCTAACAGGGGTGTGAGCGAGGAGAGGGCAAGCGTTCACCTGGACTTCCTGGCTCAGATTGTGACGTTTTGGTTCTCTTGGGGGTGACAGTATTGTCACCAAAGGACAGTCGGGTTCGATTCACTTTTCGGGCTTCTTGTGCCAACGTGCGATGGATTTTTCCTGTGTAAAGCACAGGTTTCAGTGTGCTTAGCCCTGTGAGACTGCGGCTCTACGGACCAGGCAGGTCAGTGCTCCCTGACTGGGAAGGTAACTTGTCCTTTCCGCTTGTTATTTACTGCAACTTTTGTATGTTTGGTCGTGGCAGTTGGTTTCAAGGGGCGGGTGAAGTGTGTCTTTGCTGAGGAGATGGGTCGGCAGCCGTGTTTGCTCTCTGGAGTAGGGCTGTACAGGAGCTGCCAGCGAGGCGCCCGCTGTGCCCGGCGCTGCCGTCCGGCCTCTCCGCTGGCTGGACCGGCGCTGTCTCTGCTCTGTGCCCGTGCTCTGCACGGCAGCGTCGCGGAGGTGGGAGCGGAGAACCCCTGCTCGGCACTGGCGCCCGGGGTGTTCTCGTACGAAGTCACAGAGCTGCTCCCCCGCTGACCTACTTTTGCAGTGGATTTTCAAGGAGACGACATATAAACCATTCATTCCTTAAACCTAAACTCCACCTGTCAGAAACTTAAACGGGAATGCTTTTAAGGCATGATTCAAGCAGAGCGTTTCACCAGTAGTGCAGGTGCTGGAGGAGAGAACACAAGTTGCTGTAGATTTTAGTTACTTCAATGAGTTAAAAGCGGATGTAAATGGCAGCTCGCGGGCCGGCTGCGGAGCAGCGCTGCTTTCATTGGGGAGCCGCCTGCTCCATCCCCCCAGCGCGGTGCAGCAGCGGCGAGCCTCTGAGCAGCAGCACACGGCTCTGCAGACCTGCCTGGCCTTGGAGCTCCCTGCCGAGCTGCCGTTGGGGCTTCTTGTGCTCCGCGGACAGCGGGAGATCGGAGATCCCCTGCGGGAGTTGAGGTTTGGAATGAGGCTGGCGCCACTGTCCCTTGGCTGCAGGAGAGAGTTCCACGGCTTGGAGAACTCGGGTGAGTTTCCTCTTTTCTGGTTTCCTCAGGCACGATGAGACTGGTTCAGTGACTGAGCGGCTCTTGCCATCCTGCAGCAGAGGATTTGTGGGTTTTGTAGTTGCTTCTGTGTTTTGTGCATCTGAGCTGAGCCGGGAGGACTGACCCTTGGTGGTGCCATCTTGGCAGCTGTGACAGCTCTGAATTTGATCGGGGGTGTCCTTTTGAAAACTTTCTTTTTCTAATTTAAAGTTCAAAAGGGTAAGAATGTATACGGACAGCCTTTTAAATTTCGTGTTCTCACAGCCAGGTACCTCTAACCAAGAGCTTTGCAGAGAGTAATGCCCATGTGTTTTTGCGTGTGGCTGGTGCAGGGGCCCGGAATTTTGTTGTGTGCCGAGTTCAGTTATGTGTGGTTGTTGAATTTTCTGTCTGTTAGTTGAAGCAGGGTCATAGGTGGGATGGCAGGAGGAGGTGGTGTTTTTCCCTGCAGCTCCTGAGTAGAGGGTGCTGGTGGTGTGGGCTGACTGAAGAGGGCAAGTGGAGCCTCAGATGTTAATGGCTTTGGAGGGACTATTTGGGGAACAACATCCTTTTGAAAACAAAACATTCCTGATTTGGTTGTTTAGCAGCAGATATTTACTTCCCTCTGCCGAAGTGTTGCCTGAGGTTTTATTACTTAAACAAATGTGAACTTATGATGTGCTGATGGCCGGGATTGTGTGCTGCAGGATTGGACTGTCGTGGGGAGGAGGCAGCATTTGATGCTCCGCTCAGTCCACTCCTTGCCCCAGAATTTTTGCTGAATCTCAGCGCTGGGATTTTACCAACATTTCTGTTGTCAGAATTGAAAACCAACTGTCTCCTGGTGAAGTTTCTAGACCCTCTTCATGGGCTGTCAGCCAGCAGGACAGATTCAGGGAATGGGCTTCACTCCCTTTTTCCAAACAGTAGGAGTTACATGTTTTTGAGGTCAGTTTCTTGAGTACTTTTGGTATTTTAATTGTGTTATTCCTGATGTAAAGCTTAGGGCTTGTTTAAAACTCTGATTTTTAAATTTAATTCTGTATCTCTTCCTGTTAATGATTTTCACAACTACTTTGGCTTAAAGGTTTTTTGGTTTATTTATGTCAGTGTTAAAGCTACATATGCAGGATACCTTCCTAGAGATGTATTAACTGAGATTTCATTTCCTGTATCAGAAAATGATGTAGTGAAACGATGTTGTAGAAGTACAGTTAAAACGAATACCTTCAAATTTAGTATTTAAAGACTAAGTGACCTTACATTGCTAGTGGTCTCAAATGGTTCTTACAAAGAACTCCTTACAAAGGTGGACGTGTTTGGAGGAAGGGGCAGTAGGTATCCTCCCTCTGTCCAGACAGCCTTCAGAGAGAGGGAGCTATAATGTGACCTTTCTTTTTCAGTGTCCCTCTGTCTCTGCTTCAATAAGCCACATGGGGAAAAAAACCCCAGCCAGCAAACCCAAACATTGCCAGGGAGTGAAGCAAGGTTGGGTGGAGTGCTTATGGAATACCAGGCTGGTTAATTGAAATACAGTGCTGCCAGCAGCTTCCTGCAGGTTCAGTGTTCCCTGGTTTCCGCTTCCACACCTTTCTGAGTTTTCGCTTTGTAGTTTTCTCCCCTCACTTTGTGTCCTGTTTTCACCTTCCTAGGCTCCTGGCAGCCCTGTGTTGTGTTACTGCTGTGTTAAACCCCATGGGTTTGGAAAGGCAGGTTTGCCTGCGGGTGCTGGTGCCTGTCTTAGCCCCAGTCCTTTGGGGTACAGCACCAGCTCTGTTTCCAGGGCAATGCTGAAGGGCCACTCCGTGTTGAGGAGCGGTCACAGCACTGGGTGAATGAGAGCAAACTCTGTTCTCACTGGACATGGAGCACTTGCTGTCCTGCTCACATCACACACTTTGGTTCAGGGGGCTGGGTTTTTCCAACCAGCTCTCCAGGTAGGTTTCCAAAGTCAAACTCTTTATGGTACAAAAATAAAGAAGTGAAAATATCTGTGGCTGGTGGCTGCCAGCATGTAGGGTCAGAGTAAGTGACTGCCCTGGCCTTAGGCAATACTTCAGGACTTCTGGGAAATGTAGTGTTGAGAACATCTGTAGTATTAGAAACTGAATAAAGAGATAGTTTAATTTTTGCTAGACCTGGTCAGTAATATCCACCACTCATGGCTTCATTGCCATTGAATTTGATGATGTAATTTTAGTGAAAACCAGGGGGTGATGGAGTTGATGACTTGTCTCAACCAAAGAGTTGTTGGTGATGGTGAGTGGTTTCATCATTCTGGTACACTTGTCAGATTTAGCAACCAAGTGGTGAAAGTCAGGAAGTAATGTGAGGAGCTGCAAGGAGAGACTGAAGTGACTGCACTGTTTGAACACTCCCAAAGTTTGCTTTTAGAATAGGTCTTTGTGTACACCTTCTGACTATAAGGGAATTCTCCTCTTGCTCCATTACCAAGTGCTTGGAACCTGCCTAGGTGGGAGAGGGACTTGTTTTGCTGGTGGGGGGAAGTAGAAGTGCTGGAAGTGTTGCACAGAGCACTAAGCGTATGGCAAGAGAAATAAACAGCTGGTTGTGTCACCCAGCCCTCAGCCAGTGTGTGGGCCTTCATTAGGGAAAATTTGGCTCTCAACTGTTCCCCAAAATCCACCATTTGCAGTTATACCTAACTGGTGTTCACACTGAATTTAATTATAAAATGTCAAGAAACTTTCTGGTATATGAAAAGGACAAAGGGACTTGGGAGTAGCATGTTACTTGTGGGGAGAATTGGGCCACTGATGCACAGCAGCAGCTTTAGTTATATTTGTGTTTCTTAGAATTGTTTGTAGTTTGTCATAGCAACGAAGTATTTATCACAAATATTCCACGACACCAAGGCTAGATTCAGTAACTTGTAGAGGAAAATTGTTTTGTTGCTCATCCTTCATACTGCCACCATTCCTGTGATTCCCCCCTCATCCTTTCTGGGCTTTTTCCTTCCTCGCTTATTCCATGCAGGCAGCAGTCCTGGCCATACACATGCTGGTTTGTGTTGGCCTCTTGCTCCTGTTGTACATTTTTGCCTTTGCCTGAACTGCTTAGTCTTTCCTCATGTCCTCCCCTCAGCCCTGGGTTGCATCCCGTGCTGGAAGACTGGAAATGCATTTGCTCAGCCAGTGTCTGACCAAGTGCTGGCATCCAGTGGAGCCCTGCTGAGACAGCAGCACTGCACAGCTGGACCTGGTTATCTTCTCTTAGCCACCCTTGATTGATATTTAGAAATCTGCTTTTGTTGCCAAGAGATTTACTACTGTAATCATACAAATATTTCTAGCAAACAGACCAAGAGCTGTTGGGTTTGCTTCTGTTGTTGCTTCTTTATGGATGGAAGGTGCCAGGATTAATGTTTAATTGTGAGAAATAGTATGGCAGTCCTGCAGTTGTTTGGATATGGAGTCATTCTTTGCATTTATTTCTTCCAGATGGAGTTTGTTGGATTTGTCTGTGTCTGGAGTGACTGGGTGGGTGACTATGGTGACCTCTGTGCACTGTGGTTTTGTGGTGTCACTTGTGTGCTGTAGGACTGCAACTCTGGCGACTCAGTGGTTGGTCAGTGGTGGTGGGATCAGCTGGATGCCTGCCCCTTTCCCAAATAATTTTGATAATTTGTTTTGTACTAAAGTGTCCATTTGTAATGTTTAAACACCTCTTCCCTCTCCTGAGGTAGTTAAGGAGATGGCCAGCCCTAAGTTATTATTTCATAATAATGGGTTTATAAAACTTGTGTTTGTGAGTTTATAGCTTACTTGTGTTATTTATTTCCAGTATAGACCTGTCTGCAGATCAGCAGCTGATCAACATCCTTTTGGCCATTTCTTTATTTTCCAATTGCATGTTATATAGGCAAACTGCGGTAGTTAATGGGGCTGCAGGTCTAAATTCACCTCCTGGATCACCAAAGATTTAAGAACCAGTTAAAGAAAAAGTAAAAGGGGTAGGGGGTTGTTTGGAGAGTGGGGGTAGAGCACAGGCTCTTTGTGATTTGCTGTTGTGCACTTTAAAGTTTTATGGCCCATGGTGCATCCCTTGGGAGGATAAAGTGCAAGGAGCATGAAGAAACCCATAAAATGACGAAGGGTTTATGTGGTATAATTAATGTGGAACTTTCCATGAACTTTATAATACTTACACTTTCTTAATTCTACACGAGTTTCTGGTTTGCTAATAAGTAATCTTGAAGATTGCTAATGGAACTTAAATTTTGCATTTTCATCCTGAATTATAACAGGACACATTGGAGGCTGCTATATTTTAGTCTGTAGCTTCCTTACTTGAGTTCTCAGCTGTGGCTGTGCCTGCCTTGGGAAACATTTTTGAGCTGTGGCCAGCTCTGCACTAAAAACCCCCATGTTGATAGAGCTTTACTGGCGAATCCTCCCCGTGCCAGTGTGGCTCTGCTTGCACAGACACTGTTTATTGACACTGGATGGATTTGCAGATCTCGGTGTTGTTAGTTGCACCTGTGGCAAAAATAAATAAGGAGAGAGTTCAAGTAAAAATCTGGATTTGCACAGTAAAACCAAATCAGTGCTAGGAAGTTGCAGCTCCTGTTTTTAGCTAGTGAGGAAATTTTAGTTGGTGATAAATAGAGGAGTTTGCCTGCTGGGTGCTCTTCCTGCGCTGTTGGGTGAGCAGGGCTGTGGAGCAATGTGCACCCTTTTTCCTCTGCGTTCACCAGGAGCCTCCATGGTGGTGGATGGGCTCATCAGCTGCACTAGCAAAGGCAGATTTGATTCTAGCCAAGGGGTAGCATAGGGGCTGGGTTTGCTCCACCTCCTTAGAGATGTTGTGGTGTTTCTTGTGAGGAACAGGACCAGGAAAGTGGTGGTTCATTTGGAAGAATGGGAATTCTTGTCCCACCAGTACCCTCAGTGCCACTGGGTGAGCAATCCTCTTCTGTTCCCAGCTTCCTTGGGCTGCTCTTCCCGCACAGTACATTGTGTGATTCCAGAGGGCTGAGAAGCAAGTTTGAAGGCAAATGTGTGTACATTGTTTGGGGCTATGGGTTCTTCACTCTCATAGCTGGTTGGCCTATTTCATCCTTTTGCAAGATCAGGCCTGGTTTAGAGGTGACTGGATTTAGGATTTGCATCCCATACCGTGATGGTTGTGTGGTGTTCTGACTACATGGCTTGAGGAATCCATAATGAAATAACGGTTGGATCGAGGCAGGAGGCAGTTGCTTGTCACATAGGGGATTTTCTGGAGTGAGGAAATGCCATTGCTAAATACAGAAAAGGGAGGCATCCATGAGATGTAGTCGTGTTACAGGATGGTGAGAATGACCTTCCATTGCTGTAATAACAGAAGGTGGGAGATGCTAACAACAGGAGTTGGAAGGTTTAGCGTCAGCAAGTTCTAACAACTTATACCAACACATTTTAAAGGGCTCTATTATCCATAGGCACTTTCTGGATTAATAATACTGATAATTGATGACAATGGAAGAAAGTTAATAAAACGAGCTGAATAATTAGAGGTCTGCCAGCCCTGCAAAATAATGGAATGAGTGATAGAGGACTTGACTGATACGGAGGTAAGGGGAAGTAATACAATTAATGTCAATTAAAATGTGCCCATGGAAAATAAGCTGATGAGATGTAACTGGGATGTAGTTTGGCTGATAAAAGCAATAATGTGTGCTGTAAAATACTTTGTGCCTTAATGAATTGAATGTAGAGCAATGCAGTGTTTTGAATGAGAAATGGAAATGGTGTAAAATGAATGCAGGGATTGTGAAGTGAGTATTGGCTGCATTGGGTGGTGGATCTGGAAATGGCTGGGGGCTGCTGGCATGTCAGGCCTTGCCTGGCTCTGGTCTTTGCCACGGGCAAGTTGTGTTTTTGTGGCTAACTCCAGGTATCATAACTTGGGTGTCTGTGAGGGTTTGAGTGGCCCAAGTGCAGGGAAATAATGGTGACAGTCATACATGCAGAGCATCTGCTGGGGAAAGGATGTGGTCAAAAAGCCCCATAGACTCATGGTCTGAAATACTCAATATCCAGATAGAAATCCTGGAATGGCGTCGTGGAGAGCACTCTCTCCCTGATTTCTTCAGCAGTCCAGCAGAGATCGATCCTGCCAGGTTGCTCCTTGCCCAGGAAGAAGCTGGGAAGTGGCAGCGCTGTTGATTTAGTCTGACACAGCCACACAGTAAAGTTCCCAGGAACTCAGGGAGCACGCAGGACTCGTAAATTACAGAGCAGCTCACGTTTATCATACACATCGCTGCTTATCTTGTAAACTCATCTGCTGGGCTTGCACGAGCAGTTGATTTAACAGCATGTATATTGTTGAACTTGACACATCCAAGAGTCTAATCAAGCTTTAAGAATACCAGGGATGTCTGGCTGCTGGTGTGAAGTATCTGCAATTCCTGAGTAACTTCTAAGAATGATCGTAGTCCAGGCTATGTCGGGTTCACTGCAGGTCACAGGGAAAAGTCTGTGTCGTATGGAATTGCAGAGGAATTTTATCGTAGTGCTGGCATGTGTTTTATGACATAAAATGATTAGATGTATAAAATGAAGTTAATATCCTTTTTCTGTACATTTCCAAGTGGGAAATGATTATAAATTAATTTTGTGGGGTAAAAAGCCAGTGGGTACCTCTACTGCTTGTGTAGCACTGCCTAGGATCTGTGACAGGATGCATGAGACTGGCGGAAGATGACAGATACAGTGTATTTGGCGGGAGAACTGATAAAGTTCTGCATTGTGGCTGGACTCTCTTATGCTGCTGCTCCGGTTCCCTTTCCTGTGGGGACTGATTTGGTTGATAAACACATGCATTTCATGGGTGCTCTGATCCTTTTGATGGTGTTAAAGGGTGATTGAGAGACATCTTCAAGGTGCTGCTGCTGAGACTGCTGCAGGCTGGTGTAGATTTGCAGGGCTTCTGGAACTCGGGTCTTTTAAGAGGAATTGATGCACCTTCTATGCATTTAGCAATAAAAAAAGAACAATTTGTATTATTTAGTATTTCTGCTTTTGACACCCTTGGGCATGGTGAGGTAGGAAAATTTCCATTCCTCTTTCTCACTCTCATGTTGAAGAGATACATTTACTTTCTGAGCTGTGAATGGTAATAGAAGTAACTTGGGCTTGATCAGGTATGGCATGTTTTAGTTTTAAAAGAACTAATAGACCCTGAGTTGCATTTCTGCTGCAGCTTGACAAAATTATAGCAGGTGCTGGGGCTCTGTGCTTATTTACTTGCAAATCCTGTCAAGTGTGAACTTCATTTATGACTTCCCTGGCAGGTCGTGCTGCTGTGGTCACAGCTTCTACAGTGTTTTGTTGCTATTGCTTGTAAAATTTGCCACTGAGGGAAATAATGAGCTAAAATAGGCACAGGCAAGCACACACAGGCTCCTTGTGCCCAAATCCATCAAGGCTCTTCTAAAACTTTGCAATCAGAAAGAATTAAACTGTATTTACATTTCTGAAATAAAGTTGCAGTTTCAACAGAAAGCTGCTTATTTGTCTTATTGCCATGGCATATTGCTCTTTTTGGACAGGGGAAATGGGTGGTTTCCAAGTCTTGCCATCGCTCGAGTCTCTTGGTCGAACCACCCATTCTCCTGTGTGTACATCATGTGTCTCCTCTTTTTTTCTAGATGATCATGGGAACAGCAATGGCAGTCATGTAAAAATCTTTTTACCGAAGAAGCTGCTTGAATGTCTACCAAAATGTTCAAGTTTACCGAAAGAGAGGCACCGCTGGAACACTAACGAGGTAGTTAAATCTCTTACTTATTCTGAAATGTACCAGCTTCCTTTAATGCTTATGGATTGTTTTGTGAGAGCATGCCATGCAAGTTACAGGGTATGAATTCCCTGGCTCTGGAACCTGTTCCATAAATAGTAAGTCCTAGTACATGCTGAAAGTGAGCTTTAAGTGAGACTTGAAGGCGAATGTGGAAGTTGACTGCTAATATAGCAGGAGTCTATGGTTCATGTGTGTGTGACTTGCCTCAGAGTCAAATCTCATATCACCTTAATGACCCGTTTCAAAATGGTTTAAAATTAGATAGGTGTGTTTATATTGCAGTGAATAAAGTGTTACTTTCCTATGCATGAGGACTTCCGAACCAAAATGCGGTGTGTGTTCTTTCCTGCCACATAGAGTCCTGGGAAATAACCAGCTTACCTCTGTCTGAGTAATCTTGTTAAGAGCAAGGGAAACCCAGAACTGGGTGTTTTTTACTGGAATCCATTTACCCTGAGTATGCTGGTCACAGATCACCTGATTCTGCATTATGGTTGGGGTAATTTAAATAAAAAATAAGTATTTAAAATTCTGTGGGCCAAAATGAAGTTAAAGAACAACTCGGGTAGCTCTACAATCCCTAGGCTTTATTCCTGCTGTGCAGCAATGCTGGATGTCCCATAGCAGTACCCACAGTGTGTAGTTTTAGTTTTTAGTAGCTCTGTCTTAGTGTAGCTGTGCCCTATTTATGGGAATCACTTAGTAATAGAGGCAATCCACTCGGAGAAATGACTGTAAGACTTAGTGTCTGCTTGTTGGGAGCTGACTGATCCCTCATTTGTAGATCTAAACTTGTTAACAGAACCTGTGTTCATGAGTTTAACACCTGCAAGTGGCAGCTGAGTGCAGGATCAAACACGGCTCACTTCTGTGTGTATGTATTAGCTGAGCATAGAATCAATCACAGAGCAGTCAGTGACTGTGTGTATTTTTCAAAATTGGAGTCCTTAGCCATCTTCTTTTTGGTGTCTGGAAGTTACAATCAGGTATCTATTTTTAACATACCCAGTACTGTGATAGAGTGAATTGGGTCTTTGGGGCAGTTGCTGGCCGTGGCTTTTTTTTTGTGTAGATGTTATTGTCTTGGGTCATTTGAATTGAAATGTGAATTGTAGAAAATGTGGGTTGCGGTTTATTCTGTGGTAGTGTTTGTACTAATGGAGACAGGGCATGGAGCAGTGGCAATTCCAGTGGCTCTGACAGATGATGTTTGGACAAACACAGTTGGGGGAAAGCAAGCTCTGCACAGGTTTGTGACAGAATTATGCTCTTCCCTCTTACTGGAAAGAGCTGATTGAGGTGGGATTTAGTCACTTTAATATTGGTGCTGTCCCCAGTGCAGAGCTTTGTGCACACATTTGCACATGTGGATTTGGCTAGGATCGGTGTGTGAAGCTTCCTATGAGTACAGGATGTGGCAAAGTTCATTATGCAGCTGAAAATTGTTATTATTCATGAGCAGAAGCAGGAAAGTGCAGATGCTTGGTGTGGTGTATTAGGTTGGGAGCAGAATTTGGGAGCCTGGCTGTTCTTCTAATGGTTGTGTCAGTGTTTTGGGGAGTGGGGAGTGAGTGGCTCTACCAGTGCTCACCAGTGTATTGCTGGGGTGGGATTGTCTGGTGCTGTAATTCTGGATGGATTGTATGCTGATAGACACAGATCATCAGCTGGGACATGAAAACCAGACCCAGCCCCTGTCTGTCTTTTTGAATGTCAGATTCCTCTCCCTCATTTGTATCCCCTCTTCACAAATTTCTCACTGAGGCTGTTATGCCATGGGGATGTGGAGCTGGGTCTGTCCATGGGTTATAGCTTGTGCTGACTCTGCCAGCCTGTGTGGTGTGGCTGGTACAGTGTCCCTGTTGCATGATTTAAATAAAAGAGCTTTTCTTGTGGCCAGAGATTTTTTGGCCCCATTAGCTTGGGGTGGGGGGAGAAATAGAAACAGCCAGAGTCTTATGCCTAGATGAAGTCTTGGAAATTTGTGTTAATTATGGGGGAGGAAGGAGCTGAGCTTCCAGATTTTATTGCCTTCCCCACCCCCAATCTGAAAGTTTAATTTTGTGCACTGTTATAAAACTTGAATTTTTCTTAGGTTATAATTGAATAATAATATTGGACTACATTCCTGAGGCATTCTTGAGGGAATAAATTTTTTCATCTGAGTACGCAGGTGCTCTGCCTGTGCTAGTGAAGACAGAAGTTGTAAAGTAGAGGAGAAAAAGATGTATTTTATACAGTGGTATTTCCAGAATTTTTGTACTGATTTCAGAATCTCTGGTCCTGTGTGTGAGGTGCCCCCTGGACAGGGAGGTTTAGTAAAAGATGGAAAAGGAAGGAAATGCCTGAAAAACTTACAGATCTGAACATGTGTGACAATGCTGTCCTCCCTCAAAATGGTGTGTGTTGGGCAGTCATGGATGTCGAGTCTTGCCGTGAGCTGCAGAGTGTGAGTGTAGCAGGCACTGGTGTGAGATTCATCCCCAGGGGTAGTGGGGGCCAAACCCCTTAACCCAGCCACGACCCGACAACTTTCTGAAACCCTTAAGCCTTAACCCTTTCCCTTTTGTGCTCCTTTGCCCGGGGATGGTTCAAGGAAACTTGAACATGGCTCTTGTCTGTCTCTTGTGCCCCGAAGCCCAGCACACAGGTGTTCCCAGCTGTGGGGGTAGTGGGCAGCAGGATGGGCATGTGCAGTTACTGTGCCTCCATCGGGTCCTCGGTGCTGCTGGTGCAGAGGTCTGGGAGCAGCCAGGGTAGAGCATCGCCATGGGAACACCACAAATAACTTTTTCTGAGCACTTACGTCTGCAGTTTAAGAATAATGGTCAGATGTTACTCTGGATTGAGTAGTTGGGATGGAGAAACTGTCCTCTGAGAGCTGGGTGGGCTGTGGATGACTTTATACGTAGTAAAATCACGTGATGAGCAGCAAGAGAAATGGAGCACTTAAAAATGGTTCAAACGTGTTATTGAGGTACTTGCTTTCCATCGGATCGTGCATTTGCAACTGAAATGTTTGATGGCAATACATTTCCATACCAAGATGTCATCTTGTTTTAAATCAAGTTTATAGCGGTTTTATATTTCTTATTGAAGGAAGTGTTCCTTCTAATTCAGTTTTTTTTACCAGAGGTAGAAAATCTTAAGTTAAGCCTAGCAATTTAATTACAGATTTACATTTTTGAAATGCCTGTAAAGGTGCATTGTGCTTATTTCTCTGGCTCTGGGAGAGGATAGAGATGGGGCTTTTATATGATTTCTCACATTAAGACAAATGAGTTAGTTGCCAGAAAGTTCTGCAGTGCTTTGTGCTTGTGAGGGAGTTCCTCACTCTAAGGGTTTAGTTGTTGTTTGCTATGAACCATTTTAGGGTTTGTGAAATGCAGATCCAGTTTGGTTGCAGTGAATGGATGGAGCAAAGGCTTCTGGCTTGGTGTGCTGGCAGTGCCCCTTGAGTGAGAATTTTGGGAGTACTGGATCTCGGCTGCCTTCCATTGGAGTTGGAGCGGGGCTGGGCTCCCAAAGCAGGGCACAGAGCCACCCTCCAGGTGCCCCACTGAGCTCCTGTGTCCCCTGACAGAGGCGGTGAAGGTGATGCCTCATTACCCGCTAGTCACTTTGGGCAGCAAGATACGTTGTCTGCAGGAGATGCATCCCACTGCTTTCTGTCTGGGAATCAGCAGCTTCCTGGGGTGCTGGGGCTCAAGGATCTTGGAGTAACCTTGTCTCTGCACAGCGCTTGCCAGGCACCGGATTGCAGCTCTGAACAGAGATGCCGTTCGTTAACAGTTGGCAGCCGCAGTCATTAATCATCCTTGTAAACACTTAATGACACGGTGTGAGAAAGAAGAAAAAGTTAAACACTGGAAATGTAAAATGCTATCTTGGGCTTTGGTTCCAACAGGATTCTCTATTTACAATCTGTTGGGAGAAGCCCAGAACTTGCATGGTAGAAAAAGCCAGCAGCAATTGCTCCATGTGCTTAGGCTTGTCTGGAGGGGCATGGCAGAACTGCCCTGCTCTCTAGAGTCAGCCAGCACCCACATTTTGCAGATTCCAGGCTCAGGTACAGCTTGGGAGAGTATTCAAATAATGCAATTATGAAACTGCATTTGAGCATTATTTAGCATAGGAAGAAACTCTCTGCCTTTGCTGCCTGGGGGCCCGAGTCGCGTGTTCACTGACATCCCGATGTGCTCTGGCGTTCTTGCTTTGCTCGCATGACACTGACATTCTCCTTTTCGCTTGACAACGAGTTGTTTGCCATCCTTTCTCTGAAGTGGAGAGAAGATTTTGAAGGTTTGGAGAATTGCCTGAGGGACGTGAGGGACCCAGTCTGATAGGGGGAGCGAGTCTGGAGCCTTCGGGCTGGCTGTGATGCTCTGAAATGCTGGAAGGGAGGAAGTGAAAGCAATACATCCCTGCTGCCTGCTCCTCCAGCTCCCCTCGGCCGCCGGCAGCTGAGTGTCGGGCAGCTGGTCACCGCATGGCTCCTGTCGCTGCATGTTTGTTCATTGAAGCCCTGCTCTGCTACAGACCAGGCAGCATGGCTACTGCTTTTTTGCCTTTTTTTTTAAGGTTGCCTGGGACAGTACAGTGGATTATAGCCCTGCACTGCATATTCCAGTTCGTTCCTTATTCAGCAAAGTAGCTGAATGTGTTACAGATTCATGGTGTTGAGCAAGTGTATGGAACCAGTATGTGTCACCAGCACAGCTGGAGCAGGAAAGGGTTGTTGATCCAGGTCACAGTATCCCCTCAAGATGGCAAAACTCCGTGGAAAAGGAGTCACAGTCAGTATAATTCCCTGGACTCTGAAGTCCGGCATATTTTTTAAAATGCTTTTCATCGATTCATTCAGATGTGTTCAGCTGGAGCACAGGGTTCCTGAGGCCAGAGGCTGTTGTGAGAGCCCTGTGCCTGCTTAGGAGCACTCCCAGGGCTGGGACATCCTCGCGGTCTGTGTCAGCTCTGGAGTTTCTCAAAAGCAAAAAGAATATTGAATTTAGACTAATTGCCTGCTGCCCACTTGATCACAGTATAAAATACTCCAATGGTAATGGCAAATGCTGTTACTAGAAGCGCTGTTGGTTTCTGTTCTGCCTGATCCTCTGCTGGAGGAGCAGCAAGGAAGTGGTTGCAGACCAGCTCCCACATAGCAGCTCCTCCTGCCCTTGCTGCTCTGGCATTTGGGCCATGGTGCTGTGCCCTTTGCATGGTGCTGAGCTGGGGACTGAGGCACCTTATGACAAGGGTTTGGGAATGGCAGGCGATACCTTGGTGGGGGCAAAGTGTTTGCCAAGTGCTGGAGTAGCCAGAGCACCCATAAAATCCAGAGTGCCAGTGTCGATTTTCACCCTTCATTTCAGTGGTGGTGGTCTGCAAGGTCCTGGGCCTCAGACAGACATGTCCCACCTGGCTTTGTCACCTCCTCTCGGCCACCAGCCAGGAATGTGAGGAACCCCACTTGCTTTAAAGAAGAAAGAGCTTGGCAAGTGAAATGCAAGGGAAACAGCGTTTGTAGCGTGAGGAGAGCAGAGCGGTAGCGAAGTGTTCGAAGTGTTCGTACACCTGACTGGGGCTGTCTGGCATGTGGGGGTGGCTCCTCCCGCTGCGCATGTGGCTGGGCTTTGAGGCTGATCCGTGAACCAGCCGGCAATTTCTCTAACAGAACCACTTAATTGTGGGTTTATTTTGTGAAATAAATGAAATTCTGTGATTTGCTTAATGTGCAAAGCAGGAATGTGGTGCTGGCATTGTGTTTGCAGTTTCTCAGTTGTGTTTACAGCTCTAGTGACTGCTGTGAACAAGCTGGGGATTGAGCAGAATGGGAAGGTTACCTAGCAATCTGGGTGATTTTGGACAAGGGCAGTAATACCGGTTCATGCTATGCTACTCACAGAGAGATCCTCATCGTCCTCTTAGGAAAACCTAGCTTTTTTTCCCTTCCCGTTTGTTCATGTTAGGATCAGTAAAAAAGAGCTGATCTTGTAGTGCTGGGCAGTTCCAGAGTGCTGGAACTGGAGTGACTCCTGTAAGGCAGAGCAAAAAATAGATGGAGAGTTGGGAGTAATTCACTGCCCTCCTGGATTTTTTTTTTGTTTTGTTTTACTCCAAGTGAACTCTTGAATAAATTAAATTAATGAATTCCTTTTTTTACACTTAATGATAGACTAAAGAAAAAAAAATTACTTCATAGTTAGTTTTAGCATATTGTACACAATGTATAAAATGTTGATGGTATTTAACCACCTGAATGTCATTAGTAACATGCCAAAGTGCCTCTGAATATTGTTCAGTGGTATTAGGATTTTTTGCTGTTTGACACTTCCAGGTTCCTCCACAGAGTGGGTGTTGCAGATGACTGTAGTTCAGCAGCAATAAATACGTGTCCAGACACTTGGACAGTGTCTGTACAGTGGCTCCAAATACTGTGTCTTGTGGAAAAATAAGGTGGAGTGTTATTTCCTCCAGTGGATGGACCTGGTGTGCTATTCTTAATCTGTGTCATCTGTTGTGGCTTGTCCTTGTTAACTGTACCTGATTATCCTAAAGTGTAGTATTAAAAGCAGAAGTGGAATCTGATGTGTGGGGAAGAAAAAGTTGGAGTTACCAGTTACAGAAACCCTTCTTGAAACATGAGGGAGTCAGGAGAGTGAATTAATTCAGTTAGTATTTACCTGTTTATCTGCAGGAATGCCAGCAGTAGTGGTAGGTACCACTGCATTGTGTTTCTGGGTCTCTGGCATGCCCAGCACTGAGTAAAATACTCACTGGTGTTACACAAAGTGTACTTCCACGTTATGCAAGGAGAATGTTACAACAAAGTCAATTTAGAAACTCAGTCTCTCTGGCAGGGCCTGGCATGTACACACACAAAGGAATTGGTTTACTTGGCAAATGAATAGGAATTGAGGAGATTATGTTTTGTAAGGGATTGAAATCCCGTCATCTTGGTCTCAGGTTTGCTGCTTCTGAGGGTGGCTGTTTCATTTGGAATAGAAAAATAAGAGAATTTAGATTAGAAAGGAAAACTAGATATGAAGGAAAAATTAGTGCCAATGAAAGCAAAAGTTTTCTTCTGCTGGGGCACTGCCTAAGGAAAAGAGGGAAAGAAGCAGTGGTCTTCGCAAGGAACAGTGTCCTAGGGAGAGCAGGAGAGAGCATAATCCACTGCAATAGGGGGGAAAGAAAAGCCAAGTCTCTGTGCTCATTCCTTTGTATCTGGTGTCTGTGCCCCATTGTTGACAGACTGCAGGAGCTGGCAGCTGTTTGCAGCACACAGCCCTGGACCAAGATGGGCACTGGAGAGCCCTGTAGAGCTGCCCCACCTTGGGATTGTGCCCCACTATTGTTGTCTCAGGGCTAAAATGTTCCTGGAGTTACCTAAAACTCATCTGTGCAAACTTCTTGTTATCTGGGAAGTTGTGAGGGAGCCCCATGATGTTGGTGTGTCCTGCAGGCATGTCCCTGTCATGCACCTCTAAGGTTCCTTAGCTCTGGGGTCTTCCTGGTCACAAAACTAATGTTGATGCATTCAGACTTAATCATCTGATGAGTCACTGCAAGTCTGTGTCCGTGCTGTTGAGTTATTGCAAAGTTTCTGGGTTCCCAAACTGCTTTCTTTGATACTGAGTTTGATATTGAGGCACATCTGCAGTGTGAGCTGTGGTGACAGGAGGCAGCCTAGGGCAGCAGTGAGGGAACTGTGGAAACGTGGACTTACTAGTTTGGCTCACAGAAACTGGAATTGATAAATGCTGGAAATAATGGCAGGAACTGAGTTTTAAGGTCAACTTTAGCATTAGGGTTTGCCAGACATGGCTACTGAGGGGGAATACGGACCTTCTCACATTCTTCAGCAGGTTCCTGACCGTGACACACGTGAAGCAGGAATGATGTGGAAAGATGAGATTTGTTTTCTGGAAAAACAACCAGGCAGACTAGATCCTTGTGCTACATCTCAGTGTTACATATAGTGGTTCTCTGACACTGGGGCCTTCTTTGCCTACAAAGGCAGGGTTTTGTGCAGAGAGTTTGTTTCTTGGCTTCAAGCACAGGGCTGGTTTGGTCCAGATAAGAGTCTCCCAAAACTTAATGCCTTGCCAGGCAGGAGGAGGGATGCTGGAATGAAGAGGGATGCAATGCCCTTGGTGGTTGTCTTTCTCCAAAAGTTATCTGATGTAAATATTACGTTCTCTGCATAAATTTAGTATAGATAATTGACTGCATCCTGCTTGGAAATGGGTACCAAAGGTTGTTTTATAGCTTCTGTGTAATTGAAATTCCAGGAGGAGAGGCCTTTGTCTTGGAAACCACATTTGAATTACTTTTTTATTGGAGTGTTAAAGCAATACGTTACGATGTGAGGGGTTCAGTGTGCGTGTGTGTCAATAATTACCAGATTTCCACAGTTACAGTGAATAAAGAAAACTGTTGAAAAGGCATTCAAGCTTTCCCTGAAAAGCAGCAATCCAACAGTTGTGTTGACAGCTAGGAGTGTTCTGACCTAATCAGAGTGGCCTCGGCACAGGTAGTGGTCAGTGCCAATGCAGGACCTGCAGCCGAGGCTTGGGCTGCGCTGCCTCAAGCCCTTGGCGCTGAAAACAGTTTGTGAAACAAGAAACCAGTGCTCCAGCATGGAAATGGGAAAACCTTAAGGAGCCTGTCTACAGGGAGGTTAATAATGACAAGCCAGAGTGGCTGGAAGGAATGACCCAGTGTGGCTGGGGCAGCATGGCCACAGGGATGGTCAGTGGCCGCAGGAATGGTCAGTGGCTGCAGGACACCAGCACAAGAGAGTAGTAGAGTGTGCTGCCATGGGCTGGGTGTGGAGTGCAAGAGCTTTGATGTGCTTCTGTAGAAGGTTCTAGTTTTACTCACTGAAGCTCCTTTGTTTTGCAGAGATCTTGATGCAGACGCCCTTTTGGATTTCTTTTTAATAGTGTGTGACCCTTCACCTTTGATCCCTTGACCTGCATTACTTTGGTAACCATTTCATTTTTTTAATTTCATTTCATTTTTAATTTTGGTGTGTAAGCTGTAACATTTCATCATTTTAAACTGTAGTGTTCTTTGACCTCCCCAGATGTCTTTTTTCTTTTCTACGAGGATGCGCAATGTTGGCTTTTCTTGAATAAACATTATTTCAGTTGTTAATAAAATAAGTATTTTTTTGTTGGTTTTGCTTCCTTTAAGTTTAATTGTGTGTATGTTTCCTTTATAATACTTTACTTCTTTTGATCTGTGTTCTCCCGCTTAATCTATTTTGATATTTATGTACATCTTTGCTTTTAATTCACATTTTTTCTACAGTTCTTTTGTTCAGTAAAACCCATGCTCGTGGCCTGTCTGTGGCCCATCTGTGTCCCACTCTAGTCAACTTTCATAGCTTAAAGTAACCTTGGGAGAATTTCAGATACACTTATGAATAAGAACTATTCTTTGTTGTTAAATTTTTTTCCCTGTCCTGAAGTTAACTTTTCCTAACCATCAGCTCCAAACTGATAGCTGTTTTAATAAAAGATTAGGCTTCAGACCAAAATGAAAATCTTACTTGAAACTCAATTTACATTTATTTTTCTGTTATCATTGGAGCCCAAAGGGAAGTTACCAATGCTTGGAGCTGTGCTTTAGGCATGGCTGTGCTTAGGGAAGCAGTGTTGTGTGTACGTGGGATGGCAAAGCCCCCAATGCTTAGTTGGTTCTTTCCATTTTCCTGTTGAAAGGGAAGCCGTGGATAAGACATATTTTGGCCAGATTCTATTTTTATCTGGTAAATGATCATATGAAATCCACTGAGCATGGCCCACTGAAGTACAGATTACTTTTTAAGTGTCTCATTATTTTATTCTCTAACATTTAATGCTGAAGTTTTAATTGCACACAGATGAAGCTGCTAAATGAGCACTGAAATGGATTTAGGTCTTCTCAGAGCCTTGTTGATGCTTATAAAACTTTATATCGTTCATTAGGACTACAGATTAAAATTGTAGCGAGCTGTTCACGTAGTGCCACTGGGCTCAGCTGGTGCCTGGCCTCTGAAGGAGCCTGGAGCTCACCTGAACACCCTCCTGGACTGCATTTGGCTCTGCTCCTGTCTGGGAGTCCTGCTGACCTGAGCCTGAGCTGTCTCCTTCCCCTCTGAGGAGTCCTCTGTGAGTTTTGAGGGTTCAGCCCTAGCAGGTTCTACCTGAACAGAGGGGATGCACCATCAACATCAGAACCTGGTTCAGGAAACAACTGGTTTGAATTGGCATCCCTGCCTGAGAAGGGTATTTCCAGCACTGATCTCCAGTACTTAACTGCAAGATCGTTGTTTTTAAACTGCCCTTGTATGGCAGAATTGCCTGCTAAAATAGTGGCAGATGCAGTATCCACAGAATTCCCTGCCCAGCACCTCTCTGTTACTGTATGAGTTTCTCTGACCCCGTGGCTATGAGCTGTGCTGGACTGTCACAGTCTCCATCAGTGCTTGAAGCATTCAGATGGATTTTCCCTTCCCCTCCTGTTCCAAATTTCAGCTGTAATTGTTTTTGTAGACCTGGAGTTGTCAGTTCTGGTACACAGACTGCTGCTTCTCACCAAGCATGTCTGGGATGGCTGGGATGTGGCTTTGGCTTGGGTTTAATGCTACCTGTCAGCCTGAGAAGAAGAATCCTCCAGAAACCATCTTAAGCCGTTTCTCCAGTCTCCAGAACAGGATTTTTAAAACTCATTGGGAAAAAATACTTAGTTACTTTGCCCAAGAAAACTCCTTGAAGACTCTTTTTCTCCTCATAACACATATTTTATGTTGGCAGCAGTTAGATGTGAATACCTTGACTTTCCAGTGCAGCAATTCTTAAAAACCTATATTTAAACGTCTGGAAACTGAAGGAAATCTCCTTCCCTGTGCAGAGAGCTGGCTGTTGGCTGCCTCCTGCTAGAACAGATAGCAGGGAAAAAGAAGAAATGGAATAAAAATGTCTGAAGTTGGTAATTGGAGTCAATAATAAAAAAAATAGAGCTTAAAAAATAGTTAGAATGTCTTGGGTTTTTTTGTTTGTTTTTTTGTCTCATTTCATGTTTTGTCATGTCCATCTTGCCTTCTTTCATAAGGTAAGCACTCTGAGCCATGGCATTTTCCGGGTGTAGCTCCCAAGGTGGTGGGATGACAGTGATGCATGCTTTGTTGTGATATTTCCATGTATTGTGTTAGATGCAGATGGTTATTCGCAGAAATCACTGTAAATAATATGGGTCATGGCTGTTCAGCTATTGCATGGGGCTTCCAGGATGCTAGAGCTACTGAGGGAGGAGGAGGTGTACAGCCTTTGGGAAGGGAGGAGATAGGAATTGTCCCCCATTTCCTCTATAAAACACAGTAAATATTGGCAAGAAAAGCTGCTTTGTTGACCCAGCAGTAGCACTGCTATTTGCCCCAGTGTAAAATCTGTCCCCAGGTTTTTGCTGCAGTGCTGCTGGATACAGCAGGAACAGCAACAGCTGACCCTTAGATGGCAAGAGAAGATGGAACTCAATTCACTTTACTGAGCTTGTTTTTCACTGAGCAGTAACTCAAATACATGTTTTCATCAAACACTTAATCAAAGAACTACACAAATGCTGCAAAATGTTTGCAAAGCAAAACATTTGTCTGTTTAGATATTGAGAGAATACTCTATTGAGAGATTTGTTCCTGCTTATGAGATTTTTCTGTTACTCAAAGCCAGAATGTTGACAACATCCACTCCTGAAACAAGTCTTAATTTTGAAATCTATGCAGTATCTTCTGCTGCTGGAGGCTCTTACGTATTAACCTTAAGAGAAGGCTGAAGGGCTGAAATGAAATCCTTGGCACACGTACAAGATTCAGAGCGTTGTATGTCTTGCAGTTCAGGTATTGCAGCTGGGGTTGGATTAACCTAATCTGCTTTATTCAACCTAATAGACACCTGTGTGTCATCTGCATGTGCTGGTTATTTAATAAAAATAGGCAGTAGCAAATTCCTCACTTTGGTCTGACTACTTTTGAAAATCAGATGTATTGGGCAGCACAAACACACCGTTTTTTATTAACACTGAAACTCACCCAGAGGTGCAGAATGACAGGACAGGACAGGTCTGTATCAACCGCCCAAGACTACCTGAGAAAACACAGATTACTGTGTAGCACCTGACCCTATGCAATAAACTGACCAACTGCCAGCTAACCCTGCTCACTTTTCAGGGTTGGTGGGTTTTAGGCATGGATCCCGCTGCTCCCACTGCTCTTGTGCTCAGAGGGGAAGGGAGTTCCCCCATTCCAGAGCAGAGCCTGAGTGCTGCTCTGGCCTTGCACTGGGACACCGGCTGTTGGGGTAGGACTGGGATCCTTGGCAGCCACTGTGCAGGGAGGTTCTCTTTAGGGTGGGGGTGAATTTCTCAGGCTTGTCACCCTGCTTGCCGCTCTGGGTGTGCGTTGGTTTGTAAAGTCCTTAAATAATTTAATTATTGCTCCTGCTTCAATATCTAACTTCTTGACTTGCATAAGGACTCTGATGGCTGAGTGGTTGAGCTGGCACCATTGGGCAGCCAGCCCTGACCCTCTGCTGTGCTTCTGCTTTTCCTCTGCTTCAGAAGTAGAACTGTAGCCCTTGACACCCCGCATTGGCTTTGTGTCTGCTAGAGCAGGGTCTTCTGCCTGTCCCCTGCTCATAGCTGCACATTCGGCTCAGAAAGTGCTCAGTGATAAACATGTGTTTTTATTTCTCCTTCAGGTTTGGCTTGTCTGCTTTTCAGCTCTTCTAGACATTGGAAATTCCAGTTTATGTTTATTTTCTCTGGATTCCTTCCCACAAGACAGAAGTGAATTCAGCATGGATTATTGGGGAGAGCCTTGGCTGGGAATAAGGATAATTGCAGCCTCTGGCTGTGCCACAGTTTCACTGATGATTTCTTTTAAGTTACTCACCTGCACTGTATCTGTTTCCTCAGCTGTAAAATGTGGGTAATTACCTCCATTGTAAAATGTTACAGGGTCTGCTGGTAATTATATGAACGAAGTGCTAATTACAGTGATTATCCCTTGGACCTAGTCTAGATCTGGCTGATGTTCCTGTTGTGATGAACGGATGAAACAAATACTACAACTTGCTTTTCTCCATTCTTTGTGAGGGGCCTGGAAGGTGCCACATCACGCAATGTGCTCCCAGTGAGAAGCTCTGCTGTCCTGTCACTCAGGTCCCTCTGTTCATTTCTCATTCCCCTCTGCCCTTGTGTGTGACAGGGCTGAGGAGGGGCTGAGGAATTACTGATTCAGTAGTTGGATCCACATATGATCTGATAGCCAGGGTTTATGCTGTGGCTTGGCTTTTCCTCTTGTGGATATGTAGAAGGCAGCAGCCAGGGAACTGTCCTCCCGAGGTACCAACTGGGTTGGGGCCAGTCTGTGGCCTAGTGGCCTCTGTTCCTTAAAAAGTTTTGACCTTGATGTCAGGAGAGGTGTCCTTCCAGCTGTGGAGATTATTTCCCTCCTGTAAAAGTCTACAGCTTGCAAGACTTTATTATCAAACATTTTATTTGCCTTTCTCTTCTCCATTTATTTAGGACACATTTTCTTTGTAGCTGGGAATAGCACTACTATCCCCTGAGCAGGGCTGGGTAGTGGAGGAAGAATTTATATTCTTCAAGGTAGAAATGGAGTGTTCTCATCCAGAAAATCCTGCTGCTGCCGCTGGGAAGGCGCTGTAGTTTTTGATGATAGTAATAAGTCACGTCATATATCCAGTAATGATGAGAGTCTCCTCACCTACCCAATCCCTGCCTTCCTTGGACACAGACCTCATGGCACAGTAACAACAAAAATCCTGTGCATCTTGCTGCACCTCTGCCTGCTCAGTTCTGCCATATCTGATTCCGTGCCTTCCTGGGTTCTGCTGGATGAATTTTCTGCCTTTGCCTCCAGCCTCTATACACCTGCTTACCATCAGCCTCAGCCTTTCTTTGCCCTGGAAGAGCAAGGCTCAGTAGTTATGTCTTGAAAATTTAGTAGATGAGCAGCTCTTCCTTTCTCAGAGTTTGACGAGTGCGATGAATTTTTAACTTTCGAGAGAAGGTTCTAGTTCCTGTCCAGGATGATGGTTTGGAAAGGCTTTCTGGCAGTGGAAAGGCAGTCTTTAATTGCGGTTTTGCACCTGAATTTCCCAGACTAGATGCTCTTCTCTGACAGATTCTGTGTGATTGATTCTACAGCCTGTTCTTTTCCATGGCAGGATACTTGAGTGCTCCAGGGATGGGAGCAACTTGCCACTCCTGATAGGTGAAAGTGGTCATTGCCAGGCAATGAGGGCATGGAAAGAACTTCTCTTGTTAGGTGGGGGAAAAGATAAATGAGGGATTATCATCTCTCCCACAATTTGCTCTTTCCTTGCTTTAGAGCATCTAAACTAGAGGGGTGTGTCTGTAGTGTGTGGCTTCACCAAATGCTCATCTGCCAGGCTTCTTCGAAAATCCTTTGTTCGGGAAGCAAAAAATTTAGTTTGTTCCTGCCAGAAGCATCATCTATTAAGATGAATTAATTTGGTGTGAGAGGCTTCAAAAGTGAATGATGCCATATCCATGTTCTTATTGCCCGTTGCACATGTGAACTGATTTGTGTGCTCTCTGCAAGTCACATGTTGAAGGATGTTAAATTACTGTGTAACCTGCAGGGTAATCGGTGATTCAGATTTGAGATTTAGCCAAGTCTAATTTTGCAGCATTCTTGCAATATCTGGGATTTCTGTATCTTAGAACCACTCTGAATGCTGTACATTAAAAGTGTAGCTAACACACCATTTTTTAAAAATGTTTAGTAACATAATAATTATTAATTTTCAGTCTTCTTTCTCTTAAAAATCAGTGCACTGTTTGATTTTCATTGAGGTGCAAAGTGTTGTGTAAAATCACTGCAACTTGTGACAAAAAATGCTTTCAAGTATCTGAATGAAAATGCAGCATCACCATGAAAACAAAAGTGTTAATGCAAAAGTGGTTCCAAACGAGGTGCTGCTAAGTGAAGGTTTCCCTGGTTTTGAGAGCAGGTTTTTAAGCAGTGATATACCCCGTGGGGGGCAGTTGCACACCCCAGGGAAGGAGCTGAGGAGCACTTTGTGTATGTCAGAGGTTGCTGCAAAGAGATCTACTCATTTTTACTTCTTTCTGTAATTACCTGTCGCTGCTTGGCTTTGTGAGTCAATAGGTTACAGACAAACGCCGAGCGGAGCAGTGCCGGGACTGCCGCAGCCCCCACGCTTGCCCGTCCCGTGCGGGCTGTGCCAGTGGCCGCGGTGCTTTCGGCATCGCCTCCTCACCGGCCCGCTCGGTACCGGGCCCGCGGTGCGTGCCGGCGGCACGGCCTGTTCCCCCGGAGCCGCCGGCCGAGCCTGCCGGTGCTGCCTGTCCCAGCGCCTCGCCGGAGAAGGAGGAAGAGGAGGGTTTCCATCGCGCCCCGTTTCCAGCTGCCCCCGTGTCTGTACGGACGCGGAATCCCCACAGGAGGGTGCTGCGAAGGCACTGAATGTGCAGGTTTGCAGGGAAGATGAGGGCTTGGAGGAGACGGCGATTGTAGGGCAGCCAACGCCGTGGCTCCGGCAGGGGCAGCGCCTCAGGCGGCCCCGAGGAGGGGCGCGGGGGGAGGCGGGCGCTGAAGCTCGCAGCTCCCCGCTGCCGTGCCGGTGGGCTCCCGTGTCCGGCTGTCGGAGTGTGAACGACGGCAGCGGGAGCACTGACACTCGGGTGCTGCAGGGCCTTGAGGGCTTGGTAGCTGCAAAGTGTCCCAGGGCCGTTCCCCTGCGTCCTGCTTGTGGCTGGTGCTGGGACCCTTCGCTGTGAGCATCATCCATGGCCAACGGCTCGTGTGGCTTCTCTCCAGCGAGCCTTGGGGCCACCCAGCTACTCTCCTGTCTGCATGTAGTATGTTTAGTCTGCACAAGTGGCAAAATGCATTTGCTTGCAAGTAGGGACAACCTCCAAGTGTTGTCCTAAAATACTTTGTAAATTGGACCATTTTATTCTGCATGATCAGATGAGAAATAATGGCAAAACCTCCCTTTGGTTCCTGGCTGTGCAACCCTCTTCCAAATATTTTAGTTAAAGGGATTATTCCTTTTGCATAATACGGGCTCATGCCAAAAAACTTGTCTGGCAAGGTCAGTTAAGCAGCACTTTCATGTGATTCTTCCTTTAGCTGGGTGGTGCTTCACCCTGAAATGGTGTGATCATTTAAAAGTAAACAACCCTCCACCCCAGGGGCTGCACACATCTGCTCTGCCCCTCACTTCTTTCTGCTGCTTTTCACTTTTTAAGTAAACTTTTGAAACTGAGGATTGTATAACTGAAGTAGAGACTTCTCTTTGGGATGATCTCTAGGACATGTGGGGGATTCAGTCTAATTCTGTTTATATGGGAGTGTGGGAGCTCTGATCCCTTTTAATGGCAGCAGGATCAACTCATGGAGCTGTGTTAGAGAGGGGGTGTAAAATCAGCTACTCATTCATTGCATCAGAGCACCTCACTTGGAAACCTGGGGCTGAGATCCATCCGTGTGTGAGTCCCTGTGGGGTTCTCTGCTGGCCACGGGGGTATCACGGCGTGTGCCAGTTCAGTACGTGGGTTTGGGTCCTAGGTGTTTGGATGGAGGACTGTGTCTAGCAGTGACGGTGCTTTGTGTTACTCTGTGGGTTTGGCACTCATCTGAAATTGCATCACCAAAAACCATTTTGGTGGGATGGGTGATCCCCAAGGTTGGCTCATACACACATACACATGAAAGGGGTGCTTGGCAGCAGTGGGGGCTTTGCCTCAGCACCTGCATGGCAGGAGAGAGCTGGTGTCGTGTCCGAATGCTGCTAGATCAGCTGCAGGCGAATACAAATAGTCTTGGATTTTGGCCCTGTAAAGGGAGACTTTCAGCTTCCCCTGGGAATTCTGCCTTGGCAGAAACCAGCTGTAGTTCAGTGGTTTCTGTTACCAGGCAGAGTCTGTTTGGATGCTAGAAAATTAGAGCAGAAATTCCTGCAGCAGTCAGCTGTGTCTGCGTCACCTCTGTGACCTCTAACTGCTACTCCTGCAAACAGTTGCCATTAAACACAGTCAATAACCCCCTTCTGCATTCTATTGGATCGTCTCTTCCTGCCATCTCAAATGAAAAATAAACAAAAGAGCTTAAGCGTGCAACGTGCTAAATAGACTAATCAGCTGTGAAAATATTTTATGGGGGAATCTGGGGCAAGAGCTGTCAGTGGGAGTGAGCTGATTGGAGCTGCAGCAAAACAGCTCCAGGAGGCGGCCATGGGGACAGAAGGGAAAGATTTGCTCTTGTATGTGTGCTATTTTTTTTACCCCTTTCTGAGTAGTTTTAGGAAATCCCTCCCTCTGTAAATTGATTACCTCTGCACATCAGAAGGCCTTGGCTCTAAGTACGCACTAAGCTGCTCCTGTGCTGATTTGACTTTGCCTGTTAAATGTAAAACAGGTTTTAATCTTCTCATTTAGATGTTTTAATAGAAAGTAAATGTTTAACTTGCTTTGCTGTGGCCTCCAAATCTTTAATCCGTGGGAATGTTTTTAATGAAAGGAAAACCGTGCTTTTGTTTAAAGCAGGGGTTGGTGCTGCAGGCAGTAGTGCTGGTGGGGGGAACTGCAAACTCGCATCAGGAAATTTTGGCACTGGTGGATCCCGGATTTGGGGATTATGGGTTTAGGAATATGCTGGGGAAGGTGGCAAGGACGCCGTTTTGGGACAGTCTGTTGCTGGGATGGGACGTGTAACAATGCTGTAAATTCAGTGTCAGTGATTCCTGCCCCCGAATTCAGAGCTGTCCCTGTGTTCTGATGGTGTTACAGGGCTGTTGCTGCTCCAGCAAGGGAGCGCTGAGCAGAGCCATGTGCTTGCCAAGGAAACTGCAAAACAGCAGCACTGGGTTTTCTGCACACAAAAAGGGGTTTCTGCTCTTCTGAAGCCACTCAGTTTACTTATGATTTAATTTGATGTAATTTATTAAAAAAAGACATGTGGCTCCAGGACACACATATGGCTGGCAAAGTACCATAAAAGTCAAAACTGAACAAGGAGTGGAGCACACAGTGAATATAGGTAGAAACCACCTAAGGAACAAGCACAGGCACCTGTGCCTGCTTTGGGGCAGGACCCACAGCTGTTTTCCCCTTCAGTTGCATTTTCTGCTTCAAATTAGAATTGGGACTTTATTAGCTTAAAAGTGCAGCAAGTCCTGGAAGATGGAGAGTGCTTCCAAAGGATTTACCTGCATGTTTCCCACCAGCCTGTGCTACCAGAAGGGAGATGCTGTTCAGGGCAGCTGAAGGCAGACAGGCACCTACAAGGAAGTGCTTCATGAACAACATGTCCCTCATTGGAAAGCCAACTGCACCGATAAAGTTTTGGCTGGGTAAATAAAGTGCTCTGATTTCCAGGTCTGTATTGTAAGTTGTCGAGTGGTAATTGTGTAAGTGCCAGGGTTATAAATAGCGGGTGCAGCTGGCAAGCCCCAGCCGTGGCACACCGCGGCACCGGTGCTCCATAGTGAGAATTGGGAGGATTGTTCTCATTGGGGTTTTGGCTTCTCCCTTCACACCATGCTTTTCCCACCTGGGCTTGCAGGGCCCGGTTCCTGTAGCCAGGCCTGGCTGTCCTTCGTGGGACAGGGGCCAGCTTGGACACAGGAGCATCCTGCGGCACCTGGATTTGTACCTGATCTGTGCATCAACTGGGCCGTATGCGGAAGGCAAGAGGAAAACTATTGGTAAAATAATAAATTGACTTCAAACCCAAACAGTTCATTATTGCAGAGTCAGTACACTTAATAGGCTGATGCTGCATCACAGGTGTGTGGATGCCCGTGGAAAATGGTGTCATATGGAGTTTCCCAGCAGTATCTGCAGTGAAAGATTCGCTGTTCTCCACAGGATGACTGGGGAGCAGTTTGCATACATCCATGGTGAAACAGAGCTGCTTCTTCACTGTGCACCAGAGGGATGAGTTAGGGTTTTACAGCATAGTAACCTAAATGTTTAATTTTCTCAGTTGTCATTGTTCTAATTAAATTAATTTGCATTTTTTTTTCTGTTTGCCTTTTTCCTTTGACTTTTTTTCCTCTTTGACCAGAATCTTAATAACCCTAACAGGTCACAGGCACATCAGGATGCTGGGACAGTGCTGGGGGCTGAGGCGAGCAGAGCTGTGTGTGGAGGGTTGGGGTGTGGCAGGAAAGACGCTGGTGGAAATGTTTGCCTTCCCTGTGGGAGTGGGTTGAAACGCTACATCAGGCACGTGTCACCAAAATAATAAAAGTACTATGAAAGCAATCAAGTATGCGTTACCCACTTGGCGTGTTATAGGCGACTCCTCCCCATGCAAGGCCAAGCCATTCTGAATTCATCCCCCGGGATTTGGCGTTAAAACATGTTCGCTGCCAGCTGACAGAAGAGTCAAGCTCGGATTTATTACACCGGCACCTGCAGTAAAAAATGACAGATGATGCGAATGTATTTAATTATCATTCAGCGCCACGTCTCTGCCTGCTCCGGTCGCGGGGCTGCAGCTGGCACACGCTTTAACTAAAGTCAGTGTGCTTATCTGGAGAGGGGCCCGGAGGAAGCGGCCGGGGGGAGCCGGCTGTTCCTGCGGGGCCCGGCTGAGCAAACGCGGGGCTCCACACGCTCGCTCATCCGCGGTGCCCCATCCCTGCTCCTCCCGCAGCTCCGCCGGGGAACGCGCTCTTCCAGCCCCGTGCAGGATCTCCGGAGCGCCGGCCACTGTCCCTGCTGAGGGGGGTCCCCGGTGGCATCCCCCGGCCCAGCGTGCGGGCACATCCACTCCCAGAGCCGTGCGGCCGCGATCCCGCGGCCCAAAGGCCGCTGCGGTTTGCAGCAAGGTCAGGGGGACACTCCGGGACTGCCGCAGCGGCGCCGGGAACGAGCCCGTGTGTGCCGGGATAACACGGAGCTGCGGGGCGCTGGGCAGCTCTGCTCTGGGTGTGTGCGTCCTGTGTGCACCTACATGGACCTGCAGGCACAGAGATACATGCCAGAACATGGACACACACCTGCATAGACACACACCTGCATACAGACACACACCTGCATACACACATACACACCTGCATGCACACATACACACCTGCATACAGACACACACCTGCATACAGACACACACCTGCATACACACATACACACCTGCATGCAGACACACACCTGCATACAGACACACACCTGCATACAGACACACACCTGCATGCACACATACACACCTGCATACAGACACACACCTGCATGCACACATACACACCTGCATGCACACATGCACACCTGCATACAGACACACACCTGCATGCAGACACACACCTGCATAGACACACACCTGCATACAGACACACACCTGCATGCACACATACACACCTGCATACAGACACACACCTGCATACAGACACACACCTGCATGCACACATACACACCTGCATACACACATACACACCTGCATACAGACACACACCTGCATACAGACACACACCTGCATACAGACACACACCTGCATACACACATACACACCTGCATGCAGACACACACCTGCATACAGACACACACCTGCATACAGACACACACCTGCAGGCACACATACACACCTGCATGCACACATACACACCTGCATGCAGACACACACCTGCATGCACACATACACACCTGCATGCACACATACACACCTGCATGCAGACACACACCTGCATACACACATACACACCTGCATACACACATACACACCTGCATGCAGGCACACACCTGCATGCACACATACACACCTGCATACAGACACACACCTGCATGCACACATACACACCTGCATACAGACACACACCTGCATGCACACATACACACCTGCATGCACACATACACACCTGCATGCAGACACACACCTGCATGCACACATACACACCTGCATGCACACATACACACCTGCATGCAGACACACACCTGCATACACACATACACACCTGCATACACACATACACACCTGCATGCAGGCACACACCTGCATGCACACATACACACCTGCATACAGACACACACCTGCATGCACACATACACACCTGCATGCACACATACACACCTGCATGCAGACACACACCTGCATACAGACACACACCTGCATACAGACACACACCTGCAGGCACACATACACACGTGCAGACACACATACACACGTGCAGACACACATACACACCTGCAGGCACACATACACACTTGCATACACACAGACACACGTGCAGACACACATGCACACCTGCATGCACACATACACACTTGCATACACACAGACACACGTGCAGACACACATGCACACCTGCATGCACACATACACACTTGCATACACACAGACACACGTGCAGACACACATGCACACCTGCAGGCACACATACACGCTTGCGTACTTGGTGTGTGGGAGGTGACCCAGGTGCTGCTGCCCAGCTGCCTCAGCCCCAGGTGCCGCAGCCTCTCCCAGCTGCTGTCAGTGAGCACTGATGAGGCTGCTGGAGGAGCTTGGACAAGCCTAGAGCCTGCCCAGGATGCTCTCGCTTTCCCTGTGATGCAGAGCCCGGTCTCCCCTCAGCCCTTGGTCCCCTGCCACCCACCCTGTGCCCCCCCTGGATGCCAGTGACTGCTCCTGGTCAGGCAGACCTGTGTCTGGTCACCAGCTGGATCAGGTTTTTGAGGGGGGAGGAAAGGCAATCCAAGGGAGAGCTGGGCAAGTTTCTGCCTCCCTGAGGGATGAAGATTTGGGGTTGTTGAGGGGGGGTGTCCTGCTTGCCTCTCTGCTTTGTAAGAGGAAAAGCTGCTGTTGGGGTTTCGTTATCACTTGTTTGTTGCCTGTGCTCACCAAACCGTGCAGGGAAAAGGGGATTTGGGGAGGATTAAAATATCTGATGCTGGTTACTGAGCCTTTTTTACGTGAGCTCCAGCAGCTTTGTGCTGCATGGAGGAGACGGTGGTCCATGAGGAGAGGTGGTCAAAAGAACTGGCCAAAAAGGAACAGAAAAATCTGAATTTTTGCAAAACTTAAGAGAAAAACAGAAGAATTTTGATCTTGCCAGAATGCTTTTGACATTGGAGTTTTCCTTGATTTTAATGATTAAAAAAACCCACTTAGTTGAAAGCAAAAAATAGAAGCCATCTGGAAGTGAGGGGTTTTCCTCAGTGCCCTGTCACAGGGTGTCTTTACTGCTGTGTGCAGAACAGGGAAATGTTTGCTTTTGGGGGACATTTCTGGCACAAGTATCTTGCACACCAAAACTCACTTGTTTTTGGTGGATGTGGTGTTTCCCCTGGAGGTTTTGGCCAGAGGAGCTGGGCAGGTGCATAGAGCTGTGCTTGTGGGTGCTGCTCTCTCTTAACCACACCAAACCCCACATTCAGACGTGGAGCAATCAGCTGGGGATATTTCAGAGCGGGTGGTGAAATGAGGCAGTTTTTAGTATTCATGAAAAATGCTTGTGACAGCCTTACCCCAAGTAATGAGCAGCCACCTGCAGTTCGGAGCAGTGCTTGATAATGCTGTAATTAGATTGGAGATGCAAAAAAGCTCATTAAAATTAAATAACATATTTGTCACTGTTTTAAGAGGTGCAGATTGCCTCGAACCATGCTGGTCTCTTGACCTTGAGTATTTTGGCATAGTCCTCACTGTTGAGCCTATGAAAATAACGTCGGAGCATCCCACAGGCAGGTTTGTGGTGGGGGTTTTGGCACAGGGTTGCAGGTGCTCACCTGCTCTGGTCACATCATTTGGCATCTCACCATATGGGGCCATGCTGCCAGCACTGGGATGGCATAGGGGAACACAGGCTTCAAAGACATGGGTATCTACCTTTTCAGTTTTTGAAATACAGTAAAATGTGTTTTGAGTTTCCTTCCTCCCTCCTGCTGGAAAAGGAACATGCAAAGTCACGACAGTGTCTATTAACAAGACTGTAATTTTCTAAAATTAATTTTTAATGACTAATTTGTCTTGTTTTCAGATGTTTTATACAACACCTATTGTTTAAACACCTTTTGTTTCTCCACATGTCCCCACAGTAGAGGCGGGTGTTGGGTCAAGATCTCCAGCTGGGACATCCACTGCTGGCTTGGCTCTGCCCTTGGGAGGGCTGTATCTGCCAAGGAAAGGCAGCTCTGGGGAAAGGCAGAGGTCATCCCTTATAGAAGGGATTTCCCTTTCTGCTGCCCCAAAATAGCACTGCTGTCAAAACACTGTTGCCCTCATCTCCAGTTGTTGTGGCTACATACTTCTCTTCCCCTCCAGAGATGTTGGCTGGCTGGGACTTCTCTTGCAATAGCTTCTATGCACAAAGAAGAGAATTAAAAACAAAAAGTGGGTTTTTCTTCCTCCTCCTCACTCATCGTGAGTAATTACACGTAGGTGTTTGGGAACGGGAGTGTTTACAGACGCTCTGTATTTTCGGCATGTGGGATTTTCCCACTGTAGCGCTTGGGTTGTGAGCAGCAGCAAAAGCAGCGCTCAGCCTGGTGCCTGGATCACCACTGGTTTGTTTGGGAACTGGGGAAGAGGAGGGAGTGTGCTTGAGCATGGAGTATCCTTATAGGATCATGGTGCTTCAGTGTTCACAGGGAGTTTGTAGCACAACTTCTGGCACCTTATTGAGAAACTTCTTTTATAATTGTACTTTTTTCCCCTTCTTAGGAACGATCTTGGAAGGGCTCAGACTTGGGTGTTGGCAGCTTGTGCTGCCTTGCAGCTGGGCACACGGCTTGGCTTTGCTTGCTGCCATTCATGTCAATGTCTTCTGTTATATTCCTGGCACCAAATGGGAATTTTCTCAGAGCTTGTTCTGACTAATGTTGATGAAAGGGCAGAAATTCATTATTAGAGTGAAATAGCTGGTGATAGACTGGGGTTCCCAGGTGTATGAGTGAATATCAGCAAATGTCTGTAGTGAAATTTTTTTCTGCAGATCCTCGCCTGTGACCGCCCCTGCGCTGGCTGTGTGGGCTGAGCTGCGAATGCCACACAGCCACAGGAGTTGGGAACAGCATCTGTAGGGCTGCCCAGATCTGTGCCAAGGGGCTCCCCACAGCCTGGGTGCCCACAGCTTCTCTGGGAACAAGAGCCTGTGCAAGAGCCTGTGATGGGCAAGCAGAGCCTAACCATAAAAAAATAAAAGCAAGTAAAGTGTTTTCAAGGTCCAGATTGAGACAGGACCCATCCACCTCTTTCTCTCATCTGGGTGCCTGATGATTGGCCTGATTATTGGCAGAGTAATTTTAGTTCTTTGTCCAGGGTGAGATAGCTGGGAGGGAGGGGTCTGTGAGTGAACAGTTTCATTACCAGTAAGTATTTCCAGATGAAACAGAATGTGTGATTCCCATCATGCTTGGAGCAGAGTGAAGGGCTGTGGCTCAGGCCTCTGGTCAGATCCAGGTGGGTCCTTTAGACTGGTCTTAGGCAACTTCAGAGGAAAGAAACCCCCCAAACACATTGGGCTTTCTGGTTATGCTGAGGAATCTGCTGGTAGAGTAAATTCCGAGTAAACATCCTCAATTTGCTGCCTTCTGAAATGGAGCGGCTTTTGGAGTTTGGAGCCACAATTTGTATTCAAATGAAGGTCATTTGAAAGGTGTAACACAGTAAACAGCCATTATTTCATTTTGATAGTGGTACTAAAATTATAGTGTTGGTTGAATTATTTTAGTATAGGACCATTACCATCTCCCTAAAACACTTAGAGGGGTTTTATAACAGCACTGCAGTCCTGAAATTAGAGGAAAATTAAAAATCACACGACTGTGCTAGAAAAGTAATTTATTTGCAAGGATGCCTTCATTTTATCATGGAGTCTCTTTCTCTTCTGCTCTGCCAGGAGAGGGATGTGCTCCCAACACCCAGACAGGCTCCCAGGGTTTGCCTTGCTGAACCAGGAAGGAAACAGCTTCCCACGAGCCCAGGCTGCCATGAGCCACCCCCAAAACTTAATCTTTGATTTATTTTTTTTTCAGTAGAAGTGGTTGATGTGGTATTGCCTGACTCAGTGCTGTCAGCATGTTATGTTTCAAACATACTCGTGTAGGGCGGTAGGCACACACTTAAAATCTCTCAGCATTCATTTTCTTCTAGGAATACATGCAATAGAAGTTGGAGTTAATAGAGTGGCCGTGGTTTCCCTCGTCAGGGTGGCCGGGCAAGGGTACCTGGATGGAGCCTGGCAATTATGGCTGCTGTTGGGTGGAAGGGGGGATGCTCAAAGGCTGCGTTGGAGCGGGAGCTGGAAGACGTGAACAAAATCTTAATTGGGAAATTCCCGTAGATTATTACAGCTGCCTTCATTAACATTTTCACACTTGGCTGGTAACAAATGAGGAGAAGGGCTGTGTGTGCCACTGGATTTATAGTGTTCTGAATCTGCTCCATACCTGGGGTGTGCCTTTGAGCAGGGGGAATTGTAAGTTTTGTGGAGGGGTGTTCTGTGAGGATTTCTGTGAAAATCTTTATTGGAACGGAGCTGGTTTTCAGTGAAAGGAAGGAATACCATGCAAATAAATTTCCTCGCTCCATTTCTGGCAAAGTTCAGTTTGGGTTTGGATCTGTTTTTTATGGGGTTTTTGATCTGTTTGTGCTTAAACTCCAGGGTTTTTTATTTGCACAAGTAGGATATCAAGTGTATATCCACTGGAAAAGAGCATAAAGTCCTAAACACTGTAAGCTGAGTTGCTTTAACAGTACCAAAGCTGACATAAATGAAGCACCAGCCATGAAAGACGTTGGCTGTGGAAGGCTACCACATCCAGGAAAAGGACATGCCTTGTGTCCCTTTCCTGGCTTCACCAGACCCTGGCTTGCTCCTGCTCACACTTTACTGCTGGAGCATGCAATGCTGGCAGGGCCAAAATGCATTTTCATTATGAAATCACAGGGTGCTGATGTGCTGGGCAACACTGGGGTGGATGATCCCATCCTTGGGTGAAGGCTGCTCTCACAGAGGAGCTCCTCAGGAGCTCCTTCAAATTGAGGGGAAAACCTGCAGCTGGATTAGGATGCCCTCGGAGATGAGCGTAGCAACCTGTTCCATATTTATTACGGACAACAATTTGACTAAGAGAGAATTTAGATTAATAACATTCAGCCCAGAGAAGTAATTTCCTTTGAGAAAGCGATTTACATGCACTCTGCCAAAAAGAGCCGTCACCGTGTGCTCTCCCTGTGTCAGCTCCAATAATGAAGTTGGAAATAACATGGGAGGTTAATAGGTCCTACTTATCTCCTTAGCGCCGCAAAGGAAGATTTACAGTGCGGAGCCTGGTTTGCATATTCCCGTTGGAAATGGAAAGGTTTTTCCCCAGCCAAGATTGATGAGACATTGCAGGGTGTCTGCTCGGCTGAGGCTGTAAACCTCCATCCCAGGGACACACTCCTGCCAGAGGGAGCCACCTTTCCCGGGTCACTGGCCAGGGACTGACTTAGATGCTGGAACCACCATTCCGGTGATAATTATTTTTATTCATCTGTCTCCTCTAAGCCTGGAAGTTCATAGAGACATAGCTGCCACACCGTGTTAGGAGCTGGGTTGAAGCCCAATGGGTTTTCCCTGGGAGCTGCCCATGGCGTGCGAAAGGGAAAATAATCGGAGACGTGGTGGGAGGTGGTGCCATGGAGGGTGGTGAAGGCTGCCCGTGTTACCTCTCGGGCCACTGCCTGTGTGATGCCAGTCTGCTGGGCACGTGTTGGGGTATGTTGTGTCCTGCCCTCACCCCAAGGAGCGGGGTCTGTGTGCTGGGCCACGGGGCTGGGAGCTGCTGGAGTGTGCTGGTGGGTTAACTGGGACCTGCTCCCTTAGTTGGAATTTGTAATGAGCCTGAGGGCAAGACACTGTTGCCTGGGCTGTTGGTGAGGCTGGAAGCAGCTGGAACTGCCTGTAGTGGCCCCTTCCCCCTTGTCTGGCTGTCCCAGGGATGGCAGGGACAGGGGATGGCGTGAGCCAGAGCCCTGTCACTTCACATTATGCGTATGAAATCCCGGAGGACCCGTGGCACGTTATGGGCTATTGCAGGAGCTGTTTCCCTGTGAACAGTGCAGCTGTCTGGGCTTAAGAGTAAGGAAAATCCCCAAATTCTATGGCTGCTTTCCTCTCCCCTGGCTCTCCCCACCAGCTTTTGGGAAAGAGCTTTGTGGCTGTTCTTCTCTCCCAGCAAGGTTGTGTTTGGGTCCTCACAGCTTGTTGAGCTCTTCCAAACTGGGAATAAAACAAACTTTTAAAAATAAATCAAAATTCATTCCCTCTGGATAATTTAAGTCACATGGTGCCTGAAACCTGTTTAGAAGAAGGACTCTGAGAGGGAAGGAATTGTTAATAAATGTTCTGTCTGCACAAACTGTAAAATATTAATTTCAGTCAGTTATTTCACGTTACTGAGCAAGTGCAAGAAGAATGAACTTTCTGAACAGCTTAAGGTACAATTCAGTAATAACCTGAGCCATTTAATGAATTAAATATTTAACATAATTTGCATATATTAAGTGATGGGATGACGTTTTTCTACTTCTGTGTATTCTTTGTGTATCTGGAATGGTGCAGCCTTTCCTCTTCACCACTTACAGTGCTCCAGGGTAGGCACTGAGGAAATGGCATTTTTCCTCCCCATTTGGAGCCAAGCAAACAGGAGCCACACTAGCTGAAGGCAAGGGCAAACACAGGCACAGCCCAAGTGTTTTCAGCTTGGCAGCGTGGCTCAAGTAAGCATTGCTTCTGCTGTCATTTCTGCTCTTGATGCTCCCAGTCCCACAAAACACGATTTGTTTCCTTTTTATTTTTTTATATTTTTTTTAATCAAATAGTATTTTAAGTGCAGACAAGAAGCTGTCTGCACATGCCAGAGACTCCTCTTGGCAGCACGATGCGCAGGGCCTGGGAGCTGCCCTGTTCTGATACTCCTGGAGCATAGCTGGGACTGGCACAAAGCCCATCCCTGGGATGGGCCTGCCAGGCTGTCCCCTGTGGCACACTGGCACCTGGATGCCACCCCTGTGTGCCCAGCACATTTGGCACTGCTGGCCCCTGTGGAGTTGTGGCTGAGTTGCCCTTGGGGATGCTGAGCCTGCCCCTGGTCCTCAAGAGCGGCATCCCTGAGCTGGTACTGCTGTCAGATGGTCGCTGGGCAAAGTAAGGCAGTAAAAAGCTCAAGAATGGGAAATAAGGGAGGAACCTTGGTGCTTTCCCCCATAGAAAGAGAGAGAGCTGTAACAGGTGTTGGGCGACCAGTGCATCATTCTCAGCAGCTCTGGGAGGAGGTAGCTGGACCAGAAATTGCAGTTCATAATCCAAGCAATGGCAGGGCTGGGTTTTCAATTATACCAAATTAAGGTGTGACTTCATTAACGTTCCCTAACTTAAAGTGCACTTTAATTCATTAAACTCTTCTGTTCTCTAAGTTGTCTCCCTTCAGGAAACTGTAGAGGGAAATGAAATGTCCCAAGGAATGTGTGTTTGTATCTGTATATAGATTTATAGATTTATAGATACATAGGTCTCTCTGATTCCTGTGGGTGGGTTTGGGTGGTTGCCCAGAGCAGGAGCCCTGGGGAGCACAGAATGGATCTGGGGTGACCAGTGTGGCTCACAGTGATGCACATCCAAGGTGTCCACCACACTATGCCCCAATGCCTCACTTACTCAGTGGTAATGCCACTAAAGCTGACCCTCACAGGCTGGATGAATAATGCATCTGCTCTTCCAATCCCCATTACTTGGTGTTTTTTGCATCCCACACACTCTGTGTTGTGTCAGTCATTTGCCCAGTTTGTAGTTTGTTCAGGGCTCTGGGCTGATTTTCCAGCCTGTCTGAGCCTCACTCGGAAATGCCTTCTGTCATGTTCAAGTGGCACCTTCACACTGCTCGTTTCCAGGTCGTTGGTAAATATGAAGCAATTAAGAAAATATAAAAGGAGTTCAACCAGGAATCCCCATCTGTCTGGGCCTGCAGAGCTCCTGGATGTCAAAACTGCCTCTCCAGAATTTTAAAGGCTTAAAACCAGAGAAGACCAGAGTAATTCTGAAACACATCCCTTTCTTTGATCAGCAAGATTTTAATTTTTTTAAAGTATATATTTTTAAACTAATAGGAAATTAGCCCACTCCTGGGGATGTAAAGCACAGCCTGGCACAAGTGTTCAGGGTCCCCTCTCAGCAGCTGGATTTGAGCTGGGTGAGCAGAGGGAGGGATGTTTTCATCCTGCTGTCAATGTGCCTTGACAGAGCATTAAAGTCAATATTACCCTAAAAATGTTCTGCTTTCATAACAGGCAATTTTATTGGTGTTGAAAGTGCTTTGTTTGATTTTGGGAGCCATTCATTACAGGATCAGGGCTTCAAAGTGAAGCCAATTAGTTATAAGAGCTACTTTTAAAAAGCTTTTTTCCAAACACCAGCTTGAAGGTTAGAACGTGGTGAATGGGGAGCCTGTGCCAGGGTGGCCCCACTGCGGTGTTGGTACCACTGGGGCCACATCCCCCTGGCTGAGGCCACATCCCGGCAGGAGCAGGAAGCTGCAGCCACACTGCGTGTGGTGGCTCGCCCCCTTTTCTATATTTAGTAAGAAATGCATCAGCATCCCTTTTACTCCCTGAATTCCCTCTGGGAATGGAGCTGGTAAATAGCTGTCGCACTAAAAATAACACCTGCAGCAGCCGCTGGCAGCCACGTTCCCTTCCCTGGCTAAGCACAGAGCCAAAGGGCTCCCACCCTGGGAGCAGATGTTGGGATTTATGATTATTTAAAAAAAAAATAACCAAAAATCAACCACTTAGAAATATAAAGAGCATGAAATCACCTGTGATGCTTAACCTTTGGAAAGCAACATCCATGCTGTCTGCCGGCTCCTCTCCGTGAGAAAGGACGCAGCAGCCCCAGCACAGCCTGCAGCAATGTTCCGTGTGCTGGCAGTCCAGAGGTCACTGGCGTGACATGGCATCAGCCCTGCTTTTCACCAGCCTTCTGGTCAACCCCTTTCCAAGGGATTGACAGGGAATCCTGGGCACTTTGGCCAGTTTGCTGTCCTGGCACTGCTCAGAATGGGAAATGGCTCTTTCACACAAACATCCTTTCTTCTGGTCATTTTTTTCCCTTGTAATTTTTTTCTTATATGTTCTCTTAAAGGCAAGGATTAACTAAACTTTAAGAAGTCTGAAAATAACTCACAAGGAATTTACAGTGCTCTGGTTTTATGGTTGTTTCCTTGCAGTGCCAACACAGCACATTGTCTAGGGTTTGGTAAGTGCATGATAATTCCAGGTCAGAGGGGCAGTTTCCATAGATGGAAGCCATCTGGCAATTGCCAGGCACTCTGGGGACAGACCTGCTGTGCCCCCTGGGTCACAGCCCCTGTTTAGTCATCATGGCTGGATCCTGACACGGGGCAGAAATATTTCCTCTTTCATGCCCCCCACAGAAGGGAGGATGGTTTGATGACAGCTGTGAGCGTTGTGAGTTCACAGGAGATGATCGGCACTTGGGAGCTGCCTCCAGAAACTGGACATGTTGTTCCAAATTTTGTGAAGAATCCATCAAAATGACCCTCAGATGAGCTCATTTGGTTAAAGCATGGTGTGAATAATGCCAGCATCAAAGGTTCAATCCCCATACAGGTCATTCAGTTACGAGTTTGACTTTATGATCCTTCAGGGTCTCTTCCAAGTCAGAATATTCTGTGATTCTGAATTTACCAGGGAAGATCTGAGGAGGAAAACCCCAAACCAAAAAACCTCACCAAAACCAACTAACCCAGCAGCACCAGCCAGGAGCTGGGGACATCAGCACAACTGGCCTGGGCCTGAGCTGGCCTGGGACAGAACCACTCTGTGAGGTGTCAGAGGCATCTCCCACAGTGCAGTGCAGAGAGCCCTGGCTTTCTGCTAATGGCTCTGTGGCTTCTGAGTAATAAACAATTAATTATATAAATGTCTGAATAATGCTTTTTCTGGCTGCTTCTGCTTGATTACTCTTGTATTTGATATTGGTCCTTCTGTTTAGATGGTTTGTTTCAGTGGAGCAGCATGAGATTAGGGACTTCTGTACAGGCCAAGCAATGTGCCTCCAGGAAGGACAGCCAGAAGCCATGACCCTCTCATAGACTGTGGTTCTTTTGGCATCTTGAATGCTTAAAACCCCTTTGTGAATTGAACTGGTGCTGCACAGGTTCATTCCAGACACTGTTCCTGAGTTTTCCTTAGCCTGGCTATGCTTGGGTACAGGGCTGTGCTGTGCGACTCCAGGCTCTACCGTGTTCTCTGTTCACAACTGCAAAACATGAAAAATTCTTCTAGGAATGACGATAATGATGGTAGCATGGGTAATTTTTTTTTTAACACTGACCGTTGTTTACACAATGATACAGGACACTTGTGTGGTATTGACAGAGCTGGGAAAACCTTCAGTGTAAGCAATGGAAAATGAATAAACCCATTCATTAATGACTTCAGGTGCAGCAGCAGATCAACTGGATCTTCAGGAAAAGGGATCCTTGTCCTTGGGATGGAGTGGAATAGATGGAGCATGAAAGCACCAGCATCCAGGACTCCTGTTTGCACTAATTAAGATGTGAGAATGAGGTGGTGGGATGACAGCAAAGCATTGGTTGAACCAGTAAAAATGTCTCAGTTCCTGCTATTCCTGGATTCCCCTGCTATTCCCAGATTTCTGGGCTTTGTGGCTCTCAGTCTGACCAGCAGCATCACTGGAATGCAGCTTTTATCATGATTGAATATGTATCTTTTAAGAAGGATTTTAATTCTGTTTGAAATAAGAAAATGCCATAAATCAGCAGCAGAATCTTTTAACATTTACAGTTTTAAATGAATTCCTAGTGAGAGTCTCTTAAGCCAGATTTATATCTGACTGCATTGAGCTGTTACGTGGGACTGAAAAACTCTGACAGAATTAGACATAATGCAAAAACATGCTGAAAAGACAGTTCTGCAGGACTGTGGCACATTATTATGTCAGAGCATATGGGAGCGAGGAGTATGTAGAAAGGGGCAGTTTCTGGGGATATTTCCCTTTTAATGATCCTTGCATTGGAAGGACTTTGGAAGGGCTTGCTGCTGCCTCCCTGCAAGAGAAGGCAAATGGAGCAGGCCCTGGTGTTCTCACCTCGTTGGGCACAGCAGTGCCACTGCCAAGAGGGGACTGGTGTGCCCCCCATGGCAAGAGGGACTGTCTGGGCTGGGGGGAGGCCACGGCTTGGGCAGGTTCACAGGGGATCTGCTCCATTCCCCAAGATGCAGTTGGACTTTGCCACTTGGTGGAGGAGAGCTGCAGAACATTCCATGTTCCTCCTGGTTTCTGTGGGAGATGAGAGCAGGGCAGCATCTCTGACGGCCCATGTTCACTCTGGAGCAGGGGAATGCGCTTTGGCATCTGCAAGCCACGTGACTGTTGGAATTGTGTACAATAATTGAGGTTTTTGCTATTACACTGTAATTAATGCATCGTAAACAAAGGGATCTTAGTGAATTTTCTTTTTTTTTAATTCCACCTCATATCTGACTCTTTCAGGCTTCAGAGGACAAGGGAACTCAACCAGCAGTGCCAGCAAGATGCCAGTGTTTGTTGTTCTTTAAATCACAGGGTTTAGTCCAAGGTCATTTAAAAGAAAAAAAAAAATCACATAATGACCTGTGGGTGTTTTCCAGTAACTCAAGATTGGGCGTTATTTGTTACTGCTCTGTTTTACTAACTGTCCCTCAGTGTGGGGCCCAAATGGAAGATAAAATCCATCCTAATCCTGTTAGGCATGGGCTGATGCGAGGGCTGACTTTGCTCTTCCTTGTGACTAACACTTCTGAGTGCTTCAGGGCAGCCATAGCTGGGGGTTGTGCCCAGTTATGCTCTTGCTTTTCTAAAGACCCAGTGTGTCTCTCAGTTTGCTCTTGTTATATGTTTGGCAGGTGAAGGAGCTGAGCAGATCTTGTTCAGCTCCAGGGCCCGTTAGTCACTGCTTATGCTCTTGATTGGGGGTTTTTTCCTTCTCCTTTTTATGTTTTTAAAGACAATTATTTCTTGTCCAAATCTAGTTTTTTCATATTGAAAAATTTCACTGAAAGTGAAATGTTTGAGTTGTTCCATTTGCTACTTTTTTTTTTCTTTTTTTTTTCACTTTGTTTACTTTTTTCCCCCTTCTTCTGCCCCTTTCCATAGTTTTCTGTGGGACTCTGTCCACAGCAATTTGCAGCTGGTTTTTTGTTGTGCCCAGGCTGCCATGGGTTTTCACTGTTGTGGTCCTTTAACCCCAGGAGTTTGTCAGAGCTACTCCAGCACTGGCATCTGAGGACAGACAGCTCTCCTGACGGTGCTGGGTGCACGAGGCCCCAGCAGTGCTGCAGAACACCGGCGCAGTCAGATGACTTGATCAGCCATCACAGCTCAGGATTCCTAAATGTCACCCTATAATATCTAATTAAGATTGCAGTTTGAAGACATCATGTACTTTAATTGAAAACTGTAGAGTAATCTATTCCATTTTTTTCCTGTTAAATTAATAGTGTGGACCTTTAGCAGATGGTTGGTGAGACACCATTATTAATGAAAACATCCCCCCTCCTGCGATCCCGCCGCCCACTGCCATGCAGGGAACCAAGGCAAGCATCTCCCAAACCACAGGCATTTCCCACTCGGTGGCTTTAGTGCCCTGTGGCACCAGACAGTGCTGCCAGGGCTGCCCTCAGGCCTTTTCCTGCAGAGATGAGCTCAGCCAGGCTGGCTGGGTAAGGGGAACAGCAGCAGCCAGCGGGCTGTGGGCCGTCTCCTGCTCTCTGCAAACCAAGGGAAGGTGGCACTTTGGGCCCCAAAATGGTGAGGGCTTCATCCATTAGGGCAACAGACCAAGGGCTTCAGCCAGTCTGTGGTATTTTCACAGGTATGAATAAATGTCTCTGCACCTGGCAGGAAATTCATGGCATGAGTTGGAAACCCAAATCCGTGCAAGTCTGGCCTGACACGTGCTCCGAATGGGCAGCCCTGGGCAACCTCTGACCTGCAGCCATAGCTTGTACTGCTGACACAGTTTGTCAGCAAAACAGCAATAATATCTGAGCTTCATCCCCTTCTCAGCCTCAGCACAGGCAGATCAATGTTTCTGCTTTGAGAAGTTGCAGACAGGGAACACTTCAAGACCAAATCAAGTCTGAAATGGCAGTGAAACATTCTGGTGTAGGAGTGTTGGTCAGCCCGCAGTTACCTGACCCTCCTGTCCTTGCTGGACACTCTTGGGCTCACTTTGTCTTTCTCCTGCTCCTTGTTTCACCCAGCTCATGAGCAATATCCCTTTGATAGTGTTGCTGATTTAGGCCAAACAACTGGGCGAATGCAGTGGGATTGTGATTTTTGTTCCCATGATGCTGAACAAGGTGGTGTGAGTCTGCTCTGTGTGGTGTTCAGAGCAGTTTGTGGTTGGGATATTCAGAATATTAATGGCTTTTAGAGTGGGGATGGGTAGGAAATGAAAAAGGCTCAATCCCAGCTGAGAAGATGGTCCATAGTCAACATGAATTTTTATTTTCATTTCAGAGCAGAAGGATGATAAGGAAGTGATGGGCTGTCTTTATAGCAGAGGGGACATGGTGAATTCCTAAGAGAAGAAATGTGCTTGCTTAAGAGATCACAGCTTTATTAGCTTTGTGGTCTAAGTCTAGGGATGAGTACAAACTCTTCTGCTTTCTCCTAACATATGCATAGATTCAGGCTTATTCATTTGGGTGCGTATAATTCATACAAAATAATAACTTGAAATTCAGACTATTTTTCTTTTAATAAGCTACATGTTGCTTTGAGACCAGAGGATGACCAGAGCTGCCTGGCCCAGGGAATCCTGCAATCCTTCTCCCTTGCAGTTTCTCTTTTTTTTTTGAGTGATCAGGTGGGAATTGCTGATACCTTGTGATGATGCAGGATGACCTGGAGGGGGTTGAGCTGAGAGGAAGGAGCCAACACTCAATCCATGGCTTTAGAGAGAACCCATTAATTGTCTGTTTCAGAGTTTTTTAGAACTTACTCTTCCAAAAAATGTGTGTGTTCACTGGAAACCCTTCAGCTCAGAGCAGAGTGGGCACCTTCCTGTGCATGACGGGTCATGGGCCTCTCTGACACCGCTGGATCCCTGCCCGTAAGTCTGTCCTGTGCTTTGTGGCCATGTCCTCTCTGGCTCCTGTGCATGAAGACAATCAGCTCTGCAGCAGCAGCTGCTGGGCAGCACTGAGTGCACCGAGGGAGCTTCTTCCTCCCTGCTGTCCCTGTCCCTGTGCCACTGGCTGCGGCACTGCCACTCGTCCTCACCGCGGCGGCTGGGACATGGCGGGTGAGATCAGGTCGCCCATGTGCCACAGCTCTGGGCTGTTATGTGCTGACATTAAATATTGAAGTGTCTGAGGAGCTGCAGTCACGTAGCATTGGGTGGGGAGTGTGTGGTGGCTCTGCCACCAGGCCTGAGCTGGGAACACCATGCTGAGTGGTGCCACACTGGCACGAGGCTGAGGGGGCAGTGGGAACATCCTTGGTGGTGGTTGTCTGGAGACGGTGGAGCTGCTTGTGTCCTGTCTCACACAGCTCTTTGGGCTTCCCAGCTGGTGGCTTCCTGGTGCATTCACACTAATAATCTAAACAAACTGGAAAGTGCAAAATAAAAATAAATGCACACCTAGATAAAAGGCTTTCAGCCTGAGCAGCCAAGTCTAAGCTAAACCACAGAATTATCTGATCAAATTTAGGATAAAACGCAGCTCGAATGATATAAATGTTAAATAATCTCATTGCTTTATGGGGTGATTTCCTGAGATGGTCAATCAAGCCTGTTCTCACCAGAGTGGTGAGCTCAGTCCTGTGGGCACTCAGAGAGGGAAAGCCACATGCTGAGCATTGCCCTGGGATTGGCTGACACACTTGGAAGTGGAGCTGGATCCACAGAGCTTTCAAAGGTTCACCCTTTCCCAGCAATGCTCACTCACTTTATGCTGACAGTGATTTCAAAGCTGGGAGAGAGTGGGTGTTGGTCTGGGTGGGACATCCTGGCGCAGGGGCTGCTGCCCATGGTGTGTGGTGCCCTTCCCCATGGAGATAAACTTGGGTTGCCCTCAGGTCCACCTAGTGCCACCTGGGCTGGCTGGTGCTGCAGGGGGACTCGCTGGTGGCGAGACTGAGCGTTTGTGTCACGTTCAGGCATCCCTTGATTTCCATCACTTGCTGTGCAATCCCTGTGGAGCCAGGACCAGCTGGGGTTTCAGAGCCAGCTCTGTCTCATCTGACCTTGCTGGTGCCATGCTGCCTTTCATTTGTAGTTCAGGCAAGAAGCAATGGGAAAAGGGTTTGATAGGAGACAAAAGCAAACAATAGCCTTGCTCCAAAGATACGATGAATGGGATATAATTGGATTTTTTTGTGAGGACATTGATTTGACCCTGTGAGACACAGAAAGAATCATTAGGGGAATTAACACGCATTAAAATGCAGGGTTTTATCAGAGGGCTTTTATTGTGGCCATAGTTTTGTTTTTAATTATTTAACGACTTTGTGTCTTCTGGTGATAAATCTATTTCTTCCCTCTTTTTTCAAAGGGAAAAAGGGTGTTGGTGCGACAGCAGGGTACTCAGCCCATGCAGCTGCTGAACCCCAGCCCTGCCTCAGCAGGCCTGCCTGTGCCCCACCATGTAGACAGGGAATCACTGGGCAGAGGCATCTCATGCAAACCTCTGATCAACCACCAGTGCTGGTCTGAGCACTTTCCTCTGCAGAGCTGACATAAAGCTGTAGTTAGAGAAAGCAGAACATACATAAGGCATAGGGTTGAAGGAAGAAACACATCCTCCTTCCCCAATGTGTATCTGTGGCACTGACTGGCAGCTTGGCCTTTCCTCTGCCCAAACATGAGAGAGCCAGGCCAGCAGAGTAGAAACCCATGTTCCAACTCATGGGAGCCTCTCATTGCTGCAGCTCCTCCAGCTAGTGACAATTTGGGATTAGGTTTTCACATGTGCCTGGCATGGGCTGGCAGGAAAGAGCAGAGTGAATGAGCCCTTGGTAAGGCTGAGTTCCTTCACTTGAAATAGTTTGGGTTTTTATGCCATAGCAATGTATTTGTTCATCACAAAAGTGAAAAATGGCTTAATTCTCCTTACAGAAGTTAAATTTTAGTAGGAATAGGCAAAATCCCAGACTAATCTGAACCCCCTTAGCTGCCTTGGCATTGAAGGGGTTTGTTTCTGTAAATGCTTGCTTGCCTGGTGCTGGGGAGGATGTGCAGGGAGCTCCTGAGTGTTCCTCGGTCTCTCCAGAGCTCATCTCACTGTATAGCATGAGGTGACACTGGTTTGTAGCATAGTGAGCTGAGGACACATAATGTGGGATGGGTTGGAAATAGAGCTCTGCTGATTGCAGCACTTTTGGTGGAATTACTGCACTGGCTTTAAAAAACCCCAGAGATCTTTTTTCATACTTTCTGAAGAATTTTAGTTACAGAGTTCTTTGGTGGTTTTAGCCTGTTGGAAATCTGGGGTCAGACCTTTTTGGCCATGTAGCATCCAGATTTCAGCACTTGCATCGGATTCAGGTGCAGTTGTGAAACTGTGAGGATTGGGAAGGTCATCAGTGTCAGTGGTGGAGGTCTGCACTGGCTTTCTTTGATGCTGAATTTTATTTAGGCATTAGCCATTAGCCAGAAATTAAAAAGAGGAGTTTTTGGAGCTTCATGCCGCTGCTCTGTCATGTGCGTGTATGGGGATCCCTTAAACCTGCAGAGACTGGCTTGGGAAACAAGGGGTGCGTCGATGGATTCCAGGAGAATTTATTTGCAGTGTAAACATGTTGGTCAGGAGTCATTAATATGACATTCACACAGCTCTAATAAAGTACATAACACGGAGATCTGGCACCGCCACAATGCCCAGAGGACATTAAGTATAAGTCTTAAAACCAAGAGTATTGGAAACAAGATATTTTTACGTCTCGTTTGGGAGTAATATAATTGCATTTTGTGGCTCTAGCAGATGCTTGGGCCAGCTGGTTGGAGAGCATTGTGGGGGTTTTTAGCTTTGGTACTGTAAGCGACAGCTCTTATATAGAGCTAGCTAAAAAAAAAATAATAAAAACCCCTCTCCTGGTGGAAAGCCCTGGCGCTGGCGTGTGTTGTGCTGTTGGGAGGTACAGCCTGGGGACGCTTCTGCTGGAGATGATACTGCATGTGGTTTGGGGGTCTGATTTGAGGCATTTGTACATTGAAGGCAGTTTCACTGAACTCACTTGTTTGGCTTTTGCTATGCAGACCTCTCTGAGAGGGCTGGGAGGTAATTTTTGGAAGATAACCATCAAAACCCTACATGTTTCTGAGTATATCACAGGGGGCTTATTTTCAGCACAGTCCCAGGAGTCCATGGCCATCTCTAGATATCAGGACACTGCTGGTGTGGTGACCGTTGCCACCTTGCGACCACCCTGGGTTTGTACCCAGGCAATGGATGAACGTCTGTCCCGTGTTCCTCAGGCCTGTTTACAGGCACTGTCGTGAATTATCTCGCTGCCGCCGATAATTTCCTACAAACAAATCAGTTCTGATCTGGAAGTAATCGCCCGTATCATTCCTGCAAGTGGGAGCAATGACTTACGTTGATGTCACCCGCTGGCTTTTTATGGCAACGATTAATAATTCAGTAATTCTCTCTGCAGTGATGCTGTTCTATTTATAAATATTTTATTTAGCTCCCCGTGTCCGTATTGTCGCTACCCTCCCCTTTGCTTCCTGACGTCACACTGGGCTCGCGGCGATGCCGTGGTCACCACAGTTACCAGCAAATTCTCTGTGCTGGAAAATGTTAATGCCTTTCCTCATTTGCATCTCTTCATTGTCCTGTTTAAGCCTGGCCTTGGTGGTGTGGATGTGAACGTTTACTGAGCGCGCTCTGTCAGTCAAAACCCAATTTCAGCTGCAGCCTGGCCTCGGGGTAGGCGGCTCCGTGTCTCTGTTGTAAAACTTTCCAGTTCCCAGCACAGCCATGCAAGTAACTCTGTTTTCTTTCTGCATTTCTCTTTCAGGAAATTGCAGCTTATTTAATAACGTTTGAAAAGCATGAGGAGTGGCTAACAACCTCCCCCAAAACCAGGTAATGTTCTCCTGCTCAGCACATTGACTCTCTCGCGCTGATGACTTGACTCACTGATCAATGCCTTGACCACCAAGTGGAAACTCCCAGTCATGCCTGATGGCTTGTGACACCAAACTCTCATTAATTGCCTTAATGAGCATTTTATTGAATGAAATCAGATTGATTAAAAATGGAACAGCTACAGTCTTGGCAGGTTAAAGTTTTAACCCGATTGCTCAGGATTTAATTGTATCCCTTCAGGTGAGCAGATCTGAAGCCTCTGAGCAAGGTTGTGGGCTGTTTATCTTGACAGAGCTCCCTTGCCTCTAACTTTAAATAAATAAAAAAAGCACCAGCCCCACCATGTTCTGCCTGCTCACAGACAGGCACGGGGATTGTTTGCGTTCTGGTGTTTCCCTTGCTGGGGTTAAGTGTTTGATGGTGAGGAGGTCCCAAAAAGCTGCATTAACAGACATGTTTGCAGTTTATTATTCAGTAAATGTCATGTCTTCTTCGTGCTGCCATAAATGTTTAACTTCTCGCTCCCCTGGGAACCCAGACATGGAGTTTTGGCTGTGGATGTTTTCCTGCTGTTTCAGCTATGTTCTGGCTCCATACGTCTCACTAACGCAGAGAACAACTCTTGCTTTCTGGTCTTGCTGGGCTTTTGCTGTCTTTCTTTTTCCCAATCCACCCCTTTCCTATTGCAGTGGGCTGGGCCATTGGAAGGAGCCTGCTGGGAGCCAGGTGAGAGAAAAGCCTATTCTAGCATCCTGCATCCCAGCGTCATCCGTTGCAGGGGCCGGTGCTGCAGGCGCCCGGAGCAGCGTGCTCCAGGTTTGGCATCACCTCCTGCTGCCATGTCACAGTGGGACACAGGCAGCAGTGCCACCCTAACGAACAGCACAGATTAATTCTAGGTGTTCCACAGCACCCAGCTGAGGAGAGGATGGACGTGGAGGCCTTCTCTGCACCTCTGCAGTGCAGCTGCAGGTGGGGCACACAGAGGACCTGCTTTCCATGAAATATGGGAACAAAAGATCTGTGTTGTTTTGTTGTTTTACTTTTGTGGGCTTTCCCCCCCAGACTGTTTATTTTTTGACATTGGTAAGTAATGCATTTGTTTGTTGTATTAAAACGTGTAGCACCTGGGAAGGAGATGTGGGAAACCCAATTGCTTTCTCAGTGGTTCTCCAAGACCTGGAATTGCCATGGTGGTGGAAGGTCCCTGAATAGATCTTTCCTGCTGGTGGCAGCTGTGAGGCTCTCCTTGGCTGCAGAAGAACAGGTAATTCAGTTACTATTAGCAGTGTTTTTTTCTGGGTTGGTAATCCAGTTTCAGAATTAATTCAGAACAATTTCTGGCTGAGCCTTTGCCAGAGAAGCCTTTTAAAGGGTCAGAAAACACATTAACTACATGCTATCATTAAAGATATGAGATTATAAATGTTTTTGTGGCAGCATCTTCTGATCTTAAGAGCTTGGTTTGCTAAAGGCAATGCATGAAAATAATTTTTTAATGAACATTTCGTTACCTTCCTCTTGTGTGTTTACACTTGGAAGAAAGAATGTCCCAGGAGAAGGAAAGTTGTGACATAAGTTCAAGGTCCTTTTGAAATTGTTGAGTTAGTTTTCTATTTTTTTTTTTTTAATATAAAAATTAATGGGAAGAGTTAAATGCTGAGTTGCTACAATCAGGGCTCCCAGTATTACAGAATTAATGACATTGATTTGGCACTGAACTGGAACACTCCCCTGTTCTTTGTTTGCTGCTGTGGGTGCTACTAATTTCATCTCACAAAATTAATAAGAATTAATTGCACCACTGACACACGCAGAGTTTCCTAATACGATGATGTATAGTGTGCTGTGAGGAGTCACTGCTGGATGGATGCCGTGGGGGCTCTGGGTGTGTGTGGGAGCTGCTGCTGCTGCAGCTATCGGCAGAGGGTTGATATTGGTGACGGGGTTTTGGTGCTGTGCAGCTCAGGCACCAGCAAAGGAACTGCTGCAGAGGGTCAGGCCAGGCTGGGCTGGGATGCCTTACAGATCACTGAGCTAAGGCAGGGGGTGGCAGTGAGGGACGAGCTGGTGTGGAGCTGCTTTGGAGCCGAGTTTGGTGTTCTGAATGTTTTCATCTCTTTCCCAAACAGAGGTTCCTGTGTTTACAGCACGGTTGGGTATTGCTTTAGTCATGGACATGGAGGGGAGGCCTTCTGGCCATTGTGGTGGCATTGAAGGAGCTATGACAAACCTTTGGAAAAAATTACTTTTTTATGAAACTTCTTGTTGAACAACTCCAATTGATTGAATACACTGATATAAATGTACTGGAGCATTATTACAATAGTCTTTTGAGCACTCCGGTTGATCAACATAAATTAGCGAGTACACCTCGCAAGCATCGACCTTGAGGCTCCCTTGGAATGGTGTTTGGATACTTGATGATGTGCCGGGTAATCCGCAGCGGGTGTTCCGTCAGCGGGGCGGGGGAAGCGTTCTGCTAATGCAGCAGGGCCAAGTGTCTGACATTTCCAAGTTTAAATGCAAATCACGATGACAAAAAAAAAATTACTTGACATTTATATATCAAGTAGAACTTAATTGTTATTTACTTTGGAATTTCAATGACAAAGTCAATTTTCTGAGTCCAGAAGCATTCTGCCAGAGGAAGATACTTTGCTTCTCTGTTTCCATGTGCCTTCTGCCATTAGCATTTGTACAGTATTTAAAAAATATTCTTGAGCAATCCGAGGTGAATTCACTCTTTCACAAGTGGGCAATGGAAAAGCCTTGGCTGTGCCCAGAAGCTGCAAGGTCAGTTTTCCATCTGGGAATGCAGTTCAGATGTGTTTCTGCCCCTCTGCTTCATATCTTGGAAAGGACACAGGGGGATTGCTAGGGGAACCAGCCCTACTCCATGGTGAGAGCAGGATGGCTTCAGTCCCTGGAGCCTTCCCACCTCCTGTCCAGGTGCCCATTGCCCAGGAAGCACACCCTGTGCCTTACCTGTCCATCAATCCAGTGTAAGGAACATCCTCTGTCTGGGATATCTTTATCAGCAGCATTGTAAAGAAACGTTAGGATCTTGCAGTATATTAATTCTGTATTAAATAATTAATAGCAAAATTAATTGAATTACTCCATTTTCAGGTAACAAATCGGGTAATAAATATTCATAACTTATATTATTAAGGGAATTTCCATTTCCTATGTCGTTAAAGTGAGATTAGGTAAGGTTGGCTTTAAATGAAGATTGAAAACAATTGTGCTTTGGAATTAATTCACTGTGTTAGGCCATTACTTTGTGAGTCTTCTTTCCAGAGTGCTCTGTGTGAGAGCTGTCCCGCTGCATGGGGTGGATGCTGCTGCCAGGATGTCCTGGCTGCTGGGAAATGAGACACAGGCTCCCGGTGGAGGAGAAGCTCATGGGAGCTGGAGGCTGTGAAAAAGCAACTGCCCAGAGCTGTGATTGGTAGCAAAAGTTCTGTCCATCTCCCCTTGTGCTTGTTGCAAATAAAAGTCCTCTCGAGACCTTATTTAGGCTTTCAAGGCACATTTTAAAGGTCCTGCTCTCTTATGTGGCTCATACTCTCCACAGGCTCCAGGACCATTAACCTTGCCTGTGGGCAGTGCTGAAATTTGGGTTTTCTGCTCATGCTGCTGGAAGCTCTGCTGGCATGTTTGGGGTTGTGTACGACCTATTTTCCTTTGTTGAAGGCAGTGTGTGTGTGCTGTCAGCACTCCTAGCTTGGGATGCTGCTTGACATAATCCCTGCTAAATGTGGCACATCTCTCTTTACACTTTATAGATTTCATGACTCTCAACACTTTAGTCTCGCTGCTTTCAGTATTTCCTTCTCTTTATTTTCCCTACAGAGAATAAACAATGCACAGATGGGTTTTAAGAGCCCTTAGTTCATATAGATTTTTTAGCTGCTGTGGTCCAGGGGTGTTGAGACACCAATAATGAATTCTTCTAACAGCTCACCGTGTTGATTGTAAAGTGACCTAAGGGCAGAGTGGCAGGGAGCCATCCAGGTGCCTGGCCTGACTCAGGCGATGGTCTTCAAGTATTCCTTCCAAATTCTTCCCATGGCAAATCCAGCCTGGTGTGTGCTGGTCCTCTGGGAGAGCTGGCTTCCCTCTGCATTTAGCTGGCAGCTCAGAAGGGCTGTGTCACAGCAAAAGATGTCACTGGCCAACTTGGACAACCAAGGCAATAGGTCTGTGTTTCTGTTGTGGATTCATCTGGGACAGAGCTGAAGGTTGGCCCTTCCAGCCCAGCAGTGGCTCTGCAGCCCCTGTGCATGGTCACCGGGCTTGGGCTCTCCCACATATCAGAGGGATACGTGTCAGATGGTGGCTCCACAGCTGGTCCATGCACACAAGCAGCTGCCCTCACTGCCTGGCTTTGCAGGCACACAGGGCTGGGATGCAAAGACTCCTTCTCCTCTTCATGTGGACTCATAAGAGTCCTGCAGCATTGTCCCTTGAAGGAGAGGAAAACTCTGGAAAACATGGAATCATCAGAAAAAGCAATTATCTGATAACAAAACAGTGAAATAGTTCAGCAAACCCATCTGCCCAGAGCAAGGCTTGGTAGATTTTTCTGTATGGCCAAGGGAAACAACATGGCTTTGGTCAACACAGACATTCAGTATTTGGCAGGCTCTGACTTTTCTTGATCCCATGTGGGAGGATGTTTAGGGTTGAGGAGGCTGCTTGGTGTGTGTGAGCCTCCTGTACTGGGCCTGTGATTGGGGTTCCTGGGCTGTGGGATCACTGAGGAGCTGCCCTTGTCCTGGGTAGAACAGAGGAAAGGAAAGAGTGTGCTGGAAGAGGTGTTGGGCTGAGGCTTCTGATGATCACACCCAAACCTGGCAGACAATTCCATATTGTCCAGCTTTCTGTGCTTCCTATCAAAGGGGGCTGTGAAGGACAGGGCTTGATGGCTGTTGTGGAACCACCTTGGACCTGCACTTTCCTGCATCATGTGTGTAGTCTGTGGAGCAACAGGAGACCTGCTGTTTTTTCTTCAGGCTGTTTTAAACAGCAACAAAATGAAAGTCTTTGTTGCATCTTAAAGACTTTTGTAACATAATTTATATTCTCATATGGCACTGAAGAACCTTCTTTTGTCCAGGAGGTAAGATATTCAAAAATAACCTTTAAGTTGCTCCTAATTGACCCTTAATGTTATTCTCTTGTTTCTTCCAATACATTCTCTGCGTCAAAAACACCATCCAGCAACTGCTTGTTGTATCTTAATGGCTGCAGATGGCAACTGATGAAAAATAAACTTTTTATTTGGGTTCTTTATTTATTTGCAAGGATTTTTGCATCCAGGAAACCTGGCCCTGAGGTTGGAGTGCAGGGCTGAAGCAAGGCACTGTGACCATCTTGGGCTGGCAGGGATTAGGCAGAGGGTACCCTGTGTCCAGGGGGTTGATGCTTTGATTTCCTGATGGGGCCAGTGTCTTAGATGACAAACACAGTTTTATTTAAGTTGCCCATTGGAATGCTAGCCAGCATGTGCTAGAAACATGGAATTGGGGAGAGGATGTTTGTGCCTGTGTCTGCAGAGCAGCTGGAAGCATCCCAGAGGACCCAGAGGACTCAGGCTGGAGAGGACAGATTGCTTTGTGTTGTGGTTGCTGGAAGATGAGGAGCTGCCTGCAGACGTTAAGGTTTTCCTCTTGGTGCTGAATAAGTGTGTGTAGGCAGTGAGCAGGCTTTGCTTTTGCTGTGGTGTAAGGAGTAATTGCTTGGCAGGCACAGGTGCTGTAGGTGTGCACTGACATTGTAGTGAAACACCGGACAAGTTTGTGATTCTGCTCAGCCCAAATGTGGAGCAGTTGGTGGGTGAGCAATAATGAAGCTGAGAGCACTGATACAGGTGTTCAGGTTTGAATTTTTCTCTTTTTTCTTCCTAGTCCTGAAAACACAGATTTACAACAATCTGGCAAAGATTCTCCTCAAGTTACACTTGGTTGGCGTTCTTGCTACGTGCACTGTAACAATACTTTAATATAATTAAATTTTAAATTCCATGTAGAATCTGGTGGGTAGGCAGATGTACCGGTATGTTAAACTTTATGTCACTTAAAAATGGTTCTCAAGTACATCAGAGGGAGCCCAGCCAGCTGTAAAATGATCTGCTTTATGGTGCTGCTTCGCAGCTTTGGTGTCTGTGTTTTAATTACAGATGTACCTAAAGTGTCACAGCCTCGGATAACTCTGCCGGGCCGTTTTGTTTCCTGTAAGTTACTGACAGGATGTAAAGTGACATGAGGGAAGGTGCTGCTGGGGTTTTCCAGAGCTGCTGTTTGTGGGAGCGTTGAGTTTCTGACTCGTGCTGCAGCAGCTTTGTTTCCTGTAAACAGACAGTGCAGTCTGCTGCCCGGGGCTGCTGTACCTGCAGCGGCATCACCAGGATGCCAAGTGGGAAAAGGGGTTTTAGGAGCTGCCTTGCAGCTCTGGGCAGGTGGGTGTGTGTTGGGACTGGTGTGAGGAGTGGCTTTGTGGCCGCAGGCTGGCAGACACCTGTTGGGACTGGTGTTAGGGTGGGTGGGCATCTGTCCCTCTGCAGCCCCTCTGCTTCCCTTCCTTTCGTCCCTAGTACCAGCACCCACCAGCTCCCCACCAGCTGAGATGAGCTTTGCCCACATTTGCTCTGCAGTAAGTGGAGACAGTGGCTGGGATCAGTGTAGGGTGGAGATTTCCAGTGCTGTAAAGTGGGAATCTTGTTGCTTGGCAGGCAGAAACCATTAATGGTGCTGTTTCTGGAAATAAAGAAGTGGCCTCGTCCCGAGGCATCCCACGTGATGATTTGCCGAGTTGTGCAACATGATTTATGCCTAGCTGTGGGATTATTGTTTTCTATTGATTCTGGGGGAGATGAAGCATCAGTAAAAGCCCATCAGAAGCCTCCCAGTGGAATGTGAAAGCTTGAAGCTTTCCTGACAGAAATCCTGTTGCCTCTTTGGTGGTGACTCAAAACCCACTCCCCAGCCAATCTCAAAGCATCACTTTGCAGTCCTCCCCTTTCTCCTTTCAGCATTGCCTGTCTCTGTCCAGTGAGAATGTACTTGTTGCTGCAAGGAGGTGTTGAGCTGAGAGGTACTGGGGGATCCCTTGGGGATCCTCTGGCACCCTCTGCTTCCAGCATACAGTAGCCATGTCACTCCCTGTCCTTTGTCAGAGCACATGTGATTCCTGCTGCCATCAGTGAGAGTGAATTGTGCCCACAGTATTATTCCTGTATTTATTTTGTAAATGTCAACAATGAACTAAATTAAGATAAATAAGGCTGTTCCATTTCACTGTTCAATTTACAAAATTTTGATAAGACCAATAACATCTGTCCTGGTTCCATCTTTTGGCTAGCTGAAGGCAGCTGCGGGTCTGACAGCTCTGCTCCACCTGTTCCCCAGCAATGTTTACAGACAGAGGATGTACAAGTGAGACATTAAGCCATTTGGTTCTGCCTCTGCTCTGCCTCTGGTAGAGAAGCTGAATGGGTGATGTGGCTGACAGAGAGCTCCACCCTCACAACTGGAATTGTGGTGTTGCCTTAAGTGCTGTTGTAAAAGGCAAGTGAAGGGTGAACACACTGCTGTGAGTTGCAGCGATGCAGTTGGGTGGAAGTAAAGCCTTAGTGGGGGGTGCCTTATCTGCAGCCTTCCCTTCTGCACCTTGTCCTGGAAAGGGGAACTCTGGTCTCCTGGTTTCCTCAGGAGAACTCACCAACACTCACCCTGCTTATGAGGTGTCAGGTTGGGGGTGCATTCTTCTCCCTAGATGTGGGCCTGAGGACCAGAGCAGCATATGGAGTATCCCTGCTGTCACTCCATGCCCTCTGGAAGGTGACCATTTATTTCTCATCAGTTGAGCCTCTTGCACAGCAAATGGGTCATGCAGGGGAGATCTTCTTGCTGGATAAGCAATTAGCTAAAATAAACTACTCAAAGGACAAATTATGCAGGACTCTTGCCCTGTAACAAATGAATTAATTGACTTTGGTATTTGTGGGATGTTCCCACTATTTTATTTAATTCTCTCTGGCTAAAGGGCTCCCGTGTTTCCCCCTGCTCTTAAGCTGCTGTGAGTAAACAGGGTATTAGGGGTTGATTTACACAGTTACAAGCAAAGGAAGCAAAGTGACAATTGCCGGAACCTTTCCACATATCCTTAAGAGAGATAAAACCTCTTTTAGCAGCATGTCCAAGAGCCTCTGTTTGACCTGTTTCTCTGGGGTGCCATCAGTTCTCTCTGCAGCCCCACAAAGCTCAGTCACAGCAGCCTGACAGCGTGGCACGGGGGCTGGAATCATGACCTGCACTCAATTGCAAGGGCTTTGGGAGCATCAATGCTGCAGGGCACCAGTGGGGCTGCTCCTGGAACCACAGTACAGTCAGGAGCCAAAGTGGGCTGGTGCAGGGTTGGGGCTGTGTCTCTGTGGCAGTAACCCAAGTTGTTTTGAAAGCTTTGTCTGGATCTTTGGAAGCAGTGAATGCTGTAGCAGTGTGTTACCTGGGATGTCATACAAAGCAGCACTGCAGGAACATTACAGGTCCTGGCCCTCAGCTGGGCTGGTAACTCATGAAACCATTTGGCCAAGTTGCTGGGTTTATTTACAGTAATTAAATTAAAGCTTTGGTACAAATCTTTGCTGTGTAACAGGATTTATCAACAGCTAAGAAAGGGTGACGCTGTTGTACCAGTTGCCAAGAAAATACTCCATGCATAAGGTGACAGGTTCACCAAGTAGTGCACCATCCCAACTCCCAATGCCAAGGTGAAACATGGCTCTTCCACTGTTCAGCTTTTTACTTCTACTTTGCAGTATTCAGGCAAGATGCCTCAGGCCAGGGATGGTAACACTGGTGGTGATGTGGTGTGGGGACCTGTCTCCCTGCTCAATGGCATTTGTAATCCCAGACAGCTTTAGCAGAGCCAACTAGTTCTAAATTGTGCAGCAGACTTTTTTTTTTTAATAAACTGTGGCCTTTGAGAACAGTGGTAGCCAAGAGCAGGGCAGCATTTTGTGCTCTGCTTTAAATATAGGATATGAAAGATTTGGAGAATTTTATAATCGCAGCTTTGTGTGCTTGCTCTGCCTTCTCTTCTCCCACTGGTTTTACTCCCAGGCTTTTCTAACTGCTGCTCTTGTCTGGTTTCTTTTCCTCTTCAATCCTTGCTCTCATCTCCTCAACTCCTGAAATTTATGAAAAAGTCACTTCTAATCCTGCACAGATCCCAGATCTTGAGAGACTTTTATATCTATTACGGCTTCCTTTAGTCTGCCCACGTGCCTTTACCAAAATCCCTAGTATTGGGTGAGACAGTATTTGGTCTCAGCTGGAGGCACGTGCAGGTGGGAGGGCAGCCAAAGCAGGTGATGTGGGCACAGTCCCACTGCTGTAGTGTTGATGTGCCAGAGTGGGCAGTGGGTAGAGAGGGGGTTCTGCCCTTAGGAGGACATGAGAGACGCTCTAGGTAACGTATAAAAAGGATCAAATGAGTAGGGTTTGGGTTGTTTTCTTCAGATTATGTAACGTTATGTAACGTTTCTTGCCAATATTAAAAATTTGGTGAAATTCTGGAAAGTGAAATCTTGCATGGCATTAACACAATTGCAGCATCTGACTCGTTGCAGGGATTAGATGAGTCTCCACTTGGCTCCTGAACAAGTAGGTTTCAAACATGCCGAGGATTTGACAGTTGCATCAGATCACAACTGGTGGGAGGGAGGTGAGAGGAAAGCTGTGGAGGCCGTGCTTGGATTCAGGCAGCCTGGGGAGAGGCCGGGATTCCCGGCATGATGCTGGCAGCTCTGTGGGAAGCATCAGGTGTCCGTCAGGGAATGCTTCACGTCCTGGGGTTTGGTTGGGGGAAGCTGAGTGCTAGCTGAGGGCTAACTTCGGGCCCATGTTCCCATCTTGTGCTGCTCCTGTGACAGCTGAGCTGAAATGTCCTTGTGAGAACATCGCCCTTGGATTTTAACTAAACAGAAAAGGTCGCGCCTTCCTTGAACCAGTGCATGGGGAACAGTCACCCCTTGACTGTTCTCTGTCAGCTGAACTCAGAAAATAACAGAGATAGGAGGAAAAGGAGGGTTTTGATCAAAGGAAATTGCCCAAACATTGACCCAGCGATGCTGGGTGCTGTGCTGGGTTTGGGGACAGTGAGCGTGGCTTTATGGTGGGGTGATGCAAGGTTTAAAAGGGCAATTTATGCTGACTTGTAGGACCACAAATTAGGGCATGATAGAAAAAGGATTGGCTGTTAGCACAAGTTGGTTTAGGCTAAATTAATCTGAAAATGTGTAATTTCATGTGAACTCAAAATACTGGAATGTAATTAAATTCCAAAGTAGGATGAGCTGAGAGGTTGTAAGAAATGATAAGCATCAGAATAAGACAATAATTGAGTTTGTATTGTAAACATATTCCTGTAGGAATTTGAGATTTTTAAGCTGCTTCATTAGAAATTTTAAGTCAAGAGTACTTAACAGCTTGGGCATGTTTTGGAGAAGTGGTTGACTACTTTTATATTTGTCTGTGTTCTTTGTTTGCAGGATTTTCTATATTTGGGGTTAATTCTCTCTTATCAACTACTTAGTTTATTAATAAGTTTGAAGGGGAATAAGGCTTAAAATTAGAAAATGTGTATTTCCATGTGAAGCTGATTGTCTCGTGGACTCATTTTTTTCATCTCATTTTTCCTAAAAATTGAATTTTTAATATATACAATTAATAAATTAGGTTAGTACCATTAAAACACTGGTAATTCTGAAGTGCCTCACGTGAAATACTGAAGCAAATACGTTGTCTTTGTTCTGTGCACAAGCTACTTGTTCAGTCCATCAGGTAGGAATGAGCCAGGTTGGGTTGTGCTGTCGCTCGTGGCAGTTGTGCAGCCAGTGTGAAGGAGAGCTCATGGCTGGGATGAGTGGGGTACTGCAGCAGCATCTGAACAGAGCTGTGAACACTGATTTGAACATGAAGCAGCGCAATTCCTGCTTGCCAGGGTGTTTGAAAACAGCTACAGTTGCTGGTTTGAGACTCCGTTCTCTGGTGCCAGCACCTGTGCAGCGAGTGTTGGATGAGGGATGGAAAAGTGGGTGCAGCCGTGCTCTGAGCTTGATCCAGGCCCCAAACGCTGTGGGGAAGGGAGGTGATGAATGGAATTTAGTGCCTCTTTGGTGATACTGCACAGCCTGCTCAGGACCGGTTCCTTATGTCACAGAGTTGTGTAGTTTTTTGCAGAAAAAGTTTTTTGCAAAAAAAATGCAGACAGGTTTTCTTCTTATTGACTAAAAATACCCTTAATTCTGAAAAATTACTTTGCGGATCTTCATATTTCACAGACTATAACTAGATTACTACCTTTTACTGGAATACTTTGTGTTAATGAAGACCGATTGGAATTACATAATAGATTTCCTCTAAAGAAGGCATTATGTGGTTATTTTTTACTGTCTGGCATTCTAGTTAATTGCCTTGTCATCATTAATTGATGGGACTAAATTGATATAAATAAACAGATTATATTTGTGAGGTTCATTTGAAAGAGAAGAAGGGCTGAGAACAGGCTGCTGCAGGGCATTCCAGCACATGCCTTGTTGGTGACTGTTGAAGAGAGCTCAGGCTTGGTCAGTGCCACCACTTGTGAACTCATTTGGAGGATGCACAGTGAGCTCTGCCCTCCTGCTCTGGGAGCGCTCTCTTTGCCCGCACAGGGCTGGGGTTGCTTGTGCTGCCTCATCTTAAAACTGACCTCAACAACTGGCTCAGTCATAAGCTTCAGCCCTACAAAGAGCTGATGGTCCTGGCTGTGGGCTTAGGACAAGCAGCCCATTCAGCCCAGCTTCTGGGACAGTTTGAGCATCGCTGGTTTCCAGTGTAATCCAGATTTATGTACATAGTTACTATTAATCAGGAATCAATGGAGTCCCAGCAATTGACGGAGTCCAAGGCAAATCAGCATTTTAAATTCAATTGCAATATTGCAAATGATGCTTTTGTCTGGACATAGTGAGCTGGTGGTGGCTGTTGAGCAGCACTGCGTCCCCTCTCCAGCCCTTTCCGTTGTGCTCTGCCCATCTTCAGGCCTGGCTGTGCTGATGGGGGACAGATGTGTTACTGAACCACAGCTGGGGAGTTGCTCCCTCCCATACCAGCATCACCAGTTCCTCCAGTCTTTGCTGTTTTGCTGCCTGCAGGGTTAGAAGTTCATCAGCTGTTGAACTGTGTTTATGATTTGAAGTGGTTCTCAATTAAAATGTATAATTAATTTATTATTATTCAATTTTCAAATATTTACGGATTTTTATATTGTCTCAAGTCACGAGTCAAAGTGCATGCTGCTAACAGAGGGAGAACCCTTTTTCTTCCTCAGACCTCTGCTCTCCTCCCATCCCCAGTGAGATTTTTCCCAGTTACCAGCAAAGCCCATGTGGCTCCCACCAGCCTCTGTCCTGGGGAGGTGACACTGCCAGAGCCCACTGACATGGTTCACGTGCATCCTGGCAAATTTCCCTGGTGTCTGGTGTTTCAGATAAAACCAAGGTACAGCCCCACTTTGACACAGTTGTGGAAACCTTGTTAGTCTGGAGCTGATGGTTGTTACAAGTGGGGATATTGAACAGGAAGTTAACTAACTAAATAGATTTTTTCCTTCCATTTTCTTCCTTCCCCATAAGAACGCAGCAGTGTTTGCACACACACATGTGTTGCTGCTGTGCCGGGAAGTGACCAGATCCAGAGCTGAAGTACTGCCCGCAGGAGAAGGCCATCTCCAAATAAGTCTTTTAAAAGTTAATTGGAGCCCTTGGTCCTCACTGTATCAATCTGTGTCCATGGAGAGAGCAGTTGATAAGGCAGAATGGCTGCTGGCACCCGGGGGCTGGAGCCCTTTGGTCTGTGTGAGCACGGAGAGGGAACGGGGCTCTCCTCAATGCACCAGTGGAGATGGTGATTAATCTGAAAATAGTTTAAAGCATTCATGAATTGTAAGAATTAATTCCCAATAAATCAAATGGTATCCCCGTGGGAGTAGGGAAGAGAAATAAATGAGGGCTAAAAAAATTGATAAAAATCCTTGAGCAATAAAGAGATGAATGCCAGTTCTTTTAAAATTATATTTAAATGAACAAAGTTGATTTAACTGTCTTTTTTCATACCTTGTACTAAGATTTAGTTCTACAGCATGACATTATATCAAGAAATAATTTGCAGAAAGACTTTTTAGCATTTCATGTGCATTCCACTTAATGACAATTTTAATATTCTGTCTTTGGTCCTACATCGTTACGAGGAGGCTTCAATTGCTCGGTGTGCTGAGGAGTTCATAAAGATTGTTTCTCATTTCTTTTTCAAGTCTGTTACAGAGTTCAGAGCCATCAACATGTGAATTACCATGTTGCTGAGTAAAATATGGGGAAAACTGTTGTTAACTGCTTGAACTAAACATGCAGCTTTGGGACAGCTGTCTCTGGAAGGATCTTCCTGCCTAGGGAGGTCCAGACAAACTGCTGAACTGAGTGTCACTGGGAGAGCAGAGCTCACCCACCTGGTTGTGCTTACCAATAACATATCTACTTGGTTTTTAACCTGTTTTTTGGTGTTGGTTTTTTTTGTTTGCTTTTTTTTTTTAATTGGCTCTACAAAGAAGATTGTAATGGTGGAATTCATCAGGCTGAGTAGCCATGATAGGCAGAGGTGCTGTGTGAGTCTTCCATGGAGTTTACACTTTGGGGCCAGCTGCAATGCACTTAAACATAAATGGCAGCAGAGTAAATGGCTACTGATAAATCAGATCCTGTTGTTAGTTGTATCACTCTTACTAGTGCTGGTAGCCCTGTTACCTGTTTTGTAGTCAAGAGCAAGGACACAGAGCAAAGACATTCATTTCTGACACGTTTGTGAGTACAAGTCTTAGCACAGAAGGAGTGGCGCTGGTCAGAGCTGTTGTACCGAGGTGCCTGGAGCTGCCCCATTGCTCTTGGCCTCTGCAGCCTGACAGGGACACCACGGGGACACAGGCAAGGTTCTGCCTCCCCATCACTTGCAGCTGAAGCTGCTGTGCTTGGCACCTGCCTGTGCTGTGCTGCAGGGACATCACTGCTGGGAGGACAGTCAGCTCCTGCCTCTGTCAGCAGAGCCCCAGATGTTCCAGGGATTAACTTCTGTTTCCATGCATCATGCAAACAGAGTGTCTTCACATTGTGTTTTTGTGGCACCAGCATCCTGATCACTCCTTAAATAGCACCAAGGAGCTGCTTTTGGGGTAGGACTGGTGATGGGTATCCAAGCCCACACCAAGGAGAAGATGCCCAGCAGCTGTGTAGTGGTCTGCAGCTTGTGTTGCAGCCATCAGCATTTATCCTGATCTTGCAGAAGGGCTTTCCTTGGCAGCCCCTGGCAGTTCTGTGAGACGGCACAAAAGCCAACTTGGCACTGGCATGGCTCGTTCAGTCCTGTTTGTTGGAGCTGCAGGTAATTACTCCCATACTTAATGAATCACATTACTTTTATTGATGAACATGGAGGCTACATGCTGGAAAGAGGAGGTAAGGATTAAGTTTTATGGCCTACTGCTGCTATGAGAAGGAGCATCTAGACACCAATTAATGCCCCCTTGATGGGATTAGCCATTGCGTTAACCGCAATTCTGGATAAAATTGCTAAGTCTGTGACTTTAGACTTTTAACTTCTTAAATATTGTAGATAAGAAGGAAGTTTGCTTACATCTTAAATGCAAATGACGTTTAATTCTAGATACAAAAACTTGCAGAATATTTACATTTCCTTGTGATTTATACCTCCTACTACATGGATAAGAAGACTCTTCTGAAGTCTTTATTTCATCCCTGCAGAGTTCAGAGATCAGACAAATTTCAAACACATAATCTGTGATTCCTTCAGTTGCTGTGCCAATAATCCCAGCTTGCAGTGAGGAGAGTGGAGTTATAATGGCAGCAGCCTCTCCCCAGCAGATGATATGGCTTTCCAGCAGTTATGGTGAAGTCTGAACATCTACATTGAGTTCTTGAGGGGCTTTTCTTTGGTTTTTGGTCTCATTGGTGCAGGCTGGGCACATGCTGGAGTTTCTTTTCTTTCAGGGCAAGTGTGAATCATTGCCTGAGGGTCAAAGCCAAGCATTTATTTAGGAGGGGGGAAAAATGTGTGTATCAAACAAATTTTTGTGTGATCTGCCACTGTTACAGCTGTGAGGGACAAAGTCTCCACAGTCTTGAAAACATTTGCCCATGTAAATATAATTTTAAAGCTTTCTGTCAATATAGAAGAGACGTACCTGTTACAGCATCCTCCAGGTGTGTCGCTGGACTGGTGGGGTGATGCCCTTGAGACAGGGGTTATGGCTCTGCCTTGGCCTTGGGTGCCTCCATCCTTAATGTGTCTGGGTGACCTTCTAAACCAACAGTGAGTGAGTGTCCAGCTATCTGCATGGCCAAGGGTGGGTGAGATGTCAAGGGCTGCAACTGCTTGAGATTCCTCCTTCAGTTTTCCATTTGGGCTTTAATCTTCTGATAAGCCACAGGTGCAGTGGGGGAAGTGTCAAGGTAAATGAAGACTTGAAGAGCAGCATTCCTCAGGGGAGAAATAACTTCGGTCATCAGATATTTTTCTTGGGCAGAAACAAGAAATAAGAGATGAGGTGTTCCTGAGAGCCTGATGTCAGGCAGGAAGCGCTCCTGACTGACAGTTCCTGTCCATCAGTGCTGCAGTGCGAGGGCTGCACAGCTGCACACAGTGCAGAGGAGAAGGAGATAGATGGTTACTGGGAGTTCATCACCTGCAGTGTTTGCTAGCCCCAGAGCTCTGCCTGCTGTGCTGCATGGCAGGGCATTAGCTGAGTGGGAGGTACCTTGTCACACTCACTCTTGGCACTTCTCCCCATTCCCAAATTGCCCTGGATGAAGACAGGTTCAAGGACTTGGTCTTCTTTGCATTCTTAAGGAAACAAGGACACAGATTTGGTGCAATATTTTCTTGAAAAGCTGTCTATTTTCATGGCTTTCTTCAGGACTCCAGCTTTTCCCCGCCAGTTTCTGCATCAGTAGGTTGCTCCTTTGGGAAAGCAGAAGTTAATTTCTCATTATTATCATGCATAGATGCAGAAGATGGAAGATAGTCCCCTCCTGTTGTCCCTTGGCTCCATGATAACTTCATAGCCAGAGAAAATATCATGCAGGTGGAAAATAGCATCATCCAGGCTGTTTGCAGGAGCCATTTCTCAGGGTGATGGGGGTAGGGATGGAAGGGGCTTGTCACACAGGCAGTGGGGGCAGCTTCTGCTTGTGCACTGCTGAGGTACAGGAAGGGTCTGGTGTGTGGTACCTCTGCTTTATGGAAGCTGTATTAAACATCCATATTCGTCCTTTAAATATCCTTCTTGGATTGGAACTGGAATAAATGCAGATTATATAATAAAAAAAAAATAACTCTTAGAGCCATGGACCTTCTCAAGGAATAGTTCTGGCTGATCTTGCTCTGTTATCTTGAAAAAGAGACTCTTTTGGATTTGCAGTATTTGCAATTCCCTTTTGGCACCCCCAGCTCCTGAGGCAGTAAAATGTAGTTTTCATTAACTGATATGTCTGACATTTACCACATCTCGATGTGACAATTTAGAGGGAACTGGTTAAACTGAACAGCATTTTTAATATTGCAATAATGTGATTAGGGGGAAATCTCTGTCCTTCAGGCCAGAGGGACCTAAATTTGAGCACTAATGGAGAGGCAGATATGAAGCATCAGTTGACCAAAATATCCTTAACTTACTTTCTATTTATTCCCTCTTTGCATCTGATTCCCGTTAACAAGTAGGTTTAGATTCCTATGACCCAGGTGAGGGGTTTCCAAAAGAAACAAAACCCACTCAGAGCAGGACTTAGTGCCAGAAGTCAGTATGCACAGCTGAGTTGGGTGTCAAATCCAAAATGACATCTCTGGAAAATCTTCCCTGGAAATCCCATTTCCTCTGTTCCTCCCTGTCCATGTCTTACTGAGGGAAACTCTGGTTTATCCAGTGGCCCTGAGCACTGTCACAAGCCCTGGGTCACTCACCCCAAGCAACCAGCAGGTTCCCAGACCCATCAGCTGCAGGGGGATGATTGTTCACATTACAAATAAGTTGGAAGAGAGAATTTAGGATCTCCTTCCTGGCTGTAGCAGGAACAATTTGGGCAAAATTAGCTCTTAGGCTGTTGTGGCAATTTGTGGGAGCCTTGGCAGTGGATAGGAGGGTGAGAAGGAGGAAAGCATCCCAGATCTCATCAATACTTGAGACAAAAGGCTTTCTGCTTTGCAATTACTCCTCCTGTCCTTCCTCCTCCTTCCCTCAGGCCACAGGCAAGAAACCAAAATAGAGATTTAGGCAGCTTTTAAATGCCACAGGCTCGTAAAGGAGAGGAAATCCAGAGCCGATCGAGAATTGCAGCCTGCGCTCAGGCTTGTGACTTTGTCCCTCTCATCTGTAAAGGGAAAAAGGAAATCCCCAAATTCAGGCTGAGTGGCAAAACCCCCAGAGATTTGGGCTGGAGTCGCATCTGTCACATGCCCTGGGAACCCCCGGCAGGCCTGGCCTGCTGCGTCTGCCCACACATCACTTGTCTGAATGCTGAGGGATGAGCAGGGCAGAGCTTTCCTCTCTTCTTCCTTACAGCAGGTGAAATACAGCAGCAGTGTACATCAGGTTAAAATTGTGTTTCATCTCATGGAGTTATCTTTAAAAACCAGCTGCTTTCTGTGAGCCTTAAAGCAGCTCGATATACTCTTATCAAAATCGAAAGCTGCTCCAGAGATCCTTAAGAGATTTTGTTTCATTGGGCTCTATTTTCTATAAATCTCGTTAACTGCTTTGCCAGTGCCCTCTCACTGCGTTCCTTTTTCATTGCAGAAATGGAGCAACAAAGCCGGTTGCAGCCCTGCGGAGCAGCAGCGAGGCTGCAGGGCTCGGCTGTGCCCTGCCTGTGCCCACGAGGCGCTGGGGGCGAGGGAAGCAGGATTTCCCTGGCATCAGAAGCCTGCAGCTCCTCTGAGCACGTGTTTTGTGAAGCGCAGAGGCACCGGGCAGGAGATCAGCTCACGCTGCCTTTTCATCGCCTGCCCTGACCACGCAGGGGACGTGGGACACAGCCCGACCGGGCCTGGGGGTTCTCTGGTGTTGTGAGAAGGGTTTGAGCTGACATGTGTGGTGACTGGGAGTTATAGAATAAACATTGAAATGAGATACACAATACCTCCACTGAATGAATGCACTATCTACAGTGCTGTCAAACAGATCCCGTGGCTGTGCTGACACCCGAGTGTTTATTTTCAGGGTGATGCGTAGGAGGAAGAGAGGAGGAGCAGCCTCCCCGAGCCCTTGGGTCCAGGCTGCTGGGACCTGGGTGATAGGAGGAGGTGTAGTTTGGGAGGATGGGGCTTGGGTTTCTGGCCACAAGGAAAAAATATTTGTGTGTATGTGGAAAAAACGCTCACTGCCTCCCTGCTTGGAGGGTATTTGTTATTTCTCAGTTACAACAGACTTGCCTCGCTTGTGATTCTGCTAATCAAACAGCAAGATCTCTCTCTACACCCAAGTTACACTGGCTCCTGTGTGCTGGGCATCACCGTGCTTTTAAGGACATTTCAAATTGCTGTCTTAGTTTTTAAGTGGTAAAAGTTTTCCTGTGTCTTTGAAGTTGAGAAGGTGCTCAGAAGGGAGAAGGTTACTCCCTGTCTAGCACTGATCTAAGCAGAACAGTGAAACCAATGTATAAGCTTGTGCTTTTATCCTTCCCTTCTTTTTTGCTTGTTTATTGTCATTTTAAGCAAACATCCATGTCCTGGTGCAGCCTTAGAGGTGGTCGGAATCTCATTCTGCTGACGTGTTAGCAAGAGAAAGAAACTGTAATTAAATAACAACAATCCTTTTTTCTCCTAAATTTTCTTTCCTTCTAATTTTCAGCATGTAGCAGTCAAAATACATCCAGTAAAAATGTTGGCTATTTTATCAGACTTCCTTTTTTTTTTCTTTAAGCTATGACTGTCACTTCCTGCATTAGGTACAAGGTCCTCATGGAACAGTTTGCAGATCGCAGACATCACTTCAGCCTGGTAACAGCAGCAAAAGGGGAGCATTTATTTGACACCAAATCCTGGCTGTTGCTGTTCTGTGGAGCTTTAGCTGGTTTGTGGGACTTTGTTCCACAAATACTTTCAGTCTGGTTTTGTTGGTTTATGTAACCCAAACCTGTTTCTTGCTTTTAGACCACAGAATGGTTCTATGATCCTGTACAACAGAAAGAAAGTGAAATACAGGAAAGATGGATATTGCTGGAAAAAAAGGAAAGACGGGAAGACCACCAGAGAGGATCACATGAAACTGAAGGTGCAAGGAGTGGAGGTAGGAGCGTGGTGGGGGTGGCTGTGGGCTGTGCTGGGCCGGGAGGTGATGGCTCCCTAAGACACCTCAACCCAACAAAGGCTGTCCTCACCTTCAGAAAAATACTCCTGTTTGCTGAATTCCACCTGCTCCCCATGTCCTGAGTCATAGTTGCTGGCGGGGGTTAAACCACAACTCGCCCTACCCCCAGCAAATACACTTGTTCTTTATCACTCCTTTGAGCAAACTGTGAGTACAGCTTCAGCATCGGCCTGTGTGCCTGCTGGCTGGGCTGTGTGACTGCACTGTCACCACACTGGGCATCTCCTGGTGGCCTCCGTGGGTTTTGTAACAGGCACTGCCCAAGGGCATCCCGACACCTCAGGGTGGGCTGCTCTGTAACCATGGCAGCTGGAATGGGTCCGATTTGATTCTCACAAATCTCGGCCAGGTTTTGGTAGCAGTTGCTGTAATTTCTGTGTGCTGATGGAGTGTTGGTCTTGCAGTATGCAGGGGTAGAATTTCTGTCAAATTTGGCCCAGAATCTACATGTGTTTTGAGAGAACCTTTGCTTTGCTGATGGTGTTCAGCCACTCAGACATTCATGCAAGTGATTTCACCTGAGGCATTATTTCTGGAATAAGCCTGTTTGTTCTAAAATATATCATTGTTTGACAGCACTTCTCTTTCTTAACATCTGCATGAGGAGAGAGCCATTTTGATCACTCTGGTCACTTCTAATGTTAAAGGTTTACACAGGTGTGGATAACAAGTGCATTTATCCAAGTTTTGTATTTATTAAATTGCAATTACTTGTTCTGGTAGCAGAAGCCTACCCTCAGAGCTGTGCCCAGATCATTCCTAAGGCAGCAGGGCTGTATTCCCAACACTGGATACCAGACTTGGGGCCAAAGTGGTCCAAGGCTGCAACAATGTGTAATTGCAGTGTTCAGCTGTGTCATTTTGGCCAAGGAGGTGAGGGTGTGTGTGGGTGTGTGTGTGTCTGTCTGTCTGTCTGTGTCTGTGTGGGTATGTGTGTGTGCACGTGTGTGTAGGCTGGGTTGATTTTTCAGCTGACAGGCTGTGAGCCTGGCCGGGGTTGGGGTGATTGGGCTGTCCATGACAGGCAGAGTTTCACCTGTGTCTCCAGGCCTGTCTGGCAGCTGCCAGGCTGCACTTTGGGCTAAGCTGAGCTTTCCAGTTTCACCCCCAGGCCTGCCTTGGCAGACGCTTTGCTCCTGTTGGGGTACGGGCACCCTGTGCTCCCCAGGTGCTGCTGGTGGTTGACAATCCCCCGGCATCCCCCAAGTCAGTGCCAGCAACGGGAAGGGGATGAGTGCCCAGAATTCATCTCGTGCTCCAGCTTCCTCCTAGCCCATTTGTCATTCTTACATTCTGTCTGCTCTAATGAGGTTTTGGGGTTTAAAATAGTATTAAATGTATTGCATTATATTACACCAGAGAGGCATAACTTTGTTCCATAATTTTTACATCCAATAACAATGTTTTATTATGACAAGCACCAAAAAAAAAAAAGTCGTCATCACAGAAATGGTGCCTTGTTTTGTTTCGGGTTTGCAGAGTGGGATTTAATTAACTTCTGTAAACTTTTCACGATGCAGAACACCAGACCCTGTGCTGTCCCTTTACCTGAAGCAAAAGATTGTTGATGACCTTTGGCTGCCACATGAGCACACAAGAAAATAAATGGGACTTTCTTGGGGTTATTCCAAAGCTAGAGCTCTCCAGCCCTTTAGGGCCCAACTGCGTGGATGTGGTGATGATCATTGTTTAGCTTAAAGAGCCCTGCACTGAACCCATTAATTTCTGTTTTTAGTGAAGTGTGTCTCCTGGAAAGTAACAAACACAGATGGGCACATTGTGGAAGCTGGAGGAAGCACAGCTTTCAGGATTTCTCCTTGTGGCTGATCACAATCACCACTCAGGAAAATAAGTGTTAAACTATTTGCTTTGCGATTTGGATGTACCAGGGTTTAGCCATTCATTCCTAAATCCTTCTCCAACTTGAGAGCCCTTTAGTACCTGATTTTCTTTCTTCAAGGAGGTACTTGCACCCTCTCATGCACAGGCAGCACCTGGGTGGTCACTGTCAGTCTCTGTTCTGAACTATGCAGAAGTCTGTTTTCTTGACTTCCAGGTGTTTCTTGGGCAGAATGATGTAGTTTTAACCTTATTCGTTAATTACTCAATCAGTACACCATGGTACTTCACAGACAGCATTTTGGGTTTAGGATTCTGATACCATTCTGAAAGGAAACAATGTTCTCAACTTGGACACGTAGGCAGCAGATTTAAAATAACAAAAAAAGGCTTTTTTCAAATTTGGAGTGATACCGTAGTTAGCCGCATTAGGGTTTAACAGGGCATGAAATAACTGTCTGCCTTGTGGCACTGCCAGATCATCTCAGCGACTCTTGCAGCCAGAAGATAAATAGGGATCATTGTCACACTGATGGAAAAGTACTTGCAGAGCCGACAGCCAAGAGCATCAACAGCATCCAAACATTGCTCTGGAAATGGCAGCTTGGAGGCAGGGAGGAGGAACATGCTGGCCTGTGAAGCTACTGACCAGCCAGTTCTGAACAGGGATTTGTAGTAGAAGATTTAATCATTAATTCCTTCCCAAATGTTGTCAGTGTGATGGCTCCTTCGTCTTTCCAAGTTTTGGGTAAATAAAAAAAACACATTTTGAAACAAAAAGTCTACATCAGATCCTGAGGGATGTCAATGTCTATCAGAACCACATAGAAGGATTTGGTGAGCATGAGTGAGGCAGCTAAAGCAAATTTGGGACAGAAATAAGGAATAAACTAATTTGACTAGTAATGCACTCATTTAAATATATATGGATTAGGAGGAATAAACTACTTAACCAAGTGGATGTTAAATGAAAACGGCCTGAAATCCTCAAGCTGCTGCCTTGGTTAGCATTGCTGTGCAGGAAGGGTTTGGGTATTACTTGGTTAATCTGATCACAGTCCTGTTAGAAAAGGCTGGATAAACCAGAAAGGAGAAGTTAATTTGGCCTTTTCCTTAATGCACCTCTTTGTGCAATTCTTTGTGGAATCTCCGGTCTGTGATCCTTTTTAAAATTCTAATTAATTAGGATCCCTGGTGATGTGTTCCTAATCAATTCACATAATTAAAAATTTTAACTAATAAATAATAGTAAGGGGAGTGTTGGAATAGCTTTGCTGTGATTCCGGATGGTGCTGCTCCGCATCGGAGGTGCCTGGCTCAGCGGATGCATTTCTGCCTTTTCTTGTGTGTGAACTTTTCCAGGAGAGTGTAACTGCGCCTTCACGTGAATTCGTAGTAAACTGCTGCTAAAATTAAAACGAGGTCATGTTTTTGTAGTGAATTTCCCTCTTGTCATCTGCGTTTTGGAATCATCTGTGTTGATCCTGCTGCTCTTTATCCTGTGTTGAGGATATTTTAATCTCTCCAAACCTCAGTGCCTGAGAAGTGGTTATGGAGAAGGGCTGTCCCAAGGCTGGGGCAGAGCTGTGCCCCTAGTCCCACTCCAGGAACCAGAGCTTCTGTATTTGAAACATCTTGGTCTCTTGTAGATTGGGTGTTTGTTTCCTTGGTGCAATTCAATAATCTTTATGAATTCCTTAAAAAAAACAACAAAAAAACAACCACAAAAAAAACCCAACAAAAAAGTAAAACTTGATTTCAGTCTTATTAAGAGAGAAACTCCCTTGTGGAGGTGGAGATGCGAAGTATCAATTTTGTATGCAGGACTTGTATTTAATTAATATCATAACAGTCCCTTAACACTATTGCAGATTAGTCCATGAGGACAGGAATGAAAATTTTAGATTATTCAATTACTGCATAAACCCTGGGACATCACCATCAAAACTTCACATGGGTTTCCATAGCATTTGGGTTTTTGCAGCGTCCCTGTGCCCACCCTGGCTCACCGGGGTGGGGATGGCATCAGTGGCCTCTGCAGCCTGGGGCCAGGGGCAGCTGCGAAGGACCAGACTTGTGCTTTTGGAAAATGACCAAACGGGCTTCTCTGCATTGTACAAAAGAGCCCACCATGGAATATTGAACTGCAAAGTGGTTTTACATCTCTCCATTCCCTGCTATCGTGGTTGAAATCTACTCGGTTGTCACGGGAGGGTGGGAGCAGCCTTGGAGGTGGCACTGTGGAGCAGCCCTAATCTGGAGAGTGATTCCTCGGGCAGCCTGAGCCAATTCACTCCAATTCGCTTTAATTTACACGGGCTTTGCTCACCCTCAGAGGTGAGCTGTGTAGTTTGCAAACTAATTAGGATCACATTGTTCAGTCAGTCTGCTTAATGCATTCCAGAGAAATACTGTGGAATGGCTTTGGATGAGAAAGGAGAGTTTAATGTGAGAGGCTTTCTGGAAATATGACACACATGTATACATACACTGACACAAACAAGCGGCCCTGAGCAAGGGAGAAACTGCTCACAAGGAGGGGCACTTTTCTGTTCTTCATCATTGTTGCAAATAGCATTGTCCTGATGCCTCTCCTGAGATTTGACTGATCCCCTTTATAACCAGCCTCTCCCTTAATCCCCTGTAGCTCATTAGAGACCATGGAGTCCAACAGCATCTCCTCACTTTTGTTGTGGCCCACGCACCTTTGCTGTGGCACACTCACCTTTGCAGTGTGCACGTCTCCACAGAGGGCACCACAGGCAGATGCTGCTGCAGAAATGTGGAGGTGTTGACTGCTCATGAGCTGTGGTTGGGATTTATTCCTATTCCAGCTGGTGTTTACAGCACCTGGAATGCAGGGTGTGATGGCATCTTAATGATTCCTGTGTTGGAGGCAGTCCTGGGAAATGGGAGCATTGTTTTGCCATTTCTGAAGGGGAGTATGGATTATTGTTAAATCCGGAATGGATCTCCTGGGAGTCTCTTCAGAAGGGAACATACATATCAATAATCCTTTTGTATATCAGGGTCCTGATGTATTCTCCTGCAGTAACATAAAGTCAAAGCAAATTCTCTTGAGTTTTGGCTTCTTTTCCTAATGCCCTGTACATGTCCAGAAGATTTTATTCTTCACAAGACCCATAACATTCCTAATCCTTTAATTGTTGTGGCTTATTTAACTTCATCAGCAAAAGTTTTCCTTGTATCTGTGTGTCTCAGAATGAAGGTTCAGCTGAGATCAGGGCCTTGGGGGATGCTCTGCCTGGCATGTGCCCTGTAGCAAGTTCTGCCCAATTCAAGGGCAAGCACCGTCCCTGCAGTGCAAGGCAACAGGTTTGCAGCAGTGCTCAGGTAATTGCTCTGTAATTGACTGCATCACTGTTTTTCCCCTGTTTAATAAATAGCCTGAATAAAGCTGAGCCACATGTGGTAGGGTTGTAATTCAAATCCCATTCACTGAAGTCTGAGCATTTTTCATTTAGGATGTTAAAAGATAGTTTCAATGTAAATGATTCCAAAAGGATCTCTGCGGACTAATGACATTAACATTAGGCTAGATTGGAATTGTTGAGTAATTGATGCTGCAGCTACACCCTGTGCTGGGGAAAGAGAGGGAACAGGGGACCTGCAGTAGTGGAAGTGTCCCTGTCCCTGGTAGGATGTCCTTGAGGTCCCTTCCAATCCAGACCATTCTGTGATGGGTCTGTGGGGATGTCAGTTTGCAGAATCTTCTGCTGACAGGGAATCTTGCCTCTTGACTTGCCTGAAAAGCAGTGTTAGACATCATACTGCTTTTTGCACCCCCGAAACAAAACAGCAAAACAAAAATTTTAATAAATATATATACACTTTTAGTCATCCTTATGAAAAAAGCATTAGAACAAGTATACAGACACAAAACACACTGGCAGGCCCCACACCCCTCTGAAATGTGAGGCTTGTGTCGCCTCACTGGCTGCATGGCACAAACACACATTGACATTTATATTGACTATTTCAGTTTAGAGAAATTCAAAATTAAATCTATTTTCTGCCAGCTCTGTGGGAAAATCCATTTATGAAAACAAAATCCAATAGGAGATCTAAAGATCGGTGGCCAGAAATGAAATATATTGAGAATAAAATATATGGAGATTGGATTGCTGGCTCTGTGGTCTGGGTTTAACGTGCTGGGGACTGGGATGGGAATGGAGGGGTACCAGTACAGACTTTATCCCTGGGTTTACAATGTAGATGAGACAGTTTACAGCAAAATAAAATAAACATCAATGCTTTTTGGACCAGAGTCAGTGGTCAGAATTTACCTTTTTGATCACACAGTTTCTTTCTGTGCCTGTGTGCACAAATACGAACTCCAGACGATGTCTGTCCCTGGAGGTGGTGCCTGGAGAGGGGTCAGTGGGAGCCGTGCTGCGAGGAGAATCCGTGCTGTTCCTCACAAGATGAAGAGGTTTCCTGGTTCTGTAGGGATCCCTGTGTTTGCACGGAGGATCCAGATGCTGGAGCAGCATGTGTCTTGTAATCTTGTAATTGCATTGTGGGCTGTGACGGAGATAAGGGCTTCCGCGGGAAGCAAGGAACCTCGGTGGCTCTGCCTTCCCTGCCTGGCTTTTAGTGAGCTTCTCTTTATTTATCTGTTTCACTGTGTGTTGGGCAGGAAGGCAAACCTCGTTTGCTGTATTGCTGCTAATTCTGTGTGCGTCAGGGGTGCATTAAACATTTTAATTTCCTGAGCTCTTGTTGGAAAGTGGGATATTGCTTGCCAAGCATGGGGAGGGGGAGCAGGGAGAGCAGAGTCTTGTTTGAAGGTTTGAAGGTGCTGGAATTCCTAAACACAATCTGGTGGTGTCCCCAAAAAGCAACACAGACACACAACCTGGCAAGAGGGGATGTCAGAGTGTGGACACATCCAGCACGTTTGGATGGCCACCTCTTTGTAGGATGTTGTTTACTTCCCTTTTTTATAAGGAAGGTATAAGGATTAATTAGATGGTGTTTGGACACTTTTTGGACATAAAGAGTATTAACTGCCCACTGGTACCCTGGAGTGAAGTGGAAGGGTGATGGAGGGGAGCAGGGATGGGTTTGGCAGTGCCAGCAGCAAGGGGTTCTCTTGGTTCCCAGCCGGGGTCTGACCCAGGAATTAGTGTGAAGCAGGAGCTGTGCTCTGAATCTTGCTGTGTCTGCTGTAGGTCAGGTTGAAGTTGCCGGGGGAGACAGCTGTACTGTGTCTGTGCTACAGCAGGGAAGCCCGAGTGACCCTGTTGGTAATATCAGGAATGCAGGAAGTGTGAGTTACTGTATTTCGGGAAGAAAAACTTTTTCTACTGTCTGCTTGTCCTAAAACCATCGCAGACGTTTGCTTACATGTAGCAGTTAGCCCGTCTTTGCAGAATACCTTTTCCTTGGAGCGGTGGGATAATGGTTTGTCCGCTCCGGTGTTCCCATATTTCTGCTGCCATCGCGTGGCTGCCGGGGATCAGCAGCGAGCTCCGTGCGGGAGAGACCCCGCTGCCGTCCCGGGGGGCTGCCGGCTTCACAGCCCGGAGCCCGAGCCTCTGCTGCCCCCCGCTCAGTGTTGTGATGTTCCACACGCAGCTGGAGCCCTCCGTCCTCCATGGACAGGAGCTGGACACGGCTCCATGCACCAGGGAGGGCTCGATGTCCATCTCTAACTGCAGCGCTTGGCACAGCTGCACTTGGTTTCATGTTTGGCCGAGTTCTCAGAATAAGGTATGGTAGCTCTGAACACTTCTAAGGTGAAGAGTTCAGGCACCCAAATCAATCAGTAAAGGTTCTGATCTCCCAATGCAAAGCCTGAAGGCTGCTGGGGCATGTCTCTGCCCCTGCAGGGGGATGGTGGTGGTGGCAGGGCTCCGTGCCCCAGCACCTCTTTGCTCTGGCCAGCAGTGACCCACTGCAGCCCCAGCACGGCATTCCCTCTGCATTCCACACTGGACAGCACCATGCTGCTGGAGTGCCTCCTTGGCACTTGCCATGACAAATACGTGGTATTTTTCCATTAAAAGGCCCCATGCTCCAGAGGACTGCAGCATCTTAGAGCATTATAAATATGTTTGTGAAGATTCTGCCTTCTGTCTGACCCCAGACACTCTCTGATACTGTGTGGGCGTTTCTGTTGATGGTTACACTTTGCCTGCAGTTTTTGTGTGCTTGTTGCCATGAAGAAATTTTGAATAAAAGCAGGATGAGGTGATACCAGCATGCTGGAGCCCTGTGAGGAGGATTTGCAACGCCTGTGACTGCTGCACTGCCTAATCTTCCAGCTGAACTTCCTTCTGAGCATGCATGATGGGAACAATGGCTTGGCTCTTCCTTGTCCTTCTGTTGGTCAGGCTCACTGTTGTCCTTGCAGGCTGGTTTCCATTGTGTGTGTAAAGTCCTACCATAGCCGAGACAATTTATTTAAGCATTTTCTTACTAAAAGGAAGCATGTTTTTGAGCTTAAAAAGGTGAAATGCCATCTCCGTTCCTGCCTTCTGTGTACTTCTCTTCATGCCCATGAAGAAGCGACATGGTTAGACTTCAAAGTCTCTTTAATCTCTCCTTTCTGGAATTATAAAAAGTACATTTATAATGCCAGAACATAATCAATTTTCATGTGTTAAATCATGAACTTTCTTGTGAACAGTTGCTGAGGTTTCTGCCCCTAACTCCAAGCCTGGTGGTCCAGTCCCACCATGCTGCACTGTCTCCATTCTTAGAGCAGGCAGAGGGAGCTCCCAGACCCCAAAAGCCCTTCCTGCCTCCTCTGTCCCACATTTGAATTAACACTTCTTGACCTGTCATAGCTGTATAAAATACACAGAAGGGTTTCAATCAGAAACCCAAAATCTAAAGGTCTATTAATGGCTGGAGGGAGCTGGAATTTAATATTTGCCTGTTGTCGTGACAATTCTCAGCATTTAGAAGCCCAGCAGCATGGGAATGGTTCTATATATAGCAACTTTATTTGAATAGACAGCATAGCTTCAAAGTAAATATTAATTCCATTATGCTATTAACAGTTATTTATCGTGACAGAAAGCCATAAAGTTATTTTACTGGAATACAGCCAGTAAATTGCATCTTCAAGATGAGATACAGCACATGCTGAATTCCAGCAGCAATTACCCAACATACTTTATACATGTTGGTGTCAAACATGCTCTAACATGAGCCAAGCTCAGGCTTGTATGGAAAACCCTTTACAGCCATCACGGAGTGATGGTGATGTGTTGGCAGGAGATGGCACTGATGCCATCATGAGCACTGGCCAGAATCAGGAGCACCATGCCATGGAGCAGCGACACACTGATGTTGCTTCTTGCATATTATATATTTGACTTGTTAATTACCTAAATTGCTTGTTAAAAGTCCCTCATAATTGCCTGACTCCAAGGTATGGTGAGAAGTCTAGGTTTTAGTTAAGATTTTTTTCTAAGAGACATTGTACATTTAGAATTGATCACTGAAAGAATGGATTTTCTCCTGCTGTTGCCCCACGTGCAAGTGTGAGTCCCTAGCAGAATGTGGGCAGGGTTTTATCCTTTCTCATGGTGTGTATGGGGTTATACTGCCTGTGCCAGCAGCTTCCACGTGCTCTGGTTTGATCTATGCATCAACTTTTCCTTGTGTACAAGGAGCGGTGCTGAAGTGGAGGCGTTTCCAGCTCTGCAGCATCCTGGGCAGAGGACACATCGATGGAGCCACTGCTGTGACAGGGCAGAGGATGTTGCCCGATATTAGAAATTTCAGTGAGTTTATGAAGGCTATCACTGATTGCAGGCTTTGGTGGGGACTGACCTTCAGCATAGATTAGATCTTCCATTTTATAGCAGAAAACAATATCAGGGAAACATTAAGGCTCATCAGCAGTTGGATGTGCTTGTGCTAGCAGAACAGTGAAGGCTGTCTGCCAAAGATTATTGACTTCTTGTTGTCTTTTAGCCACAAAAATAACTCTTCTTATATATAACCTGTGAGAGCTGTGCAGTGATTGCTGTTAGGGGAAAACCCCAATAGAATATTGAATAAAATAGTTTTAAAGAATTTTAGGTTTAGTTTCTTTGATGATTAAGAAATGTCAGCACCTGTGCAGCAAGTGTTGCTCTAAGCAAAAGAAGAACATAAAGTTCATTGTATCACATTTGTAAATATTTTATAGATTTTAGTGAGAACTGGTGAGAGAAAAAAGCTCATTTAATCAGAATAGTCTGTAAGATCAACTAGATTGCCTGCAATACCAGGAAGATTAAAACCGTGAGGTTGGCATTGGAGAACTTTACAGATATCAAAGGATTGGCTCAGCGTGCAACCACCCAGTATTTGAATTGTAAAAACATCTTTGAAATTGCTCAACTCTTGATTAAACGAACAAAATCTGAAGTGGATTGGGGATAGGTCGTGATTTTAACATTAGATTATCAAAATCAAAGAAAAATGTGTAACAGTTGTTGAAAGTCCATGGTGGGAGGAAAGCCCCCAAACACAAGATCGTTAGTTGTAAGGTTCCTTGATATCCTTGATATTGTGTAACCAGGACATAATAATTAAAATACAGATTGCAAGGTCAAGAGGAACAGCTGGGATTGATGCCTTGAGAGGCTACCTAGAACAGAGGCTAGACAGTGTTAAAGGAGTAAAGTTAGTATTTATTAAAAGGGCCTTCAAAGGATGCACATTGGACAGTACAAAAGCCTGCCTGAGGCTATACCAAAGATGGACAACAGGTCCCGAGTTTTCACATTTTTATAAGTTTTTGTCCACTTCCATATTGGGGTTAATTGTCCAATTACAGCTTCAGGTTATGAAGTCCCATCCTCCCAGATTGCTCTCCTCAATTCACTGTTTACACTTTTTGGGTCTGAAGCTGCAACTTGGTGTCTTTGGTTCTTGGGCTGGAAAAGGATTGTTTTGTCTAACTACACCGTGAGGAGATTTTGCTAACACTTTATATGAAGTTCATAGTTATATGCCAATGCAGTACAGAATCTGGATTATATGAAAGCTAAAACTTAAGGCATCAGGATCTTCTGGCCTGCACAGCAGACATTGGAAAATCCCTACCTACTGATGCCTGAATTGAACTGTTGTTCCTTTATCTTCCAAAAAGATGGTCATGATGTAGAGATGGGCAAAGGTGGAGAGCTTGCTGCAGTCTTGAGAAGGATGCTCCAAGGGACTTGTACCACTTGTACTGGTCAAACATTTTGTGTATGGCCTTGCTGGTTCTATCCCCTTTCTTTAAGGAGCCCACAGCTGGACGACTTCCACCTGGCTGAGTCCCATGACAAATACCTCCAAGCCCTGTAGAGTCTAGGAGAGGTGGCCCGGCCCTCTCTGCTGGGCAGGTGACAACTGGGGTTGGACCAACCACTGATGGGATGGGAGGGAAGCGTGGTTGAATCATTGAGCCAAATTCCCAGCCCAAATGACAAGGAGTTGTGTGACAGGTTGTGTTCAACATGAGTGTGGTTGGTACAAATAAGCCCAGATGCCCTGGACAAGGGGACAAGGCAGGGGAAAACTGGGGTGTCAGAGGGCACTGACAGCTGGCCTTCATCGGGAGCACAGGTCTGAGTTGGCACAGCTGGGGACCTCAGTGCCAGCCAGGACATGAGTCAAGGCCATGCCCTCTCCAGTTCCCTCAGCGAGAGGCATTCAGAACCTGAATTTTAATGTGTTTATAAAATTCTTCTGGTGGCATCAAATGACAGGCAGATGAGCTCTCCACTTCCCACTGTGCCACGTTCTATTTTACCTTGCATTTCTGATCGGGGCAGTTCTGCCTCTTCTCTTGTGTGAGTTGTTTTAAAACAACATTTTTGTGGTTCTTTCCAAAAGACTACAGATGTTCTCCTGTTTCCTTCACCAACTGCTGCTGAAAGCCTTCCTATGCTCTGATAATGCCCTTCTACTTCCCATGGCTCCCCTTGAACCACTGATGCACTCATCACTCTCTTTGTCTGTCCTCCCAGTTCTGTCACCTTTTCTTTGGAACCATTGGTGGCGTCTTGGCTCTTTCTGCATCTGTTTCAAGACCCTTTTCTTCACCATAAATTTTTTTGAGTTTTGCCTTGTTGACGTTTTCTTGTCCTGATTTCACCCTTGTTTCTCTAGTTCCCTTCGCCCCTTCCAATTCTGTCTCCTTGTCCATCATCTCTTGTCTCTCCAGCCCTATCCATCAGAGGTTGTATCCAAGGTATTTCTTCCTCTGTCCTTGTTCACCTTGCCTGTACTTGCTGCATGTTCTTTGGGACACTCAGTGAGCCTCGGTGTTTCTCAGTGAGTACCACGTGCCTCTGCATGGTGTATAAATGATTAACTGCAGTGATGGTAAAATGTAGGGCACAGTGTGTTTTCTGACAGGAACTACATTGCTGTTGAGGATACATTTTGCTTCCAGTGATGTAAATGTCTTTCACCAAATAAAAGGAGCGTCTAGGACCTTCACAAAAGTCTTTATTTTTATTGCATGAGGCTCAGGGTAACAAGCAAGACCTTGAAATGCTTCATCTGTATGGGAAAAGCATTTTTGTTATTGTAAATAAACAGAAGTGCCTCTACCTCTGACTCTGGAATCTGGAATTTTCCTCCTCCAGATCTTTTAGGAACTTGTTCAAGAAATGGGCTCTTAGGAGTGCACAGTCCTTCTGTGTTTCTTCAAATTTGGGGGTCATAATTCAGATTAGCAACCAGATAGCCATCATGCATTTGGTCTGCCTTGCCTTTGAGTCATTTATGGTTATTTTTTTAGTTTGGCATGATCAAAACATTGTGAAAAAGCATGGATGAGTACCTAGTGAGGAATCACAAAAACTCCTCCTCTCTCCATTCTCCAGTGCCTAGGTAAAGTGTTTTCTATCCAGGCTTTTGGAGGAGCATCCTTATTTCATGAATGACTTCAGGGAGAGGAGCAATCCCCACCAGGAAGCCATCAAGAAAGTGGATTTTATTATATTTTGCCAGTAAAAAAAAAATGCAGCACAGTTAATACTTCTCCAAATCCTGTGGGATCTTGCTGACTAATGTGAAATGACAGTTGTCACAATATTCTGTATAAATACCCGTCTAGTTGCAGGTGTCTGTTCTATTTTTAATGTGATCCCACATTTCTTGCTGTGAGGGAGAAGGGAATGATCGATGGACCCTGCACCTATGTCTGTCATTTATGTTTTTCTGTTGTTTATATGAATTCCAGGGTTTAATGCACTTGCTGGCCTACCATGGTAATGGTTATTCATGTAATTTCACTGCCAAGTATGGATGAGATGGTGCTGAGCTGATGGCTCGTGGTGATGGGGGCAGTGGGGGACTTCAGCCAGTGTGGTGGAGTTGATGGGTTGGGAGAGTAAAACTTGAGGAAAAAGCCAAATATAAATAAATAAGGAGGATTTGTAATGTTCTTATCTGTTTGAGTGAACAGATAAGAGGATGGCTTCATGCCATGGTTTGATAAATTTCAGGCTGTTTCTTAAGTTACAGTTTGATGTGTTTGAGCAATATGAAGCAAAAATCCTCAGGTCACTGGTATTTTTCCATGTGGGTAACTTGAACCATTCCTTTGTTAATTTGCATATATACATATCTGTTTGTAGCCATACATATATTTACACTGCTACAGCTTACTCACACACATTCTGTGAATTATTCATGAGGGACATTTTGAATTTTGATTTATCAGCATCTTGCTTCACGCAGGCTGTAGATGCACCTCTGACCTGAGAGGCAGGAAAGTTTGTCTCAACATGGGACACATTTGCTTCCCCACAGCTCTGGCAGGGGCTTCTTTTGAGCATGGCCAAGGGGAAGCACCTGGTGCCATTGTTCTCCTGTCAGCCCAGCAGAACACGGGGTGCTGGTGCACCCATCAAACTGATGTCTTGCTCCCACAGCAACTCCTGATTTTTGCAAGCTGAGTTGGGGAAATCCCAGCACCAGTGCTCCCAGTCTGACCCCTGTGGCACTGTCCCACTGACTGGTGGAAGGCGCTGTTTGACAAATGGATGCGCCGTGCCAGGTTTTGGCAGTCTCAGACAGCCTTTTGCTTTTGAATAAAGCATTTCTGTAGCCTGCTCAAAATCTTCCAGTGGTGTTTACATTTTAATAGGCACTGCTGTAGAATGGAACATATTTTTATTGCTTACATTTATCAGCTGGAGCAAAAACCGAGTGCCTGGGTACAGCTTTGCAGGGAATTCGCTCTTCTAAGTAATCAGTACATAAGACTATTTAGGAGAAAATACCATAGAATTTTAACTTGTCAGAAAACCATGCTGTGCCTGCGTTTGATTGCCAATATACATCATCTGAAAGAAATTCTATTTAAAAATAGAATTTTCAGCAATGTCAGCATGGAATAAAATGAGTGGGAAGTGGAAAGTCACATTTCTTTGTTTCATGCCGAAAGGGAGGCCTCTAGTACTGTTGTTTTAAAAAGCAAAATTAAGAAAAATATGTAAACTATGAGAGTATTTTTCCAAACATTTACAGTGGAAGGCTGGTTCACCTCCGTGAGCACCCTCATGGCAGTTTGGTACTGGGGATCTGGCAGGGGAGGCAGTGGTGCCCAGTGAAGCGGTTTTGTGGTGGGAGCACCTGCCTGGTGCCACAGCTGAAGAGGTGGTTTGCAGTCAGAGGACAGCTCCTGTGCCATGGAGTGAGCAGTGGGGGCTGCCAGTCCCCTTCCTGGGACAGGATGTGCAGCACAGGGCGATGGCCACATGCCACATGGTACAGAGTGAACAGCCAGATTCCCCAGGGAAGCTTCTCCATCCTCTCCTGACCTTCCCGACAGGCAGCTCCTTCAAACCTTGGATGCAGTTTAAAATACACTTGCCAGGTGTTTGTTGAAAAACAGCTACTGCTGGTGGGATCAGCCACACAGGCCGAGGCCGGGGATGCCGCACCTTCCCCGCTCCACAGGCTGCTGCTCCTGGTGCTGGTGGGGCACAGCTGGATTTCAGAGCTGCCTTCCTTGCAGGCTGTAGCAAATGGCTCTGGAGGCAGCGACACGCCAGCACTTCTCATCACCTGGCATCTGAAGTGCCGGTGAGAGCCGGCTCTCCAACCAGGACATGGCGTGGCATGATTTAGGAGGAAGCTCGGCTTTTGCAATCTGCAGGCAATTTGGGCTGATGGATCTGCTCACTGGAGCTGATGCGGGTGTGCTCAGGACAAACAGCTTTGTCTGCAGAGCTCCTGCTTGGAAACATTTCGGCAGTGGTTTGATGGGAAGTGCGGTGGTGATGGATGGGCAGTGTCCCACCAGCCCTGGGTTGCTTTAAAAAGTTAATCAGGTGCTTTAAAAAGTTATTCAAGTACTTTAAAAAGTTAAACTAAAGATTTGTTTTTGGAGTAGAATATTGAGTCATTACTCAGACCCTGTTTTCATTTGGAAAAAGGGAATGCTGATGAATCTAATGCTCTCAAATCAATTTCTTTTAAAACAAATTGACTTGATGTTTTGCTTAGCATGACAATCTGCAAGCAGCAAACACCTATCGGCACATTTACCAAAGAAAAGTATGGATTAAATTGTAGCTAAAATAGAAGTTAATTTTCAATACATAGCAATTCCACACTGTTTAAGTTGTCCATGTTGATTTTCCTGTCTTGCCGCCTGCGGGAACGTTTCTCCTGTTCCAAATGCAGGCAAGGCCCCAGGTCCTCTGGTAGAGGAGAAAGGCAGCTCAGAAGCCACGGCTGGCTGTGTGTGACAAAGGGAGAAGGGAAGGGAAAGAAGCCCAGCATGCAGCTCCCTTGGTGTCCCTGGCTGGTCCCTGCTGCAGTTCCAGTACCTTGGGTGGATGGCCCACCACCTGCCCTTGGACCAGGTACTGCCTGCAGACACCTAGACTTGGAAAGATGTGAAATAAGGGAATGGTAGGGAAATAAAAGTGTAACTTAATGGGGGGTCTAAAACAGCAGTTTGTTTCAACCTCAGCTAAAAGACCTCTCAATAAGCCATTTTCTTCCTGAAGACACTGACATTTTCAAGGCTGTAGAGCATTAAAGATGGGGAATCAGCAGCAGCCAACTGGGATGGGCTCAGAGCAGCTGAGGGGCCCTTCTGCTCTTCTCTCCCCACCAGCATGATCCACAGGTGTGAATCAGCTGTGTGCCCAGCACTGGGGCAGTTTGGTCAGTATCCAGCAGCTCCTCCACACCATGATCCATCATGGTTGTCTCTGCTTGGGTGTCCTGCCTTCTCTAGGGAATAAATAAAGCTCTGAAAGGGATCACTGTGGTAGCTCACACAGCAAAGTGGAGATAAAACACAGCAGTGATAACAGAAGTGGTTATTATAATCTGCGTGCTCTGTAAAATGGGAACAGACGTTTGATTATTGAGGTTAAGAAGTCTCTGTGTCACTGCTAATGAGTGTGGTGTCACAGGGATTCCTTCTTGCACTACTTTCTCTTTCATTTTGTCTGCATTTCTGAGTGTTTTTCACATGCTCCATCTGCTTCATGGCCTTTTGGATGGTATCTTCCCACTTTGGTAGGGATAATCCATCAAATTCCAGAGTGTTGTATTATTAAGGCTATGTGGTGCCCTTTGAGCCTGGCAGTGCTGGCCTTGCTGGCTAAATGTGCACCACGTGCCAAGAGCCCTGTGGATCTATTTCTTTTGACCTCTCTCACTGCTGAAATATTGTCCTGTGGATATCAGATGAAAAGGATACAACCCTGTTTCTTCAAAGATCAGTCAACCTAGCCCAGAGGCGTAATAAAATTCCAAACTTTGCTTTTAGGAATCATCTTTTATAAGTAGTATTTTTCAGAGTTAAGTGGTAGGTACACAGCTGAGAAATAAAATACCAAGGATTCATGCCTTGGAGCTGTGTAGGGTTTGTGTTGTGGTTGTGGCTCAGTTTCATTAAGAGTTACATGATGTAAAGAGTGTCCTCTGTTGTGAGGAAGGTACTTCAGCACTGACTTGTCCAGTCCTGCTGCTGCTTCTCTTGTAACAAGAAGTGGTGTGCAGTCTGTCCACAAAAACCTTCAAACATTTGGCCTGAAGCTCTTGGCCTCGGTGGAAAAGCTTTCAAGCCTCTCACATGAATCTCAAGAACTCTAAAATACCTGGATTCGTTGCTAGAGTTGAAGTAAGGGCAGAGGCACTGGAGAGCCAGCTTGATTATGCAGGCCCTGGCCACAAACATCCTGGTCCACACTGGATGGGAATTCCTGCACAGGGCAGGGAATACAGAGCTTCTGGACCAGAGCCTGGGTGTTGTCAGGATGTTGGATAAATGGAGAAAGCCTGACTTGGGGTTCCAGCAGTAAGACTGCTGGTTTCATGTACAAAATGGGTTGTCTGTTGCTAAAACAGACTCTTGCCGTCTGCCTGTGGGTCTTGTGCCATCAGCAGCTGCGTTCGTGGGGAGGTTTTACGGCCACGTGGTGTCAGACAACAAATCCAGGCTGCCATGAGAACCTGGTCATTAAGATTCTGTGCTTTTGCCTGCTAATGGTACTACAGAATAGCGATAATTATACAAAGCGTCATTTAACATCATTGCCAGTGTGCTCTTTGTTTATTTATACACATTTGCTCTCACAGTCAGCAGAACCCAGGCTCTAAAAAGCTCACAGTAAGAGGAATGTCCCATGGCTATCACTCCGTTAGGAGGCTGCAAGGATTGTCATTCATCTCATTATACCTTGGGCCATTTCATGAGTTCCCCAAGGGACCCCTCTTTTATTTGTTTCTTTTTATTTCTTGGTTCACCCTTGCGCTACAGGAGGACCAGTTCCCAGAGATAATGCCTGCCACTACTCCCTCTTTCCTTGGTATCCTTTGAAAGTTCATTAAACTTTTTATAGACATAAATTCAAAGTGCTGAAAATTGCTGGAGTTTAGCGTGGGGAGAATACAAAAGGTTTTTCCATTCCTGATCCAGTGATCTGACTTTGTTACAGTAAAACAATTTGGATGGCCAAAGCAGGGCTTGTGTTAGGAGGACGCTGGGTTCAGAAGATGTGTACTGGCTGCCAGCACCCTGTCACTGTTCCAGAGTCAGTCACATTGGGTGTGTGTGATTGCAGCTCCCTCTGGATTTGAGTGGGAGAGTTCTGCAGGTTTTTTGTCTGCATCTATAGTGCAAATGTTAAATCACTGTTTTGAATTTGTCAAAGTGGTTGGGTACTTGAGTCACTGATGTGAATCCCCACCCTGCTTGTAGCTCTGATTCCCAAACTGCTGCCAGCATCAATACCTGATTTGCATTTATTTTTTGCTGGTGCTTGCTCCTGTTGTTCTTGGATAAAAACCTAAATATCCTAAATATTTTGGGGCTTCAAATATCCTGTAGATGTATATGTAGAACTTAACCTGTCTCTACAATGAATTGCAGTTGATATTTACTGATAAGCTACATTAAGGAGGATCAAACACAGTCATGCTCCTGTGAGTTCTGTGGGATGTAGGAGCCTTTGGTGGTTTCTCTGCATGGGGTTGAAACTCTTGATGTGTTAAACAAGGTACGACCTTGGAAGTAAACGTGTCTGTTATCTGGAAGTCATGGCAGCAGATAGTAAAAATAGACTATATTTTATTTTACAAGGAGTCAGGGCATGACATGCTGTTCATAATTAGTCATAAACTTATCTCTGCCCGACTACTTTTTATGATGTTTTTATTTTTTATTGATATAATCATACTTATGCTGATCATTCCTCGGAGGCAGTAGTGAGCTCACTTCAACGGAAGTGTCTCTTATTTTGCCAGTGAGATCTTTCTGGGTTCTCTTGGGCTGGGCAGTTTGTAGCAGTGTCCTGGAGGTTGTTTGATCTCATTTTCCTGAGTACTTACACATGAAGCTGGAAGAAAAACCAATTGCATGTTCTTTGCTCCAATAAAGTGGGGAGTGTTGCTGGGGAGCACAGAAGTCTCCTGGTGCGACCATGGTGTGACAAGGACTGTTCCCCAGGTATGGAGTGGGAGAAGGTTCTCCTGTTCTGCTGCATTGGTGGTTGCTGACTCCCTCTCCCTGCTGCCACCGTGGCTGCTGTGGAGTCCCTGGTCATGTCCCCAGGTGTTTGGAAGCTGGATAGGGAAGGTTTCCTGTCACACTCTGGCAGATGTAACCCATGAGCTGTTACAGCTGGTGAAGACTGTGGCATAGGTGACCTTGGCTGTCTTGTTCTGGGTGAGATGTGGGAAACAGTGGTGAAAAGTCTGGGTAAGCGAGAGGCCAGGCTGGTAAGTCATGAAACTTTTCCATTTCATCTTCACTTCGCAGGCTGGCTGTGCTCTCCTGGCACAGGCATCCTCAAAAGTGCCCTGTAACACTGAAATCACTTTGCAAACTTTTTGCTGTACCTGCAGGAGACCTTGGACTATAAAATAGCGTTTTATTATCTGCATAACGCTGGACTCTTGCAGTAATGCCAATGTCAGAAAGATTGTTAATAAATAATGAGCAGCAGAATGAGCCAAGGGTTGACCTTTTGTGGAGCACCATCTGTCACTGGAGCAGCACTTGATCTTTCCTTCCAGTGCTGCTTTCTTTTTCCATCCCCCTTGGGGGATATTGTAGGTTTCACACTTTATTAATAGCTTTTGTCTGACTTGTAACAACTCTTGTAAAATTGAGAGGTTCCCGACTTTCATGGGAGACAAATATTTGGGGAACTAAATCATGGATGTTTGTGGAACTGCCAGTGACTATAAACAACCCTCCTCAAGCCAACTGATTGTGGCTAAGGAGAGCAGCTTGGAAACATCCCCAGATCCCATGAGGTGCAAGAGTGTCTTAGAGCATCCCTGGGATGCTGGATCATAACCTGGATTTACAGGTGCTGTGTTTCCCACTTTCTATATTGTATGGATATGGGAAGGTTAAGAAAGGGGGCAAAATCCAGGGAAAGAGTTTCCTGACTATTTTAAGCAAGGGCTTGCTTGTGTGCTCTGCAGAAGCCAATCCAGCACACAGTGGGAGGCTGCCTGCAGGTGAGCAAGTCACAGCAAGCACATGCTCTGGTCACTGTGGGGTAAGCATTGTGTCTGTCTGGTCACCTGCTTTGGGAGGAAATTGCTGGAAGATAAATGCCCCAGGTTTTCAGGCTGTTCATAAATAAGTATCTGTGAAAAGCACACAGACTGGGGTGTAAGTGGCCCACTGGACAATGTGGTTCCAGTTTGCTCCCAACCCCCTCTGTGGAACCAGTGCCATCAGCTGAAGGAAATGATAATCATATTTGATCTGTGCAACATTGCCTTCCTCACTTCTTTGTAATTCCAAAGCCTTGAATCAAAGAAACCAAATGCAGGGAAAATCTTTCAGGTGATTCCTCCTGCTGCTGGAGCCAAAGGTGGATTATGCCCTAGGGTGTGTTCCCTAATGTTGTGCAGAGCCTCCAATGTTCCAAATGATGAAACTTCCATCACTGGACTGGGAGGTGAGTCTGACACATGATAAATCATCCTGCCACTGAGGCTTCTGTGATGTTCTGCCTGAGCTGAAGAAGAGTTTTCTTCTTTCTACCTACTGTAAATTTCCTGCAGTCTACATAAGTCCTAGTCCCAGTGTCTGATGGTTTCTTCTCTGCAGCTTTCCAGCCACATCCTCCTTCCACCCACATGGGCAGTGGGACAGGGCCCAGCTCCTGGCGGGGGTGGGTGGTGGGTTGTTTTTTTTCATCCTCTGTGTTGGTTATTTTGAAGATAACTCAGATTTGGCTCATTATAGCCTCTGCATCCTGACTCAGCTGGAAAGAGGAGTTTCTAGCATGACTCCCTATATATCATCTGAAACTTTAAATGGAAGGATTTACTAGCTCAGTGCCTTGCTGGGTCCTATTTCAGAAGCATCTTCTGCTTTGACGTGGCTGCAGTTTGGATGCAAATCATTCCACTTCCCACTCGTTAGCACAGGCTGATGGTTGTAATTATATTTGTAACGTTAGAGACAGAGTCCAATAGCTCCAGTTGAGGAGTCTTCCCTGAGTGACATTCCTTCAGAATTACTTGCTTTTTGGGCAACACAGTGTGGTTAAATATAAAAGTGTTTGATACCAGACGAGGGCAGTGCTCACCTCTCTTCATGAAGTGGGACCATGGGGTCCCTCCAGGTGAGACAGGGGTCCCTGACCCCACTATCTGTTTCCCTTCCCTTACTGCACCAGGGTTCCTATTTCTAGGAGTTATTTTTGGTCCCAACCTCACATCAGTACCCCTCCAGTTTATTTAAAAAGTGACCTTTGCCTGCATCCTCCTGCTTCTGTCCTCCCTGCAGAGTCTCCCTCCCCTGAGAATGCACTGACAGGTGTTTTCTGCATTCCTTGTCACTCTGGAGTAATCTAATGGGTAGAAAAACCAGAAAATGTAGAACTTTTTTACTTTGTCTCCACTGGCCACTGGCAGTTTTATTTGGTTATCCAGAATTTTTCTCATGAAACTGCTGCTCGTCAAGTTGAGCCACATCCTCCTTCTCCTGAGCTGCAGAAACAACTTTATTTGATTCAAAGTATATGGAAAGATAAAACTTGAAAGTCAATTGACTTAAATGTGGAAAAAAATGCAGCCTGGTTATTATGGCGTATGCTAAATTTTAATAGCATTTAGAAAGTGTTTTGTGGGGTAGAAAGAAGCAGCATACCCATCAAAGCTCAGCTGTGTTCTGGTTTATAGTGCAGAACACTTTGCTGCTGCCATCCAAAGGCTTTAAAATGTAATAAGGCTCAGTTGAACCCAAGGGTTCCAGGATCTCTGTAAAGGCACACACACAAACACACACAGAGTAGAATAAAAGGTTCCAGTGCAGAGCAGGTGGGATCAAGGCAGAGATGCTTTTAATGGAAAAACCTCTTTGACTTTTCTGTTTTGTAGAAAATTATCTACTAAAGCATACAACGACTTAACAAGTCACATTTTTAAAAATTTTGAAGGCTTGGAGTATGTGTAATGTGTTAGGCTTCATCTGTTTAAAAAACCCCACCACAGTTGCAGTAGTGTACAAATCTATTTTTAAATATGCTAAAAAAAAAACCAATGAGAAGCTGCAGTCCTTTGGTTAAAAAAGTAAATCCAAAGAGTGAGTTATTGCACCAGTTTGACATCCTAGTTGTTGTTTCTGACTCGAGCAAGCACTGTCACAGCTGATGCCTAGTTTTCATCTGTATTTTGTTTTTCATTATATTTATTTTGTAGAGATTCTGGGCTTTCTTGTACAGATTTATAGGCCTTTCATCTTTATACGCTAATAATATGTTGTTATGCATTTTATGTACTTTCTGCAAACTACTGCAGAGAATGAAGCCTGTAAGTCTCTCCCTGGGTTCATTCAGATCTTCTGTCCTGTTACTGCATGGCTTTCTGGGAATTCTACCAGAACAGCTTTCTGGGAATTCTCCAGTCACTGCCCCCATCGTGGTTCCCCGCTGGGAAGTGTCTGTCATCCACTTGGGTGCTTTTCTTTTTTAATTTGGGCAAAGATGCAGATGGCAGATACGTGGGGAGCAGAAGAGGTTACACAGCCAGTGGTGCCAGGAGTTTCAAGTGAAAATGGTGAATAGTGGAACATGTTGACTGGCATCAACAGAATTAGATGCTAGAGATGAGACTTTGGCGTGTTTGTTGCAGCATCATTCATTAAAATGTAAATTATAATTGTGTAGATAAATCATGTTTCTCATAGATCACATTCTCTCTGCCAGTGGAATGGTTACACTGTGGAAGGTTGTTTAGGACTTTGGATAACGCCTTCAGGAGTTCCTGATGTCTTGTGCAAAAGCCTTTCACCTTCTTCCAGTGCATCTTGTGCTGGTGGCTGTCAGGAGCAGGAACTGAGGCTAAATGGGGATGGATCCAGTATAGTAATGCCTCTATTTCATGTCTGCCAGTGGATAATTCCCCCAGATTAAATACAGAATGCATTTCTGTGAATATTTGTTTACCGGTGCATTCTAAGGATCCTCCTTCACACACACACCCTCACACATATGCTAGACCCCACACACAGGAGTGGCTGAGGGGGAGACATCATCAAGAGCCGCTTGTCCTTCAGCTTCTCTGGGGTCTGGCTAGGATAATCTGTGCATGGTGAGGAGCAGAATTAATCCTCAGCTCTGAGCAGCAATGCTGCCTTTGTTAAAGCTGGCTATGAAACAAAACTCCTGCAGTTGTACAAATGCCCCATCAATAGTGTGGTGGCTCATTGCCTTGGCCCCGGCGCGTGCAATCTCCATTATTTGCACTGCTGGTAAAGGCAGCATTTCCAGCAGATCTGCACTACTCCATTTAGCTGGGAACAATGATTTATTCCCCCCTTGCCATTGGACATCCTCTGCTTCCCCAGCTAATAACGAGCCTGGCTGTGAGGAGGGACATGGGAGGGAGGGATGGCTCTGCTGCGAGGAGGGGATGGAAGGGATGGCTCTGCTGTGAGGAGGGGATGGAAGGGATGGCTCTGCTGTGAGGAGGGGATGGAAGGGATGGCTCTGCTGTGAGGAGGGGATGGAAGGGATGGCTCTGCTGTGAGGAGGGGATGGAAGGGATGGCTCTGCTGTGAGGAGGGGATGGAAGGGATGGCTCTGCTGTGAGGAGGGGATGGAAGGGATGGCTCTGCTGTGAGGAGGGGATGGAAGGGATGGCTCTGCTGTGAGGAGGGGATGGAAGGGATGGCTCTGTTGTGAGGAGGGGATGGAAGGGATGGCTCTGTTGTGAGCAGAGGCAGCACACCAGATGTTGGGAAGACAAGCTCCCATTCCCTGTGGAAGCCACAGTTCCTTACAGTGAGTTATCAGCTGCTGCAGACATTGCTAAAGCAGGCTTGATTTCTGAGCAGTCTGGCACCCTGAGCAGTGCTGTGGGTGGGTGATCCTGTCTCAGTGCTGGTGCTTTGGGGCCACACAACCCCTTCCTTGGACTTTTAGAGCTTCCTCTTTCTTTGTTTCTCTCTTGCTTTCTTTTCTTGCTTTCTGGCTTGCTTTTGGCTGATGTTGGGGTCTGAGCAGACATGAAATGTCTTGCCTCAAAGCATCAGTGCTTCTCATCTCCTCCCAGCGATCCCCTGCCCTGCACTCCCTCCCCACCAGTGCTCCCCCCAGACAGTTCTTCATGCAGATGAGAAAGCCAGTGACTTGCTGACAGGTAAACACAGGGATGATTCTATGGCTTTGTTCATTGTTGAGGTGTAGAGATGACATTTAAATTTCTCTGACTCAGCACTTCTGGCAATTAGAGTAATCTGGCAAGATGAAAGGCAGGCTGTTGGTCAGTCACTGAGCACAGGGCAGGGATGGGGCAAGGCACAGGTCAGTTGCAGACAGGGCAGCTTTTCCAGCTCTCAGGAATCCCTGAGTGTCTGCTGGTGGCAGAAGGAACCAGATCCAGGAGACCTCTTACTGCTGGGTGTCTCTGCCTTTTTGACTCTCCCCAGTGAGATCACACGTGGGCTGATGGATGAAGTGCCTGCATGTGGTCAGTGGGTAAGGGCAGAGATGCCCTCAGGTATGCATGGCTGGTCTGCACCTCCTGTGGTGAGGTAACAGCTCGTGTGTGATGGATGGGTGCAAGGAGAATCCATATCCGGGGAAAAGAACAGGATGCTGTGCCACTTCAGATATTTCCCCCCTATAAATCTGTTCTGACTGGGCAAACCAGTGTAACAGAGCCAGACAGTTACTACTGAAGCAAAAGAAGAGATGTGTGGGTATCTCTGTCCAGCTGTTCTGCAGGAACCCTCACCAACCACGTGTCTCCTCTGTTGGTGCTGACACAACAGCAGTTGGGTTTTGCAGCTGCCTGCATGTGTGGGCTGAGCCATTTGTCCATTCCAAAGCGTGAGCTCTTCCAGGGCCCTTGCTTCCTGAGGTGCAGCCTTGTCTCCAGAAGCTCACAACTCAATTATAGATCCCAACTGACCACTGCTTTCAAGATCTGTCTGCTAGACAGCTTTTAATCCATTAAATGTGTGTGTTTTCAACATTCTAATGCTGTTTGGTATGGAGTCAAATGCCATACAAAATTTTAAGTGCCTTCCAAATATGTGGCTTTTGTCAACCAGAATTTGAACCTCCTGAAGGAATGAAATCAGGTTTGCTTGACAAGAGCTATTTCCCATGGAACCAGGTTGGTGAGCGTTTAATGCATTAAAACATCCTTTAATTCCTTATTAATTGAATCTCATATCAATTTTTCCACTGCTTTGCCCAGGACTGATGTTAGGCCAGTCAGCCCAACATGAAAGAATGAAGGGTTCGTTCTGCTTGACCTTTTCGAGTATTGATTAAGAGAGAAATTATATAGAACTTGTGTGTTACATCCTGCAAATGATCAACATGTGCATTGTTGCCTCTGTATTTGAAATAGAAATCTGTAAAATGGGGTAGGTGACAAAACCTGAGCACGACTGGAACAAGTGGTTGGGAGGCTGGGTCTTTGGGGGTGTGTGTGGAGTTGGAAGTGAAAAGGCATTTGGGCTGGACCTGGTGGGAGATGTGTCAGCCAAATACGTCAGATACAGCAAGGCTGATAACACGACTGTGGTTTTAACCTGGGTCGTCAGGGGAACAAAAAAGAATGACAATTTTTTACTTTATCCAGTAATATAGTAGAAGAAGCCAGCAGAGAAGCCTGCAAGTTTCCTTAATCCTGGAAAAAAACTGGATTTTTTTTTTTTTTTTTTAATTTAAACATTCTTGCTTCAAGCTTAAGAGTGTTCTTATTTGGGAATCTGTTTCCAGTTATTTGCAATGTGCTAATTACCCAGTGGCAGAACCTAAGTGGGTGTAAATTGTCATATCTCTGCTGACTTCAGTGGAACTGTGGCAATTTGCACTTCAGGAGGATCTGTTGCCTAGATTCTTGCCAAATTTGAAATCCCTTTGCTCTAACTTGGCTGGGGAGCCTCGGGCTCGAGGGAATACAGAAGAAAACAAGCATTTTGCAGGGCTTAAAATCCTGCTCGTCTCATTGATTTGTTGGCGTTCATGTTTGTTATTCAACCCGCCGCGGAACGTAATGGATACTTGAGCCATCTCACTGATGAGAAAGGAATCCTGCCTCGGATGCGCCGTTGCCTTGGAAACGACTGCGGCGGTTCCCACGCGGGCTCCCCACGGGCTGGGGGCACCCGGGATAATCCAGCACGGAGCCGGCAGCGGCACGCACAGCGCTCCGGGCTCAGCCTTTTGTCGCAGCCGCTGCCGTCACCTGCATCTGACCAGGACCTGGGAGCGCCAGCCGTGTGCCTGGGGGTGGCCAAAACCCCTTCCTCCCCAGTGCCCGTGGTTTGTCAGATGGCTCATCCCTCCTTTCAGAGCGGGCTGCTCGGGGGGTGTGTGAGTGTGTAAGTCACTGGTGGGGGATTCCAGGCAGCAGGGCATAAATACAGATCTTTTTTGGCCATCAAGCATCGTGATGGTTCCTGATGTAATGGCCACTTAATTGATTAATCCTAATATGGAAGATTCATGTTGTTATCTTCCTCCACGTCTTTTTCACCTCACTGTCATCTTGGAAGACAACAGAAATGGCTCTTGCATGGATGAGAGCCATGGAGAAGGTGGTGACGATGGTAGAGCCTTGAAGGCGTCAGCATTTGGCATTTGTTTGAGTCAGTGGTTCAGGTGATGCAGCCCTTTCTGCATCTCTTTTACTGCCTGCATGTACGTGGCAGAGAGCTTAATAACCCTCCAGCGAACGGGCTGACCTTCTTAAAGGAGATAAATCCACAGGCACTGAGAGATTTTTCCAGAATCTTATTTATAGACCATCTGCTTGTATGTCTTATCCCTTTCCCCTTCAGGGGAATTTGAAGACTGTGATACCCCATTTCCAGCTGAAAGGGGGCAAAGACTGGGGTGTGGGAAGCACAGAGGGCTGCAGAGGTGGCCTCTTGCCAACACCCTTGCACTGACCCTGCCTGCCCGCCCCATGTTTATGAGCTACTAAATGTAAAGGTAAATACAAGCATTGATTTCATAAACAGGTGTAATGGACCAGGTAGCAGATTTTTATGTACTTTGGGCCTAATTCATTAACATTTTGCCTGTATAGGCATATCGTTATCTTTATGTGGCTCCTCTGGTTGGCCATATGGGTTTGTTGGCTGCATAGTATTTTTCAGCAAGGATACAGCAAACTTGCCATCTGGGTGATGTTTGCCTGACTACTTGAAATAGTTTGGTGGTTTTTTTTTTTTTAAATATGGATGTGAGAAGTCTCTGTTATCCAGGATTTTACCATGGGTTGTGCACAGTTTGCCCCCCTCAGTGCTGGTGCCCATAACAGCACAGGGTATGAGGAGCTGGCTGGGGTCCTGTGAACAACCTCTCCCTACTGGGCAGAGTCACCTCTGTCCTGTTCTGTGCTCGGCTCTGCAGATACTGGGGGAGGTGGCTGGGGAGCTCATGGAAAAAAAACTTGTTTCTTTGCAAACATAGTTGATATTCCAATAATACAGGTGTATTTTATTGCACCGCTCCTGAATTGGTGCATTCCATAAAGTTGATTTATGGATGCAGAGATGACGGCAACTGAACTGCAGGAGCCATTGGTATGGGGGGATGTACTGGAGTATGGCTCAGCTGTGGAGCTGGGATGATGCTCCTCGTGCTGGGGAATTGTCACCTGGGAGGTTGTTTCCCAGGAAAGGAAGGACTTCTTGGTGACAGGACACTGACCAGTGCAGCCTGGGAGCTTGGTGAGCATCACAGCTCTGGTCAGCATGGATCTCCTTGCCTCACTCAGGAAAAGAGGGAATGCATGATACTGTGGTACTGAGCAGCATCTGGAAAACTGCCCTTAGACCTTGCATTCCTGTTTGTAACCTTTGTAAAAACACTATTTCCCATTGCTGCCTGGGTTTTATAATGTCAATATCCTAAGCACTGCCTCCCAGTATTGCATCGTGCATATGGCACTGCCTTCTCCATCCCCTGGAGCATATCTTCTTTCTAAGAGGGCTTTCAAAAATAGGTTCAAAAAAAAAAAAAAGAGAATTCATGGTAGACTTTGCTGTTGGCAGGGGAAGAAGTTTTTATCATGGTCTGGAGCAAAATGCACAACAGATCTGTTTTTGAAGTTCACCTTTAGCATTCCAGGTTATTCTGGCTCTACAGAAAGCCATTGTGGCAGATCATTATCTGCAGAGATTACTCTCCTTTGGGACTCTCCCATGCACAGAGCCATTACATTTGATTTTAAGGCAGTGATGTGGGGTGCTGTGGGGCAGCCAGCTGCACCAGTGCTCCAGCTCTTGTGGTGCTCCTGTCTCCAGACCTTCCCTCCTCCTTGGGAAACACGAGTACCCTACTGTTCATTTTCAGATTTTATCCCACCTAGTGTTTCACTGTCACCTGGCTCTTCCTCTGTCAAGTATACAATTAAGCAGCTGCATTTAGATTATGGGAGTGATTGCCCCTAAACATGTGTAGCCCAAATGTGCAGTTCCTGCATTGTGCCCTTAGTAAATGCAGCAGATCTTCACTTGGTCCTGCAGTGCCACTGGCAGGGATGGGATTCAATGGAGTTGTTCTGGAATTTAGGGACACTAATACAAATCATGTATAACACTCTTAGCTGGAATACCAAGTCCTTGCATCTTACATTTTGACATGTCTATTATGTATATGCAAATTCAGTCTTTTCTGCAGAATTTCCTTGGAGATAAGCGTTTTATTAGTTAAGGAAGAGGACACAATACGTTAACGGAAGATAATGAACATGTAGCTTGTGACTGGGAATACAGCAATGAGAAAGAGAGAGATTAGCTTTTACATCACTTTTATTCTTGGAGGTGTGTTCTAATTCCCCTCTGCCCAGCCTGGGGATGTCCTGCTTTGCAGGCCAGGTAAGACCATGCTCAGTTAAATTTCCTGTGTTTACCAACATTTTGTACACTGAAGGATCTTTCCAGCTGAAATTGATATCTCACCAGTTGATTTAGGGGTGGCTTGCACACACTGTTGAATGTTTTTTGGAGTTCCTTAACCTCAGACAGCATGTGCTAATGGCTCTTATGGCATGTGCAATCCTTTGTGTGCTTCAGAGAGGGAATAACAAGCAGCAGTGGGGCACAATGGGGCTGTGAGCAAGGTGGCACTGTGTAATTTACAATTCCTTATACAGTGGAGGAGGGCAGTGTTCAAGGGACAACGGTGCAGAGCAGAACAGAAAACTACAGGTTGGATCAGGAAAATGGGCTGTTTTATGAGCAGAAATAAAAAGCTTGTTTAATCTGGCAAAACCAGGGCTGAGAAGTGATGCAGTTGTTCCATCTACAAATGTCAAAGAAATAAAGTGGGGAGGTGAAGATCACGTAAAATGAGGGCTGACATTGGCACAGGAATGACCAGAGCAAGAGTGACTGCAGGTAAATGCACATTCAAGACTGTCACTGTTTGTGTTGGAGTCTTGAGCTGCAGGACTCATGAAGACAGAAGCAGGTGGGGGCCCAGCATGGAGGATGCCCATGGTGTTCATATGTGGGAGCACTGGGCTTGGTGGTCTGGAGTAGTTGGTGCTGCTGAACGCCACAGCAGGGTCCTCTGGGCAGGAGGGATCCTTTTCCTTCTTACTGTATTTCTTTTGTTTCTCCTCTTCAGAATATAATTAGATTTTTTGTTATGTGTTAGGATGGGCTGAAATGTTATTTGAGGTTAAGCCTTGTAGCAGAGTCATTACAGGTCCCTAGAAAAGCTCCACCCCATTCTGAAGCAGCACGTTATGTACTCATGAGACTCCAAACACCACCGTGCTGTGCAAATACCTGTCTGCATTACTCTCCAAGCGACTCCATTTCACATGCTGCTGCTGTCACCATGATGAATTGTTTCACGTACAGCTTTGGGATGATGACTTCTAAATTTAGGGCTTGGCTTCATGGAGCCTCCCTGGCTGTGGGTGTATGACAAAGAGCAGTTCTGCTCGTGGGTGCCAGCAGCAGAGCTGGATGGCTGGCACTGCCATGTGCTCATCCCCCTCACACAGCTGAGCTTTGGCTCATGTTTAAATAAACACTGTGCAGTTGTATAAATGGGGATAACCCGTACTTCACTGGCAAGCCCAATCTTGCAAAGTCAGCACCTTCTGCAACTGAAAATGCCTCTTTTTGTATGCTAAGAGAAAAGAGGATGACGAGGATGATCACAGCAAAACACACAACCTGTTGAAAAATGTGCTTTCCTGAAGCTGCCTGTGCCATTGTGCAAAGCACAGGTCTTTGGGGCTTGGAAAGTTTTAGTGGCCTGAGGACCCTTCAAATACTTTGCTTCCTTGTACCATTTTTTGTGTGTCTTAAAGTTACCTGAGGGGAATTTTACATTTCAAACTGGGTTTGTGCCGTTGGCAGTAATCATAATGGAATTAATAGTTACGTTTTTGTAGAATTAATAATAACATTTTACTAGAGTTTTCATTTGCAAAGTGCATTACAGCTGGTCTGTAATTAATTGCATACCTATAGTGGCACTGAGCTGTATCAGAGATACCACAGTGAGATCATTAGAGGACTGCATCAGTTTTTAGGGGCTGTGTTTCACTCTCACCCACTGGAACAGCCAGTGCAGACCTCGCTTAAGGCTATGCATCTTCCCAGTTTCTCATGCTCTTGCTGCTTTTCTGCTTAACTGTTTATTTCCTTCGTTCTGTTTATATGTCCACTCGTTCAGTGTCTGGGTGATGCTGAGGATGGTTCCTCTGAGCTCCTTAGTTTGTTATTTTTTGAACTGCACTTGTAGGTGTGTTCACTGACAAGGTAAACAGCAAAGTTACCAGGCTCCAGTGGAGTGCACCTTCATTCCTTCATTTACTTTAGGTAGTAGAACCTGAAGAATATTGTTTGAGTGGCAGAAAATAAGGCCTGTGGTCCACCAAAGGTGACGTGGGACCATGCCATGTGCCAAGCCTGGAGTCTGTAGCAGCTCCCCTGCCACATGGGGAGGTGAGTGCTGCCCCATGAAGCACAGGCAGCAGCAACACACCAGAGATCCCTTCCCACCCACGATTTGGCAGTTTTCTCCTCTCACAAAACAGTTTCATTATTTTGTAAGAAGTCTGTCCACTTAGAATAAAGTAATTGATACAAGCAATTTCAGTCCCCTTTAATATAACAGATCTCAAGTGTGAAACCTCCTTACTTAATGATCAGCATAAAATAAAAGTCTTTTTTTTAATGTAAGTTCTCAGTTAATTTTACAGTTCGGTTGAAGTGAAAATATCATTAAACAGAGTAGCATTAAACTTTATGCTTACTGGGCCTCCCCTGCTCTGCAAGGGAGAGGTGAGTTGGTGTCTTGACAGCCACGGTCAGATCCAGCTTAGCCTGGGTCCATCCCTCTCTTTTCCTTGATGTCATTAGAGATACACCTTTCTATTACAAACTGAACTTGCAAGCGAACCTTGACATAAAGCGACGATATTTTCATATTATAAAGCTGGCATGGTGAAGCTGCATCCCTCATATTAAACAGGCGATGGCTAATTGTGAGGGGTGAATTTAAACACCAGAAAGGTTTGAAGGTCACCTTTGCTAATGTTAGGTTCAGCTGTCCTGTTTATTTGGGTTGTGAGCTGGCAGGAGCCCTCGGTGCTGGTCCGAAGGCTGCGCGGGCGGCAGAGGAGGAGGAGGATGAGTGAGCTGCCGGGAGGAAGCACCCGCAGCGCCTCAGCAGTGGCTCAGCACCCGCCTGCAAGGAGCTTTGAAGGGTACGGGAGTGCGCAGCTTTGTGCTGCTGACAAAGGACAGGGGATGTGGTTTCAGCTTCTCCTCCCACTGCCGTCCTTCCATTAAGTGCGGGTTTGATGGATTCTGTAGTGAGCCAGGCAGGAGCGTGCTCCCTTCCCCAGGCACGGCTCCTAAACCCTTCACTTTTTAAACCCAAACCAGGCTCTAAGCTAGACTGTATCAAAATGCAACATTGCCACTGATGAGCTTGAAAAATAAGGGCAGAATAACATTTTTCAATTTAAAAGAGTGTTAATGCTGGAAAAGAAAATAAAATGAGGAAAGAAACTGTTGTTTGCTTGAACTGCAGGAGACACAGTTGTTAGGGAAAGAAACATGAAACATTCTCTGGTAATCTGGGAAAATATAGGGGTTCTGGGAGCCAAAAAGTCCAGCTTCAGGAAGGTAGGCACACTCAGTCGTCTTTCCAGAGCCATCATCATGAGCTCTGCTGTGACCATGGGCTCTTTTCAGAGGCATGTTTCCTCTGCAGGATCATCTTTCTGTTAGTTTCAGAGTTTTTATCCAATTCTTTTAAACATCCCTTTGAGATTTGTGTGTGGCAGAGAAAAGTTCTGTCAAAAAGGAGCCTCCCAATCCTAAGGGTAAACTTTCAACCAGAGGTAGCATTTGCTGTTGGTGGATTTGGAGGGACTGAAGGTTTTTAAATGTGTTTTGTCTGTGCTCCTATTGGAACTTGGAACCTGTTAGCTGTGGGGGTTTGTGATGATTGAGGTTCTTGGGCAGTTCCCTCCTCTGAGCTGTCCTTCCTGGGTAGGACCCAGTCAGTGTTGTGGGATAGTCTGAGTCGTTCCTCTGTGGAATTTGCAGTGTACTTGGACATGGTGGCCTGGGAGAACAGCCCTGTCCTTCTCCCTGCCTGCTCTCACCTTAACGAGCCGATGTCTTCATTAGCCGCCCTGCTGGTAATCTGCTGCTGATGAAGATTAATAGGGAAAATATTTTCTAAACACTTCTGCCTGCGTTTTCATTAATCTGTGCTTGGAAAATTAATCTTGTGGAGTGACCTGCAAAAGGTGTTAATTGCCATTTCAGAGGAGGATTTATCAAAAGTTTGAGGAGGTGCTGCAGCCACTGTACAGCAGTGGCAGGAGTTCCAGAGGGATTGTCCCTGTCCTTCAGACCCTAGAGCTTAATTCAAGTAAAACCAGTTGTTTTCAAAAGCTTTTTGGGGCAAAGTGCAGCCTTGGCTCTGGTGAGGGCCTAGTTCCTACCCTTTCAGGTTCAGCATGGAATTAGAGAAGAAGGAACAGGTGAATAATTGAATTACTGTCCATCCTTAATACTCTATCGTTATTTTTGAAGACTGCTCAGATCAGGAAGTTCTGTAGGTTTTGTGGTTTTTTACAGCTACCAATTATGAAATTTGGCATGAAAATGAAGCTGTGTGTTACATGAGTGGCTTCGGTGTGATGATGATTTATTGTCCACTTTTCCTTATGAAAGCCACTTGGTAAATTCCTCGTGATTTGTAAACCTACAGGCAGCGTATTGGATAGAGATGATGGATTATGCGGCCGAGGGAACAGATTTCTGCCTGCCCGTGGGACTCATTTCTAATGACAGTTTTGTGGTGTCAGTGGGAAGCTGGGAAGCAAGCAGCCCAGAATTTTCTGTTTTCTTCTGCTTTTCCTTGAATCTTGAACTTGGTTTCAGTAACAAGAGAAAATCTTGCTGTTCAATTTTGTGCTGCAGCCAGTGCTTAGTCTCAGCAAAGCGTTTTCTCTTGGCAGTGAACAAGCACATGAATGTCTGCACCTTTCTCCCAAATGCTGAAAACTTGTGCTTACAAAAATGAAAGAAACACTGTCTAAATTGACACATGTCATTGGGAATCTTCTTGTGATTTGTCAGCACTCTGAACCTCTGGACACTGTGAGTTACCCATGAGAGCACTGATCTCCTTTTGAACTGGATTTGGCCAGTGAACATTTTAGTGTTTCAAGTTTCTATGTATGGATGCAGGTTTTGTAAGAGGGGACTCCTTTTAAGGGATGGCATTTCACCACTTCAGTCTTGAAAAAAGCTGAAATAGTAATTTCATGTTCAAATGACATTTCAGTTCTTGCTCAGCACCATTCTCCAGCAATTCTCTTTCCTGAGCCAGCTGTGTCCTTCTTTGCAGAAGGACAGAGGATTTCCAGGATGCTGTTTTCTACAGGAGCAGGGGACAGGGCTCAGAGCCACTGTTCCACACTCCAGACATGCCCCTGCTGCTTTGAGGAAAACCATCTTTTCTGCTGACATCAGCAAAGCCGCACTTTGTACTCACAGTCAAGGAAAAAAATGTTTAGGTTGAGCAAAATGCTGCTCTGCCATTGCCAGTAAAACACCCGGAAACCAAGAGGATGGAGAGTACAGATCTAACGACATAAAGCATGGAATTGTCTCTTATGAGTCTCATGATCTTTTCCAATCACTGTCAGCCTTGAAGAAATGTTGTGAATGCTCTAATTGGTTGTGATGGGGAAGACGGAAGATTCCCTCTGCATGAGAAGAGTGATGTACTAAAAATGATTCAGCGTTCTGTTTTGTCATATAGCTCATCAGCGCTGTCTTGCTTTTATTGAGAAAATATGCAGAAAGCACTTTAGAAGTGAAACTGTTGAACCTGCCAGCTAATCACTTGACTTTCATTTGTCAATGCTCTGTGACTGCCAGGTCCCCTTCTCTGTGTGCTGCCACCAGAGGCTGTGGGATGGTGGGACTCTGCAGCTGGAGGAGGCCGAATGGAGCCTGCTGCCACCATCACTCTCCACACAGTGAGGCCTGGGTGACCTCCAGTGATGCATTTGTGGGAGACTTTTCAGCCCTCATGACCTGCTAAAGAACCTGCAATTCCACTCATGTTCTTTATAAGCATTTTCAGCTTCTTAGCTAAAGAGTACAAAAGGTTGGAGGGTGATGTGTGAGGTCCCATTAAGGTTCATTTGTGTGAAGCCTTGCATCTAATTAATCGGCAAAGTGCCCCAGGTCTGTTATTAGATGCTGGTGGCAAGTCAGTTAAAGCAAAAGTAAATCCTTAGGGTCAGTTTTTGTGCAGGAGACGTGGCAGGTGACGTCCCAAGGGGCTGCACCTTTGCAGTGGTGTCCCGGCACTGCAGCTGCAGCTGCAGAGGTGCAGGGGCAGGTACAGGGTCCTGGCACAGTGGACTCAAGGGTCTCAGGGCCAGGTGGTGGCTGGTGTTCTGTACATGGCAGGACTCAGGTGTCTCTTGGAGGACAGTCCATGCAGAGAAGTGCAGGGACAGATCTTGGCAAGGCAGCCCTGTAGCCTTTCTGCCCCAGGCAGAGTAACCCAAAAGGAAGGAGGAATGGGATGGTCCAGACCCAAGATCCATGATGCCTCCTCATCCCATTCCTAAAAGAATGCAAATAAGTTGTTGGCAGTGTGTAGACAGATCCTCTTTGGAATGCTGAACTTTGAATGCCAATGAAAGAAATCACTGTTATTTTACAAGAAGGAAATTTGCTCTTAGCTTGCCATCTCTGCTTCTACCCTCCAGAATGTCTCAGGGCATATGGGAGATATTTACTTTTGTGTTTAGAGTTGTGTTTTCCTTCCTCAGCTGTCCAAGTGATATAACTGTTAAATAGCCCTGAAGGGCTCTTCAGAAGGTGAAATCCCAGTAATAATGTCACTTCAGGTAAATCCCAGTCATAATGTCACCTCAGGTATGCACCAGGAAGGACTCTGAGGTTTAGCCACTACTCATATGGAGAGCCACCCCCATCTTGTATATCTTGCCATAGCAGACTTCTTCCAATGTTCATTATCTGTCATGAAAATGAGCTTTCCCTTCTCTGATGAAAAATTAATGCAAGTAAAACATTGACCTTTCACTGCTTATTGAACGTCAGAAACACTCAGCTGTTTGCTGGTGGTGAACTTCAGTAAATTTTGGTGCCCTAATCTTGAGAAATTAATGCTTTTCTGTTTGGGTTTTTGGGACAGGAATAAAATATTGATAAGTTGGTTGTAAGCAGTATAAACTTGGTATTTCTACAACAGCTTGTCCAGAAAGACATTCTTAAATGCCTGTTTACTGTAGCTCCTGCCATTGCTTGTGAGCAATAGAGAGGTTGTAAGGATTTTAAATCAGAATGGGAAGATTTAGTATTGGCATACATAATAATTTGTTTTAGGTTGTGTAAATGCTTTTTATTAAAGGGATTCTCTGGAAGGAGGTTTGAAAGTCAGGTCCTTCTGAATTTCTATGCACTTGGATTCAATTTTCAGATTTCAGGAGCTACTGAAAACGTTAAATGGCTTCCTGAAATGGGAAGGGAAGCTGCCCATATCAGCTTCCACTGGAAGCTCCCTGTCTGGAGCACCAGTCACTCCCCAGCCCTGTGCTCTCTGCTCAGGCTCTGAGGAGCTGCAGTGGAACCGTGTCAGCTTTGCAAAGAGCCTGAAGTCAGGGATGGACATGTGTTGGTCATTAAGTCACTCACTGCAGCACCTACTGCTCTTAATTGTAGGCAAGTGGAGTAAAGAGAACAGGACCCAGAACCTGAGCCCTTTGTAGTGTGGGATGTCTGCAGTAGCTCCAGGGCTGATTTTGCCCAAAGGAGGTTGCCATAAAAAGATCCTGGTGAAGGCTTCATGTCCATTCCAGCACAAAATTAATCCAAGATAAAACTGCATGTATAATTAATAGCTCCCAACAGTTCTCTTAGATATTTATATATTTCCTATGAATTGGATTTGTTAGACCTGTGCTTATTTGCCCATGCCAGAGACAGTGGACATGTCAGACAAATGTCCCTCACACAGTCGTGCTCATGCCCTGCATGCTCTGGGATTGTTCCAGATGTGGCTTGTTTGTGTCTGCAAAATACCATCTCAGCCTGCATTTCCCCAGGGCACTGTCACATTTTGTCTGGTTTCCCCATTCTGTGATGGTCTCTTTTCTTTCCCAAAAAAGAGAATCAGACAGATAATAACCAGCTTTCCCAGTTGGTGCAGCCTGCCCATGATGGCCATGGTGGAGGTAGCTGGGCTGGAGATGTGGTGCTGCTCTTGTCACAGTCTTTGCTACCTTAAACAAGTTTCCACCAAGACCAGCTCAGTAATTCTTTTGTGCAAAGTCTCCCCAGATATAAAGGCATTTTGACCTCAACCTGTCTTCATTAATCTTTGCCTGATCCATTCAGTCTCAGCCCCCCAGCAGCTGAGGCAACCAACACAGACATTAATGGTACATACAGCTTTGTATCAGATTTTCCATTGATGTTTTAGGAGATATGATTAAAGCCTTCAAGTAAAGTTGCATCTAAATCCTTATTATAGCCCACCCCATTATTTTTTGTTCTCCTATTAGGATTTTAGGCATTTCTTTGACATTTTTATTGCCAGATTAGGAGGAAAACGCTTGACTTGTTTGCAGTGTTCTCATTATATTGTCTTTCTAACATTTCTAAAAGAGAATAAATATAAAATACTTCTGTGTATTGTGTCATATTTCAGTGTGACATTAATACGCTCCACATTTTCCAGCTCACAGTTCTCACCGTGTGGTGACAGTCAGGAAACTCTTGCATGAGGGTGGTGTGGGGTGGCACAGGCTGAGGAGACTGTGGGGGTTGATGGTGTACGGGGACCCAGGTGATGCCTGTGCTGTAGGTTGATTGCATCCCACTGGAGAACCACCTTGGCAGTGTTTATTTAGGCTCCATGGGCCTGTGGAGTCAGAGCAGCCTCTTGTACCACTTTTCCTCCTGCTAATTGCCACTCACATCAGGGATGTTGGGAATGCTTTTCTCTTACCTGAAAGTATGGGGGCCTGGCTCTCACGTGAGCATGTGCCACCCAGATCTGCTCTCAGTGACCCCTTCCATACCAGTGTCATCAGATGGTCTGTCCACAGAGCTTGTACTCAGGTCCAAACAGGTCACCTGCCCCAAGTCCCTTTGAGTGTAGGTAGTGGAGGTGAATGTGGGAATCCTTCCCAGTGAGAATTCCCATATCCTGAATACCTGGTTGAGCACAGCGTGCTTGGAGCTGTGTTACAGGTTTATTTTGGGTTTATCACAGTATCTGCAAGAGCAGCTACAGGCAGTGCTCACACTGTGTGGCCTCTGTCCTACAAATCAGTGATTTCTGCTCAACCTTGCCTTGCCTCACCTGAAATAGCTCCCAGGTCTCCAGAAAACCCTGGGGATTACTCTGGAGTATTCAAGCTGGTGACACAGCCAGGCTGTGAGACTCTTTGAGGTACAGGAAAGCAGTGGGCAGGACTAATGGGGAGTGGGATGCCGCAGGAAGCCCAGGTGTGTTATCCTGGTCATCACCCCACAGGGGGTTTTATGATCAGCAGTTTTTGGGTTCAGTTTGAGCAACATGGGTAGCAGGGAGGGAGGTGAGTAGTATGAAGCCTTTTGTGTCAGATCAGGAGGTGGGTTGAAAAGGATATTTCATTACTAATAGGCCATGACTGCTGGCCCTAAGGAAATTTTGAGCTCTTGGAAAGCTCGTAATCCCGTCAAGGATCCAGTGCACATTCCTGGCTCGAGCTGTTCCTGAGGGAAAGTGATGATGTTTTCCTCCTACATCTCACAACTTTGCCCCTATCCAGGCAGCATCCCTCCAGTACACTTTTCACCCAGGCCAGGGTGATTAAGCACTTAAATTGATTAATCAAATTTCTTCTGATGAGAACTACTGTCATTCATTAATCTGAATGGGATTATAAATAAGAGCTGGCAGAGAAGGGAGACAAACATGTTGACAGATAGACCTGCTGCTTTGAATACAAATCACACCACTGCATCTGGAGGGTCTAAGCTCCTGGCAGCCTCAGAATAGAGCTTCCCTAAAGGTAAAATTAGACTGAGATTAAAGTATCCCCGTATTAATAAAGAAATATGCATTTATGAAGAGGCAGGCACTGCAGTGGGAGTGTGGGGATGCATACCAATGATCCTGCAGTGGGCCAGGCAGTGGGTGTTGCTGCCTGTGGAAGCATCAGTCCCCACGTACACCGATTTCTGTCGTTAAGCCAATGTCATTAGAGGATGCATTTCTAACAGCAAGAAACTTAAAACCTTGCAGTCTTTGCAGAGACTTCAGAGCCCCACAAAGGGAAAACAGGGTTTGAAAAATAAGCCATTAAACATTTAAATATTTCATTAAATATTGAATATTTCAAAAATTGCTTTCTAACGAGTCCCGAGGTAAACAGAACAATATTTGTTAACAAAAGCCACCAGAAGTGACGAGGTCCTGCAATGCACGGGCTTTGTAACCTTTCCTCCCCTGATCAGCCATCACAGGAGAGCCCTGGGCTCAGTCCAGGTGCTATTATCTGGGTATGGCTGCCAGTGGCATCCAGGGCATATGGGAGGTTTGAAATGTGTCAGGAAAAGAACTGACAGGCTTAAACCCGAAATCCCTGCACCAGGCTGAGCGCCTGCACAGCGGGCAGTGCCTGGGGCTGCACAGCGCTCTGCTGTGATGCCACAGCTGAAAAGTGAAGGGTCAGGTTCTCTGTGTTTTGCAGCTGCCTAGAAATGTTAAGAATGTTTTTGGGATCTGCTGTCACTACCAGGGACTCCTTGCCCAACCTGGCAGACCGTAAGCAATTGCTTAAGTTCTGTTGACATCGCTAAAAGGCGAACCTTGCCAGCAGCGCGGCTCAGCCCAGGCTGAGATCTGAGCACGTGGCTTTGTGCTTTGCTGAATCAAAGTTACTATTTATGAATGTCAGAGGAAAATCCAAACCTGTCTAATATCTGTGTTTCTCCAAGATGATGAGTGAGAGAACACGGTTAGCAGTGTTTTGGTTTTGATTTGCAGCAGTAATGGGAAATTCTGGATGCATTCCTATATTATGACACTCCTTAAGTCAAAATCAGAGCTCTGGCAGCAGCCTTCTGACCCTGGGGATTCCACAGGGTTCAGATGTGGTTCCCCCTCCCTGTCTACTGCTTTAAAAAGCTGAACTGGGACCAGTCTGCACGGGGAAATGTTGAGAATCTCCTGTGTGCTGAGTGTGGCTGTGCCTTGCTGTGCCCTGGCCGAGCTGTCACAAGCCCCTGTCAGTGTTCCCGGCTGTGCCTGGCTGCTGCGGGAGGATGGCGGAGATTGATGGCACGTGGCTCCCTGCGCGTGGTGCTGGCATCGAGTCAGGGGGTTTATAGCAGCACATTGGCTTTTCTCTCTGAATCCTGATTAATGGAGTGGGCGGGAGCCGCCGCTGTCTCCCGGCTCCCGCAGCTGACAGGGGCGAGCCTCATCTGACGTTTAAATGGATTTGGAATGTGGCTGTGGCTTCAGCATCTCTGTCCTGAGGAAAGGATCATCTGTTGTACGATAACCCAATCTGAGAAGGCGCTCGCTTCAGGTCTGTTTGAGAAGAGAGGTGACACACAAAATTTGAGGGGTTTTCCCAGTGGTTGCTAATTCTGTGGCCAAGAAGCCCAATTTTCAGCTGCCTCACCTTTCTAGCTGGGCTCTGCCCTCTCAGAGGGTCAGCAGAGATTCTTGTGGGTGCTGGTTACAAACAGACAGACAATAGCTCCTACACATAAAACAAATGTATCACTACAAACAACTGACAAATTCCTCTGGTCATGATTTGTATGAAATCCAGAGGAATCAGTTTCAGGAAGGTTGGATGGTGTATCTGCTGGGGTATGGAAATGTTGGTGAAAAGAATAGGATAGCAGTGGTACCTGTAAGAACAGATTATGGAGATGTCTGTGATAAAATCACAGAATGATTCTATATATCATGATAGGGATGGGAGAGTGGGGCTTGTCATTGCATTTTGACCACCAAAACACAGGTTGCTGCACTGAAGGATGCTCATGTAAGCTGCTTTTCCAGTTTCCCTTCCATGCCTGTGAATCCATATGTGCTGCTGCTCCTTCCCAGTGTGTGCTGGTTACAGCAGGAGAGCAGAGCGTGGTGGGGCTCAGATACAGCCTCTGTTTCAGGAGACCTGTGCCCTGTCATCAGGATGATGAGAGGAATGAAGCCAACACCTCTCTTGGCTTTCCATGGAGGTTTGATGGCAGCAGTGCTGCTACTGCCAGCAGTGTGCTGCTCCCTCATGGAAATTGGTGAGGAAGCTCTGAAATGGTCAGTAATTACAGAGGGAGATCCCAGCAGCCTGGGGATGTACCAGGGAGCTGATCAGCTGCTGGGATGAGCACGTGTTGCTCAATACCACCACAGAGCCAGGAGCACAGGGCACGCTCCTTTTCCCCCAGTGACCTGCACAGATCCTGCTCCTGGTGTTTGGAGGCTGCTTGGGTGTTGAAAGCTGAAACCCTACCACCAAAAAATTACTCAAGTATATTTTAATAATATACAGCCATAGGTCTTACGTGATTTGTTCTCTAAAGATTGATTTAGCTTCTTATTAAGGGAATTGGGAATTCAGTGTGAAAATCTGAACAAAATCTAGGCGGTTTTTAGGGTTTTTTAAATATCCACTAGTGTAACTCACCAGGGAGAAGAATTTCAAAGCCTGTCCAACCCTATCTTGAATTTTTGATTCTCCTGCTTTCTTGTTTCCATTCCCAAGGTATGCTTGTTAAGGAAGAACACCTCAGCATTATTGTATTATTTTTAAATAAGCCACAATCACTTTAAGGAGCTCAGGATTAAAAAAAAAAAATAAAAAATCCAGTAATAATTTGATTTTATATCCCCCCCCTTCCTCCAGTTTTCAGAAGTTTGGTAATGCCAAGTGTGCACTGCATACAAATGGCAGGGCGGGAAGCTGTAATTGCACACCCTCCCCTGCTGCCCAGAGAAGGCCTTTTCTCCTTTTCTCTTTAATTACCCCTGGAATTGTAAAGGGATGAGCTGCAGCAGAGCTGGCAGGGCCAGGCCCTCCAGCAGCAGTGTGGGGGCTGTGCAGAAGGTGCCTGTGGCTGGTTCCTGGGGCAGGTGTGGGGGGTCTCATCCCGGGGAGCTGCACAGGAAGGATCCCCACAGGGGCAGGACATGGTTTCTGCTTAGGGCATCCTTGCCACACGCACAGGGTCGTCTCCAGGGACAAGGACACACTCCCTGATAGGGGATGGTCCCAGCGTCCCCACAGCCAGGTCCCTTGGCCGGTGTGCTCAGGGCTCCTGCAGGGTCAGGCTGCTGCTGGCCGTGTTCTCCTCACCACAGTCAATGAGCTGCTGAGGTGGCATTTCTCCTCAGACTGCTCAGAAATGCCTTTTCTCTTCTCCTGGAGATTTTGTAAACTTAAAAGAGAATCATGAAAAAAAATGTTCTCCCCTGTCCAGCCCATTAATTCAGCCTGCTCAGGACAGAATTAACCTTGGCAAGCCTTGCAGAGGAGAGAGTCATTCTAACCTTAAAAATCTGCTGATTAAAGCTGGTTTCAGGAATTCGATTTCACTTAATGCATTGGCTGAGCGCCCAGCCTGGCATTAACATCTCCACAGACACATAGGCCTCTGCAGCTTTTACCTTCCCACTAAAAAACAATTAAAAAAATAAAAGAAAGCACAGCTAATGAAACCCCCTTTGCCTGTTTTGAGCAAGAATTCATTTTAAAGGCTGCTTTAGCTAAAGGTATTATTCCTGCCCTGGTTACCTGTCTGCTCTGGCCAGGCAGGGTGGTATTTGCACTCTCCTCATTAGCTGCAGGGAGCTGTTGAGCTGGCAGCCCTGGGCCATCCCAGGGCCAAAGGCAGGGGTCAGCAGATACAAGTGTAGGAATATCCTACACCCACCTCCCCACAACCCCAATGTGCAGGAATATCCTACACCCACCTCCCCACAACCCCAATGTGCAGGAATATCCTACACCCACCTCCCCACAACCCCAATGTGCAGGAATATCCTACACCCACCTCCCCACAACCCCAATGTGCTGAGCCATCAGGCTGCAGGTTTTGTGTCATCCACAGTGCTTAACCCATTAATCTTAAAAATCCTCCAAAACAATGACACACAGATTTCCTAGGTTTCTATTTATATCCTCAACTTTTTCTTATGCCTTTTTGACCAAAAATTAATGTAGTTTTTATTGCTGTCATCACTCATTTTGCCTGCACTCCACATGCTGGGCTTCCAGGGGCTGTTTCACCCCTGCAGTGTTTCTCTGCCGCTCTGGTAGCTCTCAGTGCCCGTGGGGACAGTCCCTGCCATCTCTCTGAGGCCAGGAGATTGCTCAGTGTGTTGGGTCTCCTTCATCCCAGCTGTCCAGGTTGGACATCCACTCTCAAAACATCCATCCAGAGTCAGATTCCCATGTCCTGCTGCCATGGGGGAAAAAAAAAGAAAAATGTAAGAAATCCTTTCTGTGTTCTGCGTGCTTTTTGAATTCTCTGAGCTGTTAGGATTTCTTTAATGGTTTGCTGAAATGTTGAGAACCAGTTTTGTGGAGGTGGGAGGCTTTTGTGTGATTCATTATTGACAGCTCTAGAATTATCCGCAAGACAGCTCTGGAGAGGGAGGGCAGCGCTCCCGCCTGCTGCGCACCACGAGCTGCACAGAGCCCAGCGTTGGGGTTTGTTTTAATCAGCCGAAGTTTCGATCGACTCCACAGCAAATTGGGGTAGGAACAAGTCAGGGGGTGCTGGAATAGATTGATACCTATCTCACAAAGTGCTGTGGATGTCCCTGGCTGCTGTGAAGGCTGCTCCAGCGGCTCCAGAGCAGCTTTCCCATCCTCACTGGGAAGCAGGTTGGACTGGGAGATGCTGCACCTCTCAAGCTGCTTTCTGGGGTGGGGGGACCAGCTCTGAGTCAGCAGAACTGAACACTGCAGACCTTTCCATGCAGCCCCCAGTGCCAGGAGTCACTGTCAGGGCAGCTGTTCCCCAACTCTCAGGAGGGATTTAAATGTTAAGCTTTTCTTTGGATTATTTTCTGCAAGGCTTTTTTCCTCCTCTGTTTTTCCTCCCTGCATTTCAGTGTGTAGAATGTACCCTTGACACATTTTAAAAACATTATTAATCTTTGTCATTTGTGTTTTAAAAATAACTCGGTGATAGCAGCCAGTCCTTAAATCCTGTTTAATTCAGGCCGACCTTGTGAGCAGTGATCCTGGGGAGGGGGGACTGCTGCAGCCTCCCATGTGCTCACTGAGCACGCATGTCCAGCAGCACAGGCACCCCTCTGCACTCAGGATCTTTGTGATTAAAACAGTTTTATGTGTTTGGGTTGGCACCAGGCTTGGTTTCCAACCAAAAAAGTTTTAACGTTCTGGAAATGTGGGGTTTTTTTCCCTTGCAGAAAGAATTCCTCAGCTTTGCTGATTTCAGTTAATCAGAGAAGCAGAATTCATTAAAAAAAAAAAAAAAAAAACAGAAAAGAAACAAACTATATTTTGGCATTTTGCTGTCTAAAATATCTGACAGCAATTTTTTCAGTTTACAAACACAACATTTTCAGTTGAAATACCCAGGAGATAAGCCATGGAAAAAGAAATGAACGTGTTGTATTTGCCAAAAAATAAAAACACGAAGGAGCAGAGATTCAACGGCAGCCCCCAGACCAGCCCTGTCTGTGTCATGGTGCTGAGCACCACAGGAGCCCCTGTTGGCTCTGGCCACTCCAGGGTGCCACCTTGGCTGGAGGTGGCAGGGCAGGGGCTGTTAGGGAGGGGGTTCTGTGAGCTGTAGCAAAGCCTACAGTGCTTGCACTGGGCTGCCACAATGCTGTGTTGTGTGTCACCAGCCCCAGACCAGCAGCAGAACAACGTCCTCCATTCGTGTCACGCACTGCCACCCCTTCCCCAGCCCGGCCTCTTGGGATGGTTCCTCCACTAACCTGCTTTCTCTTTTTGTGTTCCCAGTGCCTGTATGGCTGCTATGTCCATTCCTCCATCATCCCCACGTTTCACAGAAGGTGCTACTGGCTTCTGCAGGTAGGATGACAACGAGTTTTCTCTCTGGGGTCACCTGGTGGAGCTGCTGCAGCCACGTTCAGCTGCTGCCAGGGGGTGGGGGGAGTCAGCATCCCGTGTGTTACTGTCTGGGGGTTTTTGTTTGTGTGAAAGGGAAATGGGGCTTCTTAGCTGTATGTCTGTTTGGAGGGATTGTATATTTTCTCTAGCAATATGGAGCTGATGCCAGCTCATATGTTCTCTAAACATGGAATTGGCTCAAGTGAGACTTTCTGGAGGTTTCCGGTTGTGTTGTTCCATCCTGAAGCAAGGCAGGAGCCAGTGAAGCAAATGCTGCACAGGCATGCCATGGTGTGGGAGAGATATCAGCCCTGGGCTGTGCTTGACTTTGAGGAGAACCCTGGGGCTGTTTGAATTTGGGGTGAACCTTGGAGCTGGCCCTGCAGTGTATCTGCTTTCCTTCAGTGAGATGTTTAGTCTCCAGGGAGTATTTTGAAGTCACTCAATGATTTTTCTTCTGGCTGCTGTGGGAACAGCAAAGTCCCAGGAGGAGTCAAGCCAAATTTTCCTCTTATTTACACAGGGTTTGGGTAGCTCCCCTGGGGCTGTGGGGGTGTTCGAAGGATCTCATGTGGGAGTCTGCCCTAGGGGTGTTTGCTGACCCCACCTTTGAGGAGCTGTTCACATTCTTGACTGGTTACCATGGTGTACAAAGTGGAAGCAATTTGTTTTCTTTCATTATGAAATGGCATTTGACACATACTATAAAAATATTGTTTTAAAGATGAAACTCCCATGATCCTGAAAACAAACAAGTCTGAGGAAAGTGACATCTGTTTCTAGAAGCAAATGGAAAATAATTCCTGTTTCTCCCTGGTTTTGCAATTGCACTTCCATACTAAAAAAGAAGATACTGCTGCTGTCAGTGGGGCAGGACACAACCCACAGAGGATGGTGCCCACAGCATGGATATAATCAAAGAAAACACGCACCAGATGTCACCCTCCTCTGTGATACTTATGTGTTCTCAGTTCCACATCTGTGGCATATATGCAAGAAAGGAGGAGATGCTTGGCTGCAGTGGTGGGAGCAGCGCTGCACCTCGCAGAGGAAAACTGTGGCTCCTCTGAAAACACAGCATGACTGCATCGATCCTCTTCTCTTATGGGCTACCCAGGCTGTGCTTATCCTCCTCGAGAGCTCCTGGCTCCATAGGTCACCTCTCTTCTCTTCCTTTTTGAGCTTTGTATTACTTTTTCTTGTTGTGATGTGCTCCCTAGAAGTGCTTGCTGGCCCTGGCTGCTGTGGCACTTAGCCAGCATCTCCCTGATGGGTTGCACTGCAGCACTGTAGGATCTCTGAGCTCTTCCCTGGGGTCTGGCTCCTTCACGTTCACAGGGTGTGCATCAATGTTTAGTCATTCTCTTTGCTCTGGTAATCACTTTTTGTCAAGAGGATGGGAAGTACATTTCTTAGAAGCCTATTTATAAAATGTGCTGCAGGATGTCTCACTGTGGCTGTGGTAGACTGGTATTCCTCAACAAGGACACGCTGTGCCTTCACTGTGGGAGGAAGAGGGGTCTGTGATTCATGGCAGCATCTCCCAGGCATAAACGGGCATCCTTCAGTCATGCGCTCAAGGTTATGCAGCCGGCAGAAAGGAGCTGGCCAAGAATAGATGACGCTTTTCTATCGTCTGCACGGCGTTTGTGTTCAGCTCCATGGTGAATTCAGGAGCAGTGTCAGAGAGACAGAAGGTGTTTTGTGCATCTCCTTCAGAAGTTTTCACTTCAACAGCACTGGTAAATGAGTTTGATATTCAAATATAGGTACAGCCAGGGCAATGTGTAACATTAACCTCCAGCAATATGTTTGGCTTTATAGTTCACAGAGGCATATGGGTGACTTTCCATTTTTTTGGGAGATATTCAGCACCTTCCTGGGACTCTCTCTGTGCTCTCTGTGCAGTGTCTGGTCAATGGGGAGTAAATACAATTAGTCTGCGATGCTAGCTATGTTTTATGGGATGATCTTCCTCCAAATCCTATTGTCAAGTTAGATATTGATTAAAAATCCCCACACAATTGTTCTTAATCTTTCCTGCCTCACATTTTCAGCATGAAGGCCAGGACTCAAACAAGCCACAGGGGCTCACAGCTCTTCTCATGTATTTACATGGCGCCATAGACATTAATTATATGGTGATGTCTGATTTCTTACTTAAATAACTTTGTGTTGTCATTTGTGATTGGCATGATGTGCCTGCTCCCTGTAGACTGGTCAGAGGGATGAGAAATGAGAACCAATCATCTGGAGCTCCATGATGCAGTTTTCTGGGTCTCAGCTAGAAGTTCTCAGGCTGTCAGCAGAGCCCGTGGTGCTGGCAGCTGTGGCTGGGGTCTGCTGTATGGAGCCTTCACCTCCTCTCTCTTCTCAAGGGGTTTCACAATTTTGAGACATTTCAAGCTTTCTTGATAATGGATTTTAAATGCTGCCCTACTCCAAAGACCTTTAATATTTGTAATAGGTGTTGTAATTGCCAAGTCAGCATTGACATGTTCCTGCCAGACATGGTCCTGACCTGGGCCTTGCTAGCCTCTTGGACTGCCAAGAGGCTTGGATGCTCTCTTGGACACTCACTCTTGGGCCTGAATGAAGAAAGCATGCCCAAGGTGGCAGTTTCCTACATTTGGTTCTCATATTTTACTTTTGATTATCTGATCTCTAGAAATATGAGATCATGCTTTGAGTGACACAGGCAGAGAAGAAGATGAGGATGAGGACATGGGTGGCCTCTTCACAGGTTGCTAGGGAAGACACCTCAATAGAACTTCAGTTTTTATTGTTCTGCATTATCTGTTCCCTTCTGAGAAGATGCAGAGCCCTCGCTGCTCACAGTTCACTGAGCATGGAGCAGAGCTGCTGAAACCTTTTTTGAGATGTGGGTGATGGCAGGTCCCAGGCTTCTGCAGAGGCTTTGGCACAGCTGTAACTCTGAGTGCGTTGGTTTGTCCATGGCAGGACTCAGGTTGCCCATGTTAGACCTTCAGCATAGTACCAGACTTTGTGTCATTGGGAAAAGAAGAAGAAAACCCCCTGTTTGCACTCGTACTGACTAATGGAGAGAAAATGTGGATTCTCAGACACAGACGATTTTCAAACATTGGCACAGCTGAGCAGGGAAATGCAGCATTCCCTTCTGTGTGTTGGAAATTGGCACCCCAGGAACTGAAAATTAATTTGACTGCCAGGCTTCCGGGCGAGCTGCTGCTTGCCAGGGTTACAGAGGCAGGCTTTGCCTTCACCCATGGACTGCCATGGGCCCCTTGCTCACTCCCACTCCTGTGCTGCACAGCTGGAGATGCTGAGCTCCTTGGATGCTCATCGTGTTCCACCTGTAGCAGGAGCTGATGTCTCCTTTAGTGCTGCTGTTCAGGCACTATAGGGATGGGAGGGAATACATATTTTAAAAGTGTTGCCCTTTTTTGTAATTAGGAAGTACATAAATTGTGCTATAGGATTATGCTAAAAACTTGTAAATTTAGACCTCTTGGCCAGTCAAACAAATTAAGACTAACAAGCCTTGGAGAGAGGTATGTCGGCAGATTGCTATTTCACATTGCACATGCATAAAGTGCTCACTGAATAATTCAGAACTGGTGCAGAAGAGTGTCAGTGGCACTGTTCTGGCAGGTGAGCCAAGGAAGCAGAATGGGATGCAGGCTGAGCTAGGCAGGCACAGGGACACACCAGAGCTCCACAGAGCCCCGCTGTAAATCCAGTGTTTGCAGTAATTGCTGAAATGTGATAATCCAGTTCTCTGGGAGCCTGGAGGAAAACTGCATTTCATCTTTATTGCTCACACACTCACAGGATGCTCCCAGCAGCCGTGGCAGTCGTGGAATACTTTTCTGTAGGGTAGGAAATGGCAGAGGAAGGTCAGGGACATCAGCAGTCATGCCAGGTGTAATATCCAGGCAGGATGTCTGTCACAGAAGGACCCAAGTGGGAGATGCTGAAGGGGGCTTTGGTGGTGGGCAGTATTTGGGTAGTGGTCTTTAATTACTGTTCCTGCAGTTCTGTGTGCACCAGCTGTGCCTTGCAGAGTATGTGTAAGCACTGATTGAATGTCTAAGGTTTTTGCAATATTCTCTGTTTATTCTGTTTTCTCCTGCATTCTTCCTTCTGATACACTTGAATATTCAGCAGTTTGTTACTATGAATGTCTGCACTGACACTTGATGCCCCGAGTGTATTCCCTTCCTAAAATACATCTTGTCTGAAAGCTGTGGGCAGAAAGTATCGAGACCTAAAAATCATTTAAAATGTTTTACATGACATCTGTCACTGTCCTGCATAAATTTAGTGTTTGTTCTATATTTTTTTGCCTTGGTTTTCCATTATGCCCTAAACAAGAGGAAGCCCTTCCCGTTTCTTTTTGACAGCACCCCATCAGAGTAGCATTTCCCTCTCTGATCACTTGTGCTGCGCTGCGTCAGCAGCATCTCCCGCATCCCTGGCTGGAGCAGCGACAGACAGCTTGAGGATTTGGGGCTTTTTCAACATAAATTGGAAGCATTACAATCTCATAAAATTTCTCAAGACTTTTGCTTAGTAATGGGTTTTTATTTTTCATTTGGGTGAAATAAAAGTGGCTGGGCAATAAAGCACAGAGGATGCTGCGCTGCACATGGGCACTTAGCTGGGTCCTGTGTGTTGGGGGTGGGGTGTGAGCGAGGCTTCGGCACAACGAGCCTGTGCATTTTTGCTAACGGGATTATAAACTGTTGCTGCTATGCTGGCACATTTTCCCGAAGTGTTTTAGCCTGTATGATGAAATTAAGTGGTGTAGAAGTCCAGCAGAGCATGGTCTGTGGTACTGAACCATCGCCAGTGTGGCTGCACGCCCCAAGCATGCTCGGGATACAGGTGGGTGTTCCCAGAGCACACTTGTGCAGTAGCTGTGCTTTACCTGCCTCTCCTCCTGTTCCCAGTGCCCTGTGTGCATGTGGAGCTGTGCTGGAGAGGGGACTGTGTGTGGAGAGACCAAGCAGCAGCTCCAGGAGAGCAGAATTTTCTTCTGTGTTGATTTAGCTCTGAGCTGCTGCAGCAGAGGTGCTTTTGGTACCAGACTCTGGCAGGATGCAGCAGTCAGTCCTCTTGTGTTATCACTTGGCTTCATGATGCACAAGTATTTTCAGAGGATGAGGAAGTTGTGGATACCCTTTTCATGGTTCCTTAACATGCCTTTGACTTGATCTCTCTGAAGGATGCTCTCTTCTTTCCCTCCTTTCATCTTCTCACCAGCTCTTCTGAAGGCATTGTGCTTGTTGCTGTGTCTCTGCTGACGTGCAGTCACTGGAACAGCCGTGTCTCAAGACTTCCCATCATGTTTTTCAGGGTTCATTAATGATCTGAAATACTCCTGGAACTGGTGGAGCTGTGCAAAAACTGTTGCTCAGTCCAACTGAAATTCCAAGGGTTCAGTGAACTCTTTTGTAATAATTGTTCAGGTTTCTTTTGTTGTTGTTGTTTGTTTTTTGGGTCATATGCCTAACGTACTGACTCCTGAAAGTGAATTTCAGAGAAACTATGTAAGAGAAGAAAAGGGTCCTGTGCATCATGCTCCCATCCACTCTGTGGAGTGTCACAGAGAGCACAGCTTGTGTGCTGCTGGAGGAAGGACAAACCCTGGGGCCATGTTTGTTGGGACAGCCGCTTGCATTTGCTGCCATCCTCACACGCGAGATGACAAAAATAAATGGGGATGTTGCTTCCATGAAAAACATTTTCTGTGACAGAAATCTACAGTAGATAACACTGAGCTGTAGCTTGGGCTGGACTGTGCCTGTATCTGCCTGGATCCCTGTGAACCAGAGACTCTGCAGGGTGGGTGAAGTGGGGCTGGGAGAGCAGCAGCACGAACCCTCTGCTGATGTTCCAGTGAAGGGGAGGCAAAGAGGATTACAAATGAACTTTATGTCAAGGGCTGGAAACGTTTTAGCCGGAGTGCTTTATCTTTTGTAATGTTTTTATAAATTATTTATTAACACACTTGCTGCATTTTCCTGAGAAATTGGTGGAAGAGCAGAATGTATAGACAGCGGATTATATTCCAGAAGAAAGACGCCTGTGATTAAAAAACAATTTCCAACCCTTTCAAACACATAACTTTATTTTAGACAAGCAGGTTTCTATTTTTGTACCGCTCCCCACCATTTTAAAGAAAATCCCGGATTCGTTCCCTAGATATATGAGGAGACTGACGTTAATGCGAGCAAACTAAAAAGCAGTCAGAGTGCTTTAGTTGTTGCTTAAATAATCTGTTGTCATTTATAGAAGAGATGCATTTCCCAAACTGCTGGGGGATGTGCCTGGGTTGCTGATTGAGAGAAGTTCTGGCAGGAGCGACAGAGAAAAGGCCAAAACGTGTCCAACTCCCACAGAAAGGGAGAGCAGGTTTTGTGCTTTCAACTCTTGGTGGAAATGATGCCCCATTTGCCCTGGATGCTTGACCCAGGGGAGGGGAAAGCATTGGCTCTGTCCCTCCTGGGGGCTGCAGCCCTGCCATGCACCATGACATGGCTGGGGAGCAGCCACAGAGCGGCTTCTGGTGCCCCTCACAGCGTGAACAGGAGCTCCTGCCTTACCTAAAATGGGTGTTGTCCCTGGGGCTGCAAAGAGACCCGGGGTGGGCTGGGGGTGCTTGGGGACCCTGTGAGAAGCCTGCTGTCAGTGGGGAACATCAGCACCTCAGCAGGGACACCAAGAAATGACACGACTGGAAGCAGGATTACTTTTGCTCCAGTGCCCACCCCTGTGTTCTCCCGGGAAGACCCCTCGGAGCGGGAATGTCATCCCTGTGATTCTGCTCCGGTTCAGGCCAGTGATGCTGTCACCGAGACATCCTCGCGGCAGGGATCGCAGCCATGCGGCAGCACAACTCAGCTGGAAATGAAATCAAACCACAGGCTCCAAGACACTTATTAATATGCTCTGTATACTGAGGATTAGGCTTTTGGTGACACTTAAATTGAATTCTAATGCTATTTTGAAATATATAATACGCTGAATTTACTTCACCTCAGGTTTGAGTTAATGGTTTATTAAATTATGCACTTTGCAGTGGTGAAGTTGTTTCCTGGTGTAGGACACCGAGCCTTGCAGGAGCAATGCAGCGATTCTGCTGAGCTCATCCACATCCTCCCTGGTCAATTATTAGGTCTGCAGGTGTCAGTGAATGTATTATGCCGTTGGCTGGAGTTTCACCCTCACTGGAGTTATAATTGGGGCTTGAGTTGGGAATTCTGTAGTGAAGCAAATTACAATTTGAGTTTAGAGATCTGGAGTTCGTTCTGGCGTGGGCAGCAGAGGACTTGGAGCAGATGCTGCCAAGGCTGAAGTCTCTCTCTCTAATGCAGGGTATTTTTTCCCTTAATACCCAGTGTTTTGGCCTGCAGTGAGTTACCCTTGTATTTTATCTGTTAAGGAACACTTTTGTAAGTGTTTTGGATAAATCACTTCCCAGGTGCCTGCAGGTTTGAATGCTCTTCCTCCTATCCTGTGCTTTTGTAAGTGTCTTGCTTATTACCCCGGTTGCTTTTATTCTCACAATAATCTTTCATTTCTGAAGGAGTCTCTATTCCCTTTCTATCAACTGTCACTGATGTCTGAGCTGGGTTAATGAAGCTGTGATGCCTCTTGTGTCTCACACTGCCTCAGTGGTGTGAAGACTCTCCACCCCTGTCACCTCTCACAGCTGCCACCTGCATCCTGCCACCTGATCCCACCTGGGATGCATCACTGCATCCCTCTCCACACCCATGGTGATGCTTTGGGTCAGACCAGTGGATGGGAAAGGCTGTTAGATCCATGAATATATATGTGGTGCACTACCCTTAGTGAAGGGCAGGAAAGGTTGTTAAAAAGAGCCCCAAGTTCATGGTCTGCACTATAAAATGCTGTGTTCACCTCTGAGGCTCTGGAAATGGTGCGTAGGGACCACAGCCTTAGTCCTCTGTGAGATCATGCAATGGTCATCTTAGCATATTAATGAAGGGGCAAAAGCCAGACAAGGACCAACCTAAATGGCTTTTGCTTCTGAACAGGTGGCATTCCTAAGGGGATCATTTTCTGTGTCAAGGAAAAAAGTGCACAATTTTTATCACTGTACATTTTTTTCCATTAAACATCAGCTTTGCCTCTATTCCTCGTGCTGCCGTGGGGCGTGTATCATACGACTGTCTGCTGGCTCACGCTGCTTATTGGCCATGGGCAGCAAAGAAGGCATGACAGAGTGAAATGGAGGTTGAGGTTTTTATAAGTTTAAGTCTCTGTTAAATCTCTTGTTCCCAGGAAAGTAGATTTCCCAATAATGCAACCAGGACAAAATAAATCTGTTGGATTCAATGTGTCTTCATATTGTTCCCCTTGTCGGATGGCAGACAGGAATGGCTGCTCCCGTCGTCCCCGCAGTAGCTGGTGCTGCCCTGGCCAGAGCAACAGCACACACACCACTGCCCTTCTGCTGAGCTCTCCTGGCAGTCACCATCCAGCTGAGCCATCACAGGCACTTGCTGCTGGAGAAGGGAGGCAGGATTTTCACCATTCTTCAATTATCTTTGTGGCACTCTTCAAAACTGGCGTCAACAGCTCCGTAATCGCAGTTTTTATTTCTGAATGGAGAACACTGGTGTTTATTCCTTTCTATAACTTAGACTTGAGTCACTTTCTGTAGGGATTTTGCTGTTTTCAAGACACAGCACTGGTGTCTGAGTGTTCTGGGGTGCAAGGACCTTGTCAAGTTGGTTCAGCCAAGCATCTCAGAGTCTTTAAACCCCCACTGACCAGCACAGATGAGCTGTCTCTGGTTTTGTAGTGTCCCCCTACAGATAGTAATAACTTTCTGAAGCATACCAGTCAAATTTAGCTCATCTCATGCTTTTGCATTTCCTGGAGCTGTCCTGCTGGGAATTTGCTTTACATCTAGTATAAAACTTGATAGGAAAAGGAATCCTCACAGAAGATTCATCTCCTCCTTGGCTTGCAGTGGGGAATGGAGCCACATCAATTCTGCCATGAACGGTCTGAGCAAGGTGCAGATCCAGCCCCAGCTCCTCCCGCAGCTCCTGGCACTGGCACAAAGAGCTCCAGCATCAAATGCTTTGTTCTTTTGGATTTATTGAACGATAAATCCATCACAAAAATATGCAGAAAGAAAAATGAATGCAAAATCTGTCAAGGTCAGCGGTTCCACGGAGGAGATGTGACTGCGTGGTGTGTCCTGTGACACAGCAGACACACGTGTCATGGGATCAACTCCCAGTCCTGTAGCTCTGTCCTCTTTTAATGAAAAAATAAAGCAAATACATCTTGTAACCTGCTACCTGGGCAGTGCAGCACTCTGATAAACAGTAATTATAACTATTATGGGATGTCATCTCCTCTCTGCCATTTATTGACCTTTTCTTTGGTGTAATTTTCTTCTCAGGGGTCCAGGTAGCTCAATATCCAAGGAATAACTGCCATGTGAGCATCTGGGCAATGCAGCCACTAAGACCTGCTCAAGTGCTGAAAGGTGCTGGATTTTAGACTTGTTTAAAGTTTACATTATAGTGACAAATCTGGAAACCTCTGAGAGAAGTTTTTTTCTGAGTTCACCTTGTAGTTGTTGGGGGGAGAAGAAGTTAAAAGTGTTGGGTGTTGGGATGCTGCTAAAAGAAGTTGACTAAAATAGCTTTTCTGTTTGTAATAGCATTTCAGATCCTAGAGCCTTTTCAAGCTCAAAGTGACCCGAAATCGCTGAGAAACATCATCCTTCCAGGGAACTAGCCCTTCGTTTTTGGGTTTTGTAGAATCAAATAGGAAATCCATTGCAGATTCAGAAAATAATGGGACCAAGGAGGGGCAGCTCTGAATTTGGGAGAAGAGGCGTTTGGGTTTTAACAACAGTTTGCTGAAATCGCGTGAATTCACATTGTCAGCTAAGAATATCAATTGCTTTAAAATGTTGCCTTCTTCACAAATTTACTCCTTGTGAAGCAGACCCAGGCACTGCCTTCAGGCATGGCAAAGGGGAGGTAATGTGTCCCACTCCCCATAACCTTCAGGCAGAGCATCCCTCCCCTGAGCTCCCCACTGCCCCTTGCAGGGACTGGGGCTGCAATTGCCACCCTCCCACTTGGGTTCCTTGGGAGGAGGGAGAGGATGTGGAGTGGGCTTGATTAAAAAGTGCTTTTGCTTTTTCTCCTGAAGGATGTTTGCAGTGAAAACTGTACGTGAAATTTACACTCCTCTCATATGAGTCTGACTGGTTTTAGTGCACAAATTCTCAGAAGAAAATGTATTCAATAAAAATTTGATGTGGAACTATAGCTCAGCAGAATCTTTTTTAAGAAATCCAGCTCTGGGATATTTATTTTGTATCTAGTTTCAGTTTTAGTGCCTATTCCTCCTGCAGATGCCCTCGTTAGCCTGCTAACAGCTCATGAAGAGTTCAGCCCTCTCCCGGTCTCATCCTGGGCATTCCTGCAGCGCCTGTGGGGAGGGTTTGGGGGGAAGCACAGATGTGTGGAGTGCTACTTAGGGCTGCTGCTGCTGGCTTTTTTCATAAGCAAATCCTGCTTTTTGTTCATGGGGAACACAAGGGCCCAGGGCTCAGTCCAGCAGGGGGCTGAGCCTGAGGTAGGTAAAATGTTGCCAGGCTGGTGGACAGTGATGTGGCCGACAAGAATGTGGTGTGCTTGCTTTCTAACAAGTCTGCTGGGAAGTAGTTTTAGCAGGAAAGGTGTGATAAATCTGGATTTATTGTCCTTTGATGCTCACCTTGCAAAAGGAGAAGGTTTAGGGGAAGTAAGAAAGGAATCCAGGATGACTACAATGAAAATTGCAAGGTAGAGCCCCCAAAGCATCGCTCCTTGCAGGGGAATAATGTCCCTTTGGGCTGTATCAGGATGTGATCCCAGTATCTGGGATGGGTTAGCATTGGTGTGTAGGGGAGAAGAGACAGAATTCTTTCCAGGCTTTGGAGCAAGTGATAGTGATGAGTGAAATCCTCACTGGCCTTCTAATTTCCAGCCCTTCTTCCAAAAGGTTCCTGTTCCTTTCCCAAAATTGCAAGCGAGCAGCACTTCCTGAGACAGGTGTTTGTCCCACTGCCTCCTCCCACCTGGCGCTGGGAGCGGTGTCCCAGGGTTGTGGTGCCTGAGAGGACACAGAGTCACTCTTCAAACAGAAATCCCAAAGCTGAATCCTTTGCTCAGTGTTTCAGGGGCACCAGAAATATCTCAAACAGGTTTCTGGTCCACTGCCCCCTGAATCACCGCCTCCTCAATGCATTTTTATGCAAAGCTGGAGCCTCAAGGCAACCGAGAGCTTTTTCCTAAGGTTTAGTGATAAACTTGTGTCTCCTGTGAGTGAGCAATCTGCTGCTTCACCATTTCTTTCAATTTAGAAGGAAGTATACTGAAAAACTCTTGCAAAAACATTTATTGTATCAAGCAAAACAGGAGGGTTTGGGTTCTACTTCTCTCGTAAATTTTTTTTCTTTATTTCTAGTGTTCTTGTATCAGATTTTCACTGGAAAAATACTACCCAGAAGCATGGAAAATGGCATATGGCTCTATGAAATATACCCCCGTCCTAGTATACACCATGTTTTTATTTGGTGACAGTCCAAGATTCAGTGCATGGCCTAAATATTGTGACATCCTATTTTATTTTTGAATTGTTAGATGGACTAGACACTATAGCTCATGGACAACACTACCATTTTTCCCTGTGGTTTACCCTTTTTGTAGATTACTGTCTCTAAGTTTCAAAATGGAGCAGGATTTCTCCCTGGTTTATAAATTAGGGCCATATTCCAGCAGCACCCAGTAGTGCTGCCATATTTTAGATGGTGTCAGGGTTTCTATTATAAACCTTATTTTTCAGAGGTTTAGAGCTGAGCCATAAAAATTGGCTGTGTGTATGTATAACAGCTGCAGCTCTGCCATGCAGAGAGGGAGCTTGCATGTAGTTCCTGCAAGCAGAACAACCACATTTCCTACATGCATAGAGCTCTGTTTAATTGTATTAAAACTCAGTGTAAGATTGTGCTAGGCTTTTATTTCAAAGTTAATTGCTTGGAAGTCAGGAAGTGCTTTCTTTGGCAGAGCTGGGGGAGAGTTGCCAGAGGGGTGCTGGGTCCCAGGGAGTTCTGATCTGTTGGGGCAGGGTCAGGTTTCCTTGAAGCAGAGCTGTGAGATAAAACACAGCTTTTCTCAGGGCTGACTAACAGATCTGCTGATTTGTTATCCAGGTTTTTGCGTACCTGGAGTGATTAGCTTACTCACCCAAGTATATCTGGCCCACACAATAAAAATTTGCCATATATATCTCTGTTCTACCAAAAGACACCCTGAGAACAGACTTGCACCCGGACTGTACCTCCAGTAATACCTCCAAGCCTAACGCGGCTGTGAACGTCTGTCATCGGTGGGTTTTCTTACGTTGAGGTATGAGTAAGATACCAACAGACTCCTTTTAATAGCCCTGCATAATGCTTGCACCTGCTGCAGTATAATTTGCTGCATTTCCACAAATAAGCTGGCTGAAAGGAGTGAAGAATATCATCCCACAGTGCCCTGAGCTCCTGTCAGAGGAGACAAACTGGTGCAGTTTGTGGCCCGGCACCACGTGCAGCCATCACACAACTGAGGGTGCCTTTCTACTGCAGCTCCAGCAGCCACCAGCACAGGGTGCTTCGGGTTTGCAAACACCAGATAATGAAGGACACAGATTCAAGCTGAATGTCAAAAACAACAACAGAAAAATAAAACCCACACAGTCTGCAAGTCGTTGAGAACCTCGCTGCAGCTAGATGTGTCTTCCGTGACATTTTGGCTCTGGTTGGCTTTCCATCTGCAGGAGTTTTATGTCAGTGTCAGACAGGCCTGTCTTTAAGCTCGTGTTTTTCAGTGTGATAAGACGTTCTGACCTTAAGTGCTGTTGGTCCGTGTTAATTCTCACCTCCAAATTCTGCCTGGTCAGATCTCTCAGGTGCTGTGGTGGAGAGCACGGCACGGCTTGGTTCTGCTTTAAAAGTCTCATTGAATTCCTGCCAGGAGCACATTTTTATCATCTTCTTCCCAAGTGCTCCATGGTATTTCCCATCTGAATTCAAACCTGTGCAGCAGCATTGTGTTGGCTGTGTAAGGTGTCACGACAGGGCGTGTGGTATTACGGCCATGGGGGTGTTGTGCCACAGCTGACCCTTACTCCACCTCCCTTCAATGTGAACAGAGCTCGGCCACGTTCATGAGTACACCTGCACAGCCTCGTTAATTAATATCATGTTTTACATTCTATTTTAATAAAGCCTTTTCATTACAGAGCTTGTTCCCATGGTAGGATAAATTGAAATTCTTTGCGAGAGCATTATAATTAAGCTGTAGCGCAATGGGTAGGGATGTGCGTATGGGCACAGATTGAAAGAGGAGAAATTTAGGTTAATGGAGGGAATTTTTTAGTGGGGGGTGGTGAGACACTGGAACTGGTTGCCCAGGGAGGTAATGGGTGGCCTAACCCTGGCCATGTTCAAAGCCAGGCTGGACAGGGATTGGAACAACCTGGGACAGCTGACCCTGCCCATGGCAAGGAGCGGGTTGGGACTGGATGGTCTTTAAAGTGCTTGGAGCCTTCCAAGCACTTAACATTCTATGATTCTGTGATTCTGTGTGTCTTGCTTAGGACAAGTGTCTGTCTTAAGTGTCTCAACAGCAGGCAATACCAGCAGGCTGGGACAGTGCTCCTCTGCCTTGTGCCTCAGGGGACTTCTGCCCCCAAGGTACAGTTTCAGCCTCAGGTCATATTTCACAGGCTGGAGATGGGAAACAACCTCTCCAAGGCAGCAGTTCCCCAGTTTTTGGCTCACTTGACAATTGCAGCTCTCAGCTGTGCCCATGGTGGCTGGGGCAGCAACAGAAAGCAGGTTTCAGTGCTGAGGTTGGTTCTGCAAGTGATTTATTTATCACAGGCTGGAGATGGGGGCTGTTTCCAGGATGAGGGGTCTGCCACAGGGAGCAACTTCAGAGTGGTTCTTCAGTTTAGTGTAAAATACCAAGAGTGGCAATACAGGAGGTGAAATACTTCATTATTTTAGGTCTGTTGTGCCTTCCTCCTGCAGTTTAAAAATCAATACACCTGATGCATCCACAGCTGTCCATAATGGGGAGAGCTGCTTTGATGAGCACAAGGAAACAGGGGTTCACCGTGGGGTTAGAGCATCCCTGTTCAAGAAATGCAGTTCAGCAAGAGGAGGCAATGAAGTTGTGTCAGAATTACTTGAGAATTTGGGAACAGATATTTATTTTCTCTTTGACAAAAACTAGGGTTTATAAAAAGAGAGAAAGCCTGTCCAGGAGGGGCAGTTGAGTTCCTGTCACCAGCCTCAGGGATGCTTATTTACGAGCTGTGCAGCAAGGAAATGGAAATGCTTCATTAGCAAGCAGCAGTGCATGCTAGCTGGAGAAGATCCTAATGGAGTAAATTAGGAGGGAAACATCTGTTGCTTTCTGTTTTGGTTTTAGTGTTCAATCTGGTGCTAATCCTGGCCTTCTGTGACCTTTTTATATGTCCCCTCATCCTAAATATGAGACATGTTTTGTTCATTAGCTGTGAATGTGTGTTGCACCTTTGAACAGAGTTCATCTCTACCCTTATGGAGAGATTTGTTTCCTTTTTGTTTTCCTTCCTTCCCGAGACCTTGCAGGCAAAATGTTAGAGATGGAGGGAAAGGAGAGGCAGTAAAAGCCTGAGCCAGGCAGAGGAAGATGTGTGTATACATGTGCATGGATATATAAGATGCAAAGTTATGCCTTCTTCTACCATTTGTATAATGATTTCATCATTAAAAAATGACAGCTTACAACAGAAATTTTAAGTCTTGATGGTTCATACAAAATTCATGGCATTTTCAGGAAAATGTATTTCTCACAGCTACATGTATAAATAGCCAGGTTTGGTGCAAAAAGAGAGGTGGTATGCAGAAATTCCCTTCCTAAATCCTAGTTTTTCCACCAACTGATATCGTAGTGGCAGACACAGATCTGCTCTGCTGCTCCACGAAATCTGAGAAGCTCCCTTGTTAGCAGGGAGTGGGACAGGAGCTGGTGGGTGCTGTCCAAGGAGCTCCCCTGTTTCCAGAGAAGGGGACAGGAACCAGTGAGTGGTCTCTGTCTGGCACAGGGAGCATTGATGCTGCAGGTCTGAGCTGCTCAGCACCAAGTTTGCATTTGCAGAGTTTTGTTCAAGGCTTAAAACACTCACTCAGATTAATGACCAAAAATGTCAAATGTGTCCGCAGCTAATTATTCATTAGATGCGTAATTAGTGTGAGATGATCATGACATTTTACTGCTATTAATTTTTATACCCCAATAGGAATTAAATCAGGCTGCACTCACAGAACAACAGTTGGAACTGGCACCGGAGATGCTGTTGTGGAGCTGGAGGATGCTCCCGCAGCGCTGCCCGGCTCTGAGGGAGCATTGGTGCTGCTGGGTTTCCTGAGATCACTTCTTAACTTCCTGTTGTATCTTTGCTCTCAATGGAGGGCTGCAGGATGCAGGCTGAGCCTCTGAAATACTAAGCCTACTTGGCTCCATTAAAGTAACAATAAACTCAAAAAAGGCAAAGCCAAACGTTTTGGGTTCTGTTCATCAGAGACTGGCGGGTTTCTGGCTTTGTTGTCTTTTAATACCCCAAGAACAGATGCAGGTTGACAAGTGGCATCAGCCAAGGGACTCAGCTTTATAAGTTTGTGTTGAGGCAGGCTTGGAAGTAGCCAGCTGAAATCTAATTTGTAGCCAAGTGGAATAAATTGGAACTGATAGTTATTCAATTAATGGCATGGGCAGCAAGGTGAGGTCTCCTTTCAAAATAGCAGAATAAGGTTTCTTTTCAGGGAGGTTTGGGAAAACGGGGCACAGCACCAGGTTTTCTATCAAATCCAGCCATTAATCATCTGAGTAGCAGGAGGGAGATGTGATTATTACAGAGAGGCTCAGCAAAACAGTTGGAGTGGGCACTTCCCAAAATGGTGATGGAATCCAAGCCTGAGCCAGTGGACATGCCCTGGAGCATGCCTGGAGCTGAGGATTCCCTGGGCAGCATGGCATACATCAGTACCTCAGGCATGCAGGAAGCAGCAGCAGGAGCAGGGGTGGGCTGTCCTCTCCTCCTTGCTTCTCCAGGCATCTGTGGCATCCTGGGCATGGAGACTCAACCCCTCCTGTCACTCATCTGCTAAAGCAGACCTCTTTTCACATCTGAAGATGGTGTCTTTGCATGCTGAGGAGTTCAGTAAGAATGGGCAATTTGGGTGTCTTTTTGCTGCTTTTTGTGCATCTGGGGATGCAGAGCAGGGATTTGACTCATGCATTCACCAGACTTCCTGCAAACCCCCATGGTGTGATGGCTCAGATCTTGGGATAACTGCACAGACCTTTGGATAACTGCACAGTGATAAAGCTGCCACAGTTATCTCCACCACAAGTAGACCAAGAAATATAGAAAGGCTTTTTTGTCTTTAATCAAAAGAAAAATTTCTTCCTATGCAAATGATGTCTGCAATAATATCGGTGTTGCCTCAGGTTTGCACAAGCCGAATGAAAGGGAAGCTGAGTTCATGGTTTTCAGCAGAATGGTTTTAACTTTTAAAAGTTCAGTATGTAAGTAGGAAAGGAAAACTCATTTTATTTAGAATAATGGAATCCTTTGGTTGCATTTAAGGACAGACCAAACAAATAATTTAACTGAAAAGGTCATGTCAGTTGGAAGCTGACTGGATCCATGTGAACCATGGCTTCATGTGGAGCTGTGAGACCTGTGCTGGGCTCTGAGAAGCCTGAAGCAGCAGCAGGACACAAGAGTTTGTGTGAGAATGTGGTCAGTCAGACTTGTTTGAGTTTTGGCACTGAAACTGTCCTGGCCACTGGGAATGGGTACAAGGGAAAATTTATGCAGATTAGCTCAGATATGGAGCTAACAGAACCACATAGATGAGGTCTAAACTATGAAACATTTCTCAAGTTGTAATGCAAATACAGTCCAACATCTGCGGCCTTTCATTAAAAGCGAAGTTACAGGAGTGAGATTTCACTCAGCAAGACTAATTTGTGCCTGTGAAATTATTAACAATTTGATATTGTGGCTTTCTCATTATAAACTTCTGTGGGAAAGGGAAATTAATTTTTCTGTGCTGTTAGAAGTTGTCAGAGGAGATCCCTCCCTTCCTGCGTAACCGGATCAGAAATTCCTCACGTACGTGGGTTGACCCTTTTCCTCTGGGGAACACATTAATTGAAGCTGCACTCTCATTAAACTGGTGCTGCAGGAGAGGAGTGTAAAAATAATGCAGAATAACAGTGGCAGGCCTGGAGGAATTTGTAGGAATGTTAAGCAAGGAAGAGGGTAATACTCAGGCGCTTTCGGATGGGGACCGCGAAGAGGAAGCTGCTGGTGGCAAATCTTTTCCACTTGTATGTAGGATGTTTTTCTATAATCAGGACTGTAAGGACAGTCATAGGATCTTCTTATTGCAGCAACACCTCAGTCAGCTCTAGGTATGCAAGCTCTTCATCATCCTGCTAGAAAGCAGAAGGTGCAGCAGGATGAAGAGTAGCTCTCTCTCTGTGCCGTACCTTCTGGTCCCTTTGGAGCCTATTACCATGGAGCACCTTCCCTGCTCCTCCTCCCCCAGCAATGCCAGCACACACCTGACAACACACCAGGGATGAGTGGAACATAGACCAGCTCTCCTTTTCCCATTGCATGGCAACCTGTTATCCTTGACTTAGATAAATGTCTGCTGAGAGAGAGGCGTGAGTTCAGCTCACCAGACCCATCTGACAAACCCACCGTGTTTCTGGCTGCTTTGGGTTTTGCTGATGAATGCTTCTCCCCACTTCCCTTACATCACACACAAAGCCAGCACCTCAAATGTTGTTCTCCTGGAGAAAACAACTGCCATGGCAAGGGGAGAAGCAGGTGGTGCAGGAGGGATGGGGTTTTGGGCACTCATGGCCGCTCCCTCTAGTACACAGGTGATGTGCTGAAGCCAGCCTGCACATCCTTTCCCCAAGCCATTTTCACTTAGTTTGGGATGTCCTGCTGGCACTTCTGTAAAAAAAATGTACAGCTCCATTGTGAAGAAAACATCTTACATAAAATGGGAAATGAGAGAAGATACAAGAGAGCTTCCCTGGTGCTGATAGCTCCTATCACCGTGGCTGATGGCAGACACCCACAGAGATGATGAGGGCTCTGGAGGATCTCTCTTGTGATGTGAGACTTAGGAAGCTGGACCTGTTTAGTCTAGAGAAAACAAGACTGAGAGGGTATTGCATTAATAAGTGGCTCAAGGGTGGATGTCAAAGAATGGTGCCAGACTGCTTTCAGTGGTGCCCAGTGACAGGACAAAGAGGCCATGAACTAAACCACGAGAAGTTCCACCTCAGCATGGAGGGCTGGCAGAGGACTGGAGCAGCTTCCTAGGGAGGGTGTGGAGTCTCTCTCTGAAGACATTCCAAACCCACCTGGATGCTTTCCTGTGTCACCTGCTCCAAGTGACCCTGCCTTGGCAGGGGTGTTTGATGGGATGATCTCCAGAGAGCACTTCCCCAGTTATTCTGTGATTGAGTCTGAGATTTACAAGTTGGACAAGATCTGTGTTCTCAACAGTGCTCCATCCTACCAGTCTGAAGCAGTAATGATGAATGGTTCTTTTTGGCAGTGCAGTATTGACGGGGCAATTCACTCTGCCATGGTTGTGCTCACACAAAAGCTCAGGAGAGCTCCAAGTGTTCTCTCTTTAATATTGCATTGATGGCCTGATGGTTTCTTGCTGACAAAACTGCCACAGTTCTTAATATCAGCCTGTCTGCATTCATCAGATGCAAAGGTTTTCCATCCTGTTGGGCTACAGAATAGCATTAGATGGCAAGTGGAGAAAGCGTAGGAAGCCAGTATGATAATTTTTTAATCTAATCCCCCGTACCAGGGAGTTGCTGGTGCTCTGATGACTGGGAGTTGTGATGCAAAGTGGAGAAATGCTGGATGTCATTTTAGTGATGCATTTGGAAATGTATTTTTCAATATTCTGCTTGTGTCCAGCTGCAGAGCTATAAAAAACCTCACAGCCTGCACAGTTTTGCTGTCCAGGTCTTGCATGGACCCTGGAGTGAGCACACTTCAGGAACATGAAGTCCTTGGAAGGAGCCTCAGGTCCCACTGAGCATCCACTGCCTGGATTCAAAGGTGGAGAATGTCCATGGTCTGCTCTGCCACCCCTCAGGAGTTACTGTCTGCAAGAGCATCCTTGTAGAGACTGTTCTGTCACTCATCGAGGCGATGCTGTGTGTCACTGTCAGTGTCCAGGTGTGACTTCCCTGCCTCACACACACGCCTGTCCTGCTGGGAACCTCAGGCTGGGAGAGGATTAAGCATTTGACTTGGAGCCATGGTCTTCTTTGGCATAAACATAATCCCATGGTGTAAACATCAACCACGTGCAAGGACAATTGGCTGTGGCTTCCAGTAGCCACTGGTGGATCTTGCCACTTCCTTGCTAATGGGAAACTTATCAGTTTGTCACGGCAGTTCTGGCAGCGTCCCTTTGAGTTTGCTTGGAATAGTATTCAATATTTTATCAATCATCTGAAAGGAATTATAAAATCATCACCTGCAAGTTTCATCACCACTTTGATTTGTGAAGTTTTGCAGGGTAATAAATATTGATGAACGTTGGTCACAGAAATTAATCCGAACATGGTGATTAGAGATGGGTAGAGCTGTCAGCACATGTTTGAGTTGAAAAGCAAGCTTTTGCATGAGAAGAAGCTGAGAGAAGAAGGCTTGCAGGGTAATGAATGTCCAGATCTGGGGACATGGGGACACTTCAGTTCTGTGATGAGCAGTGCTAGCGTGCAGCCAGCCATGGTCCTTTTGCTTTAAAGGTGGGAAATGACAGAGGTTTAGAAGAGATACTGGTGAGAGGACAAAGCAGCTCAGAGAGGGAGCCACACAGTGATTTGGTCACAGCCCATTAACTGCACTTGCATTGAGGCAGTTGCAGCAGATAAAAGCTCAACAAGAGACAGACCTCACAGGGCCCAAGTCAGCAAAATGAAAACTTGCACGTGTGTTTGCTGTGTGAATGGTGAGGACTGTTCTGGGACTGTCCCTCTGGAATGTGCTGCTTGGGGAGATGTGTGTCCTGCTAGCCAAGGTCCCTGCTGAGGACTGGAAAACGGCGTCACTGCGCTGGGTAAGCAGGGTTGGTTTGAGCACTGCTATTCCTTGGCCTTAAAAGCTAGAAAAAAAGGGAAAGAGAGAAGTTTGCAGGATGAGCTCTGCAGCTCTTGGAACCTGCAGGTCTGCAGGGCCTCTGCCCAAAGATCCTGCATGGCAGGAGGGGCCTTTGTGAAAGAACAAAAGAAAACTGCTGGAATTGGACATCTCCACTTCTGGTGGAGGTGGGGGTGGGTTTGAGGCAGCCGTGCTGGTGACCCTGCCAGTCCTGGCATCAGGGAGTCCAGGAGATGTACATGCACTGCCTGCTTCCAAAGAAAAAAAAAATTAATAAATAAAAAGTAAAAATCCATATCCTGAATGGAAAATGGAAAAATCCATAAGCTGAATGGAAGCCTCTCTCTGGAGAATGCTGCCAGGGCAAGGCTGCTGTGGTTTGGGGCTCGGTGGGGTAGGGGCTGGATTTGGGAGGCAGTGAGACTTGGGACTGCCAGCAGCAGGCAGGACAGTGGCTCTGTCATGAAGAGGGGGGAAGCAGGGCTGAGAGGATATTTATGTGTGAAAGGCTGTCAGGGCTGGAAAGATGAAAATCTGTTGTGCTCTCCCAGGGCTCCTAACTTTCTCCCCTCCAGGCAGCTGGCAGGATTTCTCTAAATATTTGAGACGGTAAAGGGCTTAAACTGGATTACTCCTGGACATGAGCAATTATAATTGCAAATGCACCATTATCTGAGCACTCTCCTGATGCTATTTTGGCACTGATGTGTGACACAGTGACAGGGAGGGTGCAAGGGTCAAGTGCAAGGTAAGGAGAGCCCTTCCCTGGGACCTCGCTGGCTGGTTTGCAGCAGACCTGGCCTCCCAGCAGACATCCCTTGCAAGGCCTCTCATTCTCCTTGTCCCAGATTTGCAGGAAGAGCTCCCAGATGCCTCAGGCTTCAATAACTTCATTGAGTAGCAACTGTATTTATTAAATGGCTAAATACCCATTAGGAACAAGGATAAACCCAGTGCATTTTGCTGTGCATGAGTTTCTGCTGGAGCATTCTACACCTGAATATAGTTCTAAGAAGGCTTGGATGGCTTTTTGGAACAAAGCTCAGCATTGTTTTTTTCTGATGGATCTCAGAAAACTCTGAGGGTGCTGGTCCAAGGGCTATTCCAGGTGGAAGAAACACAGGGCAGATGTGGCTGCACAGACAGACATGCAGACAGAGTTGCTGGGGAGGAGCATGGCAGGTTGAACTGTGAACCAAAAGCAGAAGGGAACAGTGAGAACCCAGCATGGGGTGCCCCTCTCTCTAGAGGGGGACACGCTGGCAGAGGAGGCAGCTCCCAGCTGAGTCACTGGGCTGGGGCTGCCAGCATGGGGAGGACACCGTGCCCATGGAGCCTGGTGTCAGCGCTGAGCAGGGCATGTGCTGCAGCAGCAGGTGCCCCAGAAGCACTTGGCCTCTGTGGTTTCGTATTTGAAGGGGATGGGGTGTTAAAAGAACCTGATGTTTTTAAAAATGTTTTTATTTCCTTGTTGAGTTTTACTGGTCTGAGTGATGGGCAGTGTACTGTTAATTGGGACATCAGTCTGTTGGGGACAAAGCAAGATCCCAGATCCTGGCAGCAAAGGGTGTGCTGGAGGGAGGCATGCCACACAAAATCATTCCCCTTCCTGAAGCCAAGAGGTCATGAATTTACCTCCTGCCTGGCTTCCAGAGAGATCCCCGTGCTCCTGGCATGCGGAGGAGAACAGATCAGAGGATGTTCAGCGGGAGCTTGGGAGACTGGTGATAAATGAGCCTCTTAAATGAAGTGTTTGCATATTGTGGTGTGGGAAGCAGGTAGCCAGTAATCACCCCCCACGCACTCAGCATCCTCAGCATCTCTCTAGCCTCTGGGAAAACAGCTGCCTTCCATTTCCAGCAGTACCAGCCACGCATCTTCCATGTTCCCTGCCTGAAAAGCCAGGGAAAAGACGACACGTGTGAGCACGCAGCGTGTTAGGAGAGATCATCTACTTGTCTGGAAAGCTAGGCAAAAGCATCTGATACAATTTTTGCTATGACTTCTGTTGGGGAAATGAGGTCAGAGTTTAGCCTTGTGATGAAATAGCTTTCAGGACCATGTGAGGCTTAATTGCAGATCTTTAATTAGCTATCCAGCATGGTTTATTCCTCAGCAAAGGGTGTCACTGGCGTGGGCAGCACAGCAGGAGAGCAGCAACACGGGGACACCAGTATTTAGGTTAAAGCTCAGCACACGTGCAAGATAGAGTTCCCTTCACCAGAAGGGTTGATGGGAACAAAGGCAAGACACCTTCAGCATGTCCCTTGAATATCTGCTGATCTCTGGTGCCTTACTGGGTGTTTGAAAATGGTTTGAAGTTAAGGTGTCGATAAAATGAAAGCTTCATAAAACAATGCCAACAAAAATAAATGAAATCCTTTTATCTGATTCCTCGCTGGTCCCCTGAGGTTCATGAAACATGGGATGGGGGACTGCAAGGTCATCTGCAGAGTAAGCTGGAAAGGCTTTTTTTCTCTCTGCATGAGCAGCTAACTGGAGCATGCCAGAGAGTGTTTATGGCAGGATTTTGGCTTCACAATGGATTAAAAGATTTTAAAATCCATCTGCAGAATATCTTGAACTTTAGGGTTGTTGTGTGCTCAAAATAACGTTAGTCCTTTAATGTTTGATGTGCTGGCAGCCTGGAGGAGAATCAAAGGGTTTGAAATGGTGGGAGAAGGGGAGATACAGGAGGCAAAGTTTGCTCTGTCTCTGGAGCTATTGCTCCATCTTTTCAGGCATTCATTTGAATTTGGGGAGTCTCTTTTTAAATCCATACTTCAGCTGATTCTCATAATTATTCAGAAATATCATCAGAATTCATTCCAAAGTCCAAATGCATCACTGCCTGGAAGAGTTAAGTAGTGGGTAAGAGTGTGAGTCAGCATGCGCCAAAGGCTCAGGGTCCTGCTGCCATGGGTGCATCTCGCTGAGGTGACCCTGGGGTGTGGAGGTGTCCCCAGACCCACTCCAGGATGAGTCCACTCCAGCCAGCAGCTCCAGCAGGTGGGGAGCACAAAGCTGGGCATCTTGGCCTCAGCCAAATCACTTTTTAATTGCCTCAAGGCAGAAATTGACTGGTCTTCCCTTTAGTGAGAATCACATCAAAATTCTGCTCAGCACATGTGGGTGATGGGCTCTCACCAGCACGGGCTCTGCCACTGGTTTTGGTTTTTCAGAGCATTAATTTTCAATCCAACGAGACTGAACTGTCTGAGCCCACCCTGCCCCTCCAAGCAGGTGTCAAAGAAAGCTCTGCTGACACAGGGAATACCATCACAGTGATGCATGAATTGTCAAAGAAATTTGTCTTCTCTTAGTTCCCACTTCCTCTGTTTGTTTTCTTTAAAGTAAATTGCAGGTCTTGATTTTCTTCAATGTGCAGCCAGTAAGGCCTGGAGAACTTTGACCCTTCTGGCAGAACATCCCTGAGCTTTCCAATGTCTCAGTGAACAGGCAGAAACCTCTGAGGATGTTGTTATGGCAGATTATTGCCCTGCCATCTTCATTTAAGTCTCATTGCTACTAAAAAGCTTTCAGAAGCTCCTTAGAGCTGGTGACAGCTGTGGCAATGGCAGGCAGCTTTTGCTATGGGTGGTGGCCATTTCAGACAGGTTTGTCACTATTTTTAGGTAGTTTTTATAGAAACTCATCCAGTTAATGGCAAAATCTGAATCTTACCAGTCCCAGATGTTTTTTCTCTCTAGGCTTTTTCCATTCTTGTGTAGGTTTGCTGCATCCTTGCACAAGTAATAGCAAGGATGTCTTCAGCAAGATAGCAAAAGGAAAATCCAGGATGTGGGACCACCTGTAATCTCAGCATTCAGTATTGCTTCATACTGTACAGCCAGGGCAGAAAACACATTTTTACTGACTAGGAATACCAAAGTTGGATGTGTCATTGTAAAAAGTGAGATCAGAAAAGGCAACTGTAATTGAAATTTGCTGTGTAGAAAAATATTGGTTCTCCGAGGAGGAACTGAGGGTCAACACAGGTGGTTTTCCAAGCCTCTGCAAATTGGACTCTATTGACTCTGTTGCTTAACTTTATTTCTATGTTAATTCTGTAGAAACAAATCTCTTATGTTCACATGTTTTTGCACCACTACTCTTATAAGGAATATGTGTCTTTAAAATTGCAGGCAATGTTATGGTAAAATTCATTATTACAATGTGCAGAGGGAAATTACACTAATATAAACATTTATGTTAGGGTGTAATTGTTGAAATTTCAGCAAGTCATTCCAGTTTAGTGCCCAACCTGTAACATGAAACACTTCTCTGGTCACAGCTCTTTCTTGCTTATGGGACCAATAAATGAATTCACATTTGCAAGTTAGATAAACCCTTTGAATGTATTATTGATGCAAACAAATGAGGATTGGGGCTCTAGACAATACCTAATGAAGCTGACTCGACACAGGCTGTTCCTGCTGAAGGGTGCCACAGCTCAGAGCAGGAAGACTGGTGCCTGTTTCATCCCATAATTATCCTGTGGCTGACACTCACTTTCTGTGCTCCTTGGCTAGGCATAAAACTGGGGGCATCATGATAAGGAATTAATTGCTGGGGATCCAGTGGCAGCAATTAAAGAAAGCTCACAATCAGCTGATGGTTTGTGACTCTATCTGCACTTTGATCTCCGTGTAGGCTCGGGGTGTTGAGTCTCCCAATTATATTCTCTGGTAAATATTGCTAATCAGAAGGTCTTTTAGAAAAGGTTTGCCCCTTTTCTGGAATTGGTTGCTTTTTTCAGCTGCAGGCCCAAATTGTTGCTAAATAACCTTAGTTAAGCCCTGCTCGGTAAAGCTGAATTGTAAATGAAGTGTGCAGCACGGAGTCAAATGCCAGTGGAAGAGCTGCAGCAGGACATGATGGGAAGCACCTTTAACCTGGTGGGGAACGGAATATTTCCCTTCTTAACAAGAGAAAACCTGGGAGCCAGAGGTTCCTCTGTCTTAGGCTGAGGAGGAAGGCATTCCCAGTTTAGGACTCGCTCCAGGAAGCAGATCAGATGCTTTCCACTGCAGTGTGGGGTGAAGCTGCTACAGGTGCTCCAGCACTTCCTGGTACAGCTCAGCATCAGGTGCAGAGTGGAAAGGATTAGCATTTTGAAGTTGCTCATTACCAGTACTTTCCCTGTTACAATGAATTTCCATTTACATTTTTTACCAAAAGGCAACTGTGAAAAAGCCCTTGGACTAAACTGTCTCTGTGGGGGGTAAAGCAACCTCCAGTGGATTTTAATGGGTTCTTGTCAAATTACTAAAGAAATAAATCCAAGTGCTCTTGGAGACCGAATGTTTCTTGTTAAACTCTCCAAAAAAGAATAGGATTGATTTGGAAATGTCACTTGTGATTTAAAAGCTTGAAGGTGAGAACGTCAAGATGTAATTAGCAGTAGCTGATTTTTCTTGTATTTACTCCTTGTGGGCTGTGTGAAAATGTGATGTCCCAAGTGACGACTCCCACATGCAGCACTGACCCTGTCCTTGCTGAGGGGCTGAGACTGTGCAGCCAGGGGAGAGGGGTCACACCAGTTTCCTATTTTAGGAAATAGGAGTGTGAAATACCACTGTCATATCCAGCCCAGAGCCAAGGGAACAGCAGTCTCCAAAAGGAAGGAGTGAGGTGGGGAAGCACTGAAGGAGGAGAACGCTGTGTGTGTTTCCCTGTCGGATGAAGATGAGCAAGATGTGTGATGGGCCCTTTGCTCAGAATCCCTGGGACAGGAGATGGGGCTTTGCACACTGCTGTGGTTTTGGATCCTCCCTCTCTGTTTTGCCTTCTCAGCCATGTTTTGAACATTGACCTTCTGCTTTCCTGGGCACTTTCTTTCTGGGGAGAATGCACATGTCATTGTTCCTTGCTGCATTAGCATTTGCCAGTGTAGTTGGTGCTTTCCAAAATTAGATGTGCTACGATAAAAAGTCCGGAGTTACTGCCCTGATTTGAAGAGACTTTTGTAAAGAGGTCTTCTGCCACTGGCAGGCAATCTTGGCAGCAGTTAATTATAAAATTACATTTCAGATGAACAGTGCTCATCGTTTTAGAGATTAATTCTTCTGAAAATACCATCTTTCATTACACTAGGTATTACTTTTGAAATAAACTCCTCTTTTTCTCAAAAATAGAATGTGAGCCTATAAATAGAAATCATATTGTGAATTCACATTTAAACTGAAATCACTGATATAAAGTGCTCAAGATACAGTCTTTGAAAAACGTCTGATTGTGATAATCCCATGGTGTTAGAATTATATTGTGCAACCCAAGGTTTGAAAAGACCCAGGCTCTCCTTTTTTTCAGCTGCAGTAAGTGCAGCCATTGATCAGACTCACTCGGGTCCGCTGTGCCCTGATGATGTGCATTTCTTCCACTCCCATTATCTTTGTTGAATTAGAATAAGATTCAATTTCCTGATGTGGAAAGCTCTTTGCACCTCGCAAATTGTTATCCTTACTTGTAAAAGAGGACACATTCATTCTGTCCCAAGTAACTGGACAAAGGGACAAGCCAAGGGTGCCACCCTGTTGTTGGCAGAAGGCAGATGAGGTGTGCTGGGTGCCTGGCAAGTTGCCTGCACGTGTGATGCTGTAGCTGCTCTGGGACTCCTCCAGTGGAGTGTCTGGAGTGTCTGGAGGGCTCTGCTGAGGTCACAGGGGACAGAAGGGGATGCCTGCATGTGGTGCACGGCACAGCTTGGATTCTTCCAGCAGGCTAAGGAACACCTGCACTGGGTGTTCCTTGTGTCTGCACTAAGAGGTCCCAGGCTTCCTGTACTTCATCTCAATGATTTCACCTCCATTTCCGTTGTGATGCTGTGAATGTGTGTGAATCCCACCATATTTACGGCAGCGGAGGTCAAGGAAATGTTGGTTGCTGTGCCCAGAGCAGAAGGGAGAAACTTCTCGGTTTTGCTGCTGCTACCAGAGCCTGATCCCTACCTGTGGCTCCTTACCTGATGAGCTTGTGCTGACAGACAGAGTCAGGTACAGCCAGGCCAAGGAGAAAGGGCAGTGAAGGAGGCAGCCCTGGGCTGATGGCTGCAGCAGAGCAGCTGGGGCATCGCTGGATCTGCAACTGGGGAAGGCAGCATGATGCAGGCTCCTGCTTGCTGGAGCTGTGGGCCCTCTGTGCCAGCCCTTCAGTGCCAAACTGGAGAGATTCCTAGAAACCACTTCCCAGTTTGAATCCTTTTTTTTTTAAGGGAAAACCCCATCTTGAAACACATGAGAGTGACTGTAAGCCACGGTGGGAGAATGCTGATGTTCCTCCGATGGGAGCAATGCAGCATATGGGCAGCACAAGGCTCAGTGCACCTGCAGGGAGCAGACAGCAATATTAATGCCTTCTACGTCTGCTGAGGCAATTGCTGGAAAAATCCTTCCAGGAGTCCTTGCTCATTGGCAGGGCGAGGAGGATTTTTGGAGCAGGAGGGTGCTGTGCTTGGCAGCGTGCCCCAGGTGCCCGCAGGTGCTGCCTGCCCGGCAGAAGTGCTGTGTCTAACCTGGGCTTGGCCCTCAGCACTGGTACTGCAGCACTGGGGACACCTCTGGGGACAGTGTCACCCCACACAGCAACAGGCCCCAACAGCCAGGCTGTGCTGTGTCATGCCAGCCCTGTGTGCCCTTTTCCCTGCAGTGCCACACAGGAGAGTCAAGGCTGTGTCTTACTGTAACCAGCAGCTTTTTGCATGGCAGAACTACAGACACATGGACGAGTCTCTGGGCTGGGGCAGGGTATGCTCAGCCCTGTGCTGCACATTCTTGCATCCCTTCATGCCAGTGGCAAGTCACCCTGCTGTCTCCTTCCCAGGCCTGGCAGCTTCCTGTGAAGGCTCTGCTAGTGTCCTTGCAGAGTCCTTCATCCACCAGTGTTTTTCTGGTGCTGCTCTGGTGACATAATGAGCCTTTGTCAAGGAGTAAATCAGTTCAGAGGAGGAATGGCTTGACCCAGGTGATAAGTGGTGAGTGACGGTGCCTGGGGTGGAGCAGGGGGTGCCTGCCCACAGGTGCTGAACAGGGCTGGCATTTCCAGAATCCTAATGCCCTGGCCAGTCTTTCACTGCCATGACTGGGAAACAAGCAATCAGTGCAGGAAGAGGATGAGAGTCAGGAATTGCTACAACCTTTTCTTGCTAAATACAGGTTGAAGTGATTAACAGGGAGAAGCAACTTCAGTTTCCCTGGATAAAGCTAGGCTTCTCTGTTTCCCAGCTGCTGACATCTGGTTTCCTTCTGGTGTCCTTGCAGCCACTGTGATCCCAGGAGAGGCTGCAGAGAGGGACCAGGTCTGCCATGGCTACAGAGGACATAAACTCCTGGTGCTTGCCTTCTTAGTTTCTGCTGCCTTAGCCATTTTTAGGAAAGAAACCTACATTAGGTGGCCATTGTTCAGTATGTTTTATGGTATTTTGCCCTGGTTTGAGTGTGTGAAGTGACTGAGCTGTTTAATTCAGCACTTTCCAGGTGTAACTGGGTGACATAACTCAATCCAAGTTCAACTTCTGTAGCAGCAGAGTGAAGAAGTTCCCCAGGCTGGGGAAACTTGATCATTGGTTGGTACCACAGAACGCCTGACAGGTTTGCTCAAATACTCTGATGTGTTGTGCTGTAGCAAACCTGGGACTTGGCTTTTTCCAGTTCCTTTCTGGTACCCAACCTATGCTGACCTGAAGAACAGCTTGGGGTGTGCCAGGTGTTTGTTCCTCTGGTCTGTTCTCAGCTTGTTAGTTGTCTCAAATGTCTTTATTTTTTACCTGCTCCCCATGACTCATCTTGAGGAGTGTGAGTCACTGACTGTGTTGCATCCACCATGTTGTGCCAGTATGATATTTAACGAGGAAAGGATTTTTTACTCGCCCACCTCTGTATTCTCAGGTGTTTTCAGCCCTTGGGTTAGAGGCACAGATGTGTACAGATGTATGCAGCTTACCCATGAGTGAATGCCAGTGCCAATGGCTCCCAGTTGGGAAGACATTGGGAACAGTGGTGTTCCTGAGTTGTAAAGAGGTGACCAGGTAACCTGGGTGGTCACCCAGGTGTTGAGTGTTGACAAAAGCTGCCCCAGTTGCAGCTCAGAACTCAAGTTTGAAGCCAAAGCTTCAAAAATGGTATTGCTCAAAGATGAAATCCAGTTCTGCTGCTTCCTGTAAGCCCCTGTAGGACAGAGCTGCCTCTTGTGTGGGATCCCCTGAGAGGAGGGACAGTGGTGTCATGAAGCAGGAGGGTCAGAGTGATGCCAGTGCCACGTCTCACAGCAGCAGCCTGTCCCCTCCAGGTCTGGAGAGCTGCAGTGATGGTGCTTTGGGAACTTCCCAAGAGTTCCCCCACCCCATTGGAGGCCCCACATCGCATCGCCTCCCTTGCAACGCCTTGGTGTTTGAACAGGGAGTGTGAGGCTGCCCTGATTAAAATTTAATGAGGCTTGGTATTATTGAGGGCCCTTTAGTGTCATTTCTGCACTCACTGGCACATAAATACATCAGCTGGAGGTATGGGGGTGAGCCCTGTCTCTGCCAGCTGCCTGGGCGGCCGCGGGGCTGCTTCTGCTGGAGATGATGGGTTGAGGAGAGCAGCTCGGGGCAAGGTGGGCAGCTGGGTGCCCGTTCATTTTCTCTCCAGCAGCTGCTGGAGCAGTGGTTCCCTTTTATTTGTTATTTGCATACTTTAACCATTGGAATTGAATTTGTGCCCATTAAAACTAAATTAGTGCTGCCTGGAATTCTAAATAGGCTCTGGCAGAGCAGCCCATTAAGTCTATCGGAGCAGGTTCTGCAGATGCCTCCTCCACAGGCACACGGTGTGACTGGGAACCGCTGCAAAATGTGGATTGTTGCATGTTCCCAGGGATAACTGGAGTGCTGATATTAGACTCAGTGTATTAAAATTTTGAAAGTCATCAGCATGGCTCAGAGCTGGGCTTAACTTGCTCCGCTTCAACAAAAGGTTTGGTGAAAATATCTCACCAAATAGTTTTGCAGTTCCTTGGGCTTAATACTGGCTTATTGCTATGACCTCTGGGCCCCTGCCCCCCTGGTCCCTTGTGTGAGCCTCTGGCTCTGCTCTGGCAAGCCCACTGGCACCTTTCGAGGTTGTTCTGCTCCATCCCTGGCAGGTACACTGGCATCTCTGATCCCAGCCATTTCTTCCTCACCCTCCTGACAGCCCTTGTGCTCTTTGGGGTTCCCGTTGGTGCTTTGACTTTGGGTGTAGAGCCCTCTTGGCAGAGACCCCAGGAGCAGCCCTGGAGCCTTGCCTCTTTCAAGGATTGCTTTGTGCTTTCTTCCCAGCCCTCATCTCCATTCCATGCACTGGATCAGTCTCAGCCCTTTCCTGGAAGAAGTTCAGGACCCAGGTGGCCTTGCCAGGGCTGGCAGCATATCTTGCCCAGCAGATCTGGGAGAAAATGGACTTTGTGTTGGACTTGCTATTAAAATAATCTGTTGTTTGGTAGTCTCTACTGAGAAAAGAGAAAATACTCCTGAGCACAATGGTGCATCTTGTTTACACATAGGGGAATTCAATATAAAGTTTAAATTTTGCAGGAAAAAAAACCAAACCACACATGTTCAACCAGCCAGAGATTCTATAGCAGAGTTTATGAGACCAGGCTTGGCTGCTTGGTCCTGGTTCCAGCCAGGATCCTCAAATTCTGTTGAATTATTTATTGGATATCTTAAATGATTATGAAATAAGTGAATCACACTGATGTTTTTTCCAGTGTTAAGCATTTCTCAGCAGTTTTTGCTCAAGACACTTCCTCGGCATGCCTCCATCAGGCCCTAGGGTTCAGTTTATTTTGCTTGTTGGCATGTGTGGGTCTTTGCAGGATAAAACAGCCAAGAAACTTCCTCCTTTGAGCCCAGGGAGATGGGTCAGCACTGCACAGACACAGACATCCCTTTTAGGTGTTTTTCCTTCTGGAGACACATCTGTTCCTGGGGTTTCCACAGAGCCTTTGGGGCCTTCCAGGCCAAGGTATTTCTCTCTAACGTGGCACAGTGCCACTGCAGCCCCTCTGTGCCAGAGCCCCTCCAAGGTGGGATGACCCACCATTGCCTCAGGTAACCATCTCATGGTCCTTCCTTATGTAATAATAAACCCCACACTACAGGCACTGCTCTGCAGTCAATAAATTCAGCTGCCCTGCTCTGCTAAGCCCAGACTCGACCTGCCCAGTGCCCTGTGCTGGTGCCACCAGGCACTGGAGGGGGAGATGCTGGGAAACAGCACCGCAGCTCAGAGCAGCCCAAAGCAAAATTTCTTCAAGAATTTGATATAAAGTGGCCAACCCGACTCCTTTGTAATTGCTTTGAATCCAATTAATGCTGCCTGAGTAGATGTTAGGAATTATAAAGAGGAATCCAAGTCTGAGCTTGTCACCTAAACTATGATAATATTCCTTCAAAGGAGGCACATTTGCAAACATTATTAATTACCTGGGGAACAGCTCAGGGTTTCAACTGAATTAAGGGGGGAATGTATTTTTGTGATTTTGTGTTTGATTGAGAGCAAGAGATTGCCTTGTTTTGGAACAATGGAGCAGTTCTTTGTCACAGACCTGGCAGCAAAACACAGGGAATTAGTCTGCACCAAGTCCCCCGCCCCCAAAACCAATTTACTGGGAAGGACATTATGCCAGGAATTACCTGGGGCCAAAAGAGCTTTTAGAAGTGCTTAGCATGGGCTTCTCTAATCACAAAAATCCAGGAGCACAGAGATAAAATTTGGCTTTTTTTGTTTTCCATGAAGTGCTGCTTGGCTCTGAGGTGTGCTGGAGCTGTTTGGGTTGTGTCGTTCTTGGGGTGGGCTGTGGGTGCCATACTGGGGTGCTCCAAAAAAACCCCAAAAACCAAACAAAAAAAAATTCAGGTGCTGACACAGGGCAAGAACCTGTTCTGAAGTGCCAGACTTTGTGCGTGATCACTGGAAATCTTTTATGGAAATTACCTACCCACGCAAATGTGTGAATTTGCATGTCATGTAGGCAAAACACAGCAGGCTTACTTGTACAGAAGTGTATGAGAGCTCAGTGGCAGCAGTGTGTGACTTCCCAAGGCACTGCTTGCCAGGTGCTCCAAGCCTTGATTTGCAGAGTAGGTTTGAGTTTTAGGGGCAGGAGGGGTGGTCTGTGGTACAGCAAGTCCTGATCCTTTGCCTGCTGGCTGTCTCTTGGCTGCTCAGAGGAGGGAAGGGCTCAGGGTTGGTTCACTGCAGAACCACCAAAGGTTCTGAGAGGAGGTGTTTACCCCTCATGAGCCAACAGGCACTGGCACTGTGAGAGCTGCCCTGGTGGCGCTCACACCTCACCCAGATAGCAGCGTCTGCTTCCACTCTGTTCAAGGGCTGGCAAAATGGGAACATAAACCTGCAAAACTGGATGATCTCCTTTGGGTCAGAAGGAAGTGGAAATAAATGGGAAATAGGAAGAGTAGGACACTAAGAGCATCAGTAGAGTCTGGGATAATAAATTAGCAGATTACAGGCTATCAATTCACCTGTCTAGGCCGTGCCTATGTCTAAAGCACAAACACATTTGCTCATTAAGCCCAAATCATGTTCACAATTATTTTTCAAAGCGTTTTCAGGAAAGTAACAGTAATTAATAATCTTTAAAGTTGGGGTAAGTTCAGTCATGCTGAGGTTTCCTGTTGGAGTAGGTGTGCTTGCAGGCCCCAGCCCTGCTCTGGATGGATGCTCCTCACACTAGAACACGTTGCTGAAAGCCACTTGGGCAAAGCACGGCACATGCTGCCCCCAGAGGAGCAGGGCTGGCCATGGCCTGTGCCAGCCACAGCTCTCCCAGAGAGCAGAGATGATGAGGCAGGAGGCTATTTATGGCTCTGTCTGCCTCGGCAGAGTCTGCTTGAAATGAAGATGGTGCTGATGAATGGAAAAAGGAGAGAGAGAGGCTCAGAAGCCCTGGGCCAGCGGTGCTGGCAGTGTGGAAGTGTTCTTTGAAGAACTCTGTAGCCAGTGATGAAATGGTGTCTGACACCTCATTCAGGTGTCTCAGGGCAGGAGGTTCTAACACAACACTGAAGGGTCCCATGCCATGAATATCTTGGCTTGAGGCATCCAGCAACACCTGCAAAGTTACATGTCACCCTTTTACTGTATTCAGTCTAGACATAAAGGGCATTACTCACCATTATTTAAGTAAAGTTAGGACTGTTCCCTGGGTTTGCTGACAGTCTTGCCATGCACCCTGTAGGAAGCTGGGCTCATTTTTACTGCTTTCATTCACCCACCATCAAGTAACCATAAACAGTTATTCTGTAGTGGCAATTAACCACCCGTGTTCTGTGATGTTGTGTCCTGTCAGTACACAAGTATTACACATGCTGTGTGTCCCAGGACAGCTCTGAGAAGCTGATGAATGGTGACATCCATGTGTTTGCTTTCCTTTCCCATGAGGGTGCTCTAATCCTGCTGTGCTTTCGTTACAGCATCTGGGATCTTGCCTGCCCCAAGGGCACAGCTCCACAGCCACACAGCACTAGGAGCTGGCAGTGCAAGGCACTCCCTTCCCTCTCCTCTCCAAAAACAGAACCAGAGAACACAGACTGCTTTCCCTATGCATGGAGTCAGTTATTTGGTTTAATTCCAGCTGAGAAACCAGGGCAAGGAATATACATCAACACTGTACACGTTCTAAATCACCACAATCAAGCTTAAATTCTTTTTATTCTTCACTGGAAACCTGTCCTGAAGTAGGTTAGTGGATCAGAGCAGATCTGCTCTATATTATTTATAGGTTTTCTTTTGGTTCTTGCTGCTTGGCTGGATGCTGCTAGAGGACTCCATGTTCCAGCAGTCTTTCTCTTTGCTGCAGCTTTAAAACTTTCTATTTTTGTCTGTAGGAATCCCATCTCCCCAGCTCCCTTCTCTGCTAAATTCAGCACACTGGCAATGCTGAAAGTCTTTTATCACATGCTGTGCCAAGATCTGACTACAGTGAAAAGTGCTGCACTGTTCTGCTTGTGTGTGAGCACAGGTAGCACAGGCCATGCCCAGCACTGGCACAGGTGTTCCTGCTGTGCTCCTGGGTCAGTGTCCTTCAGGGAAAGCTGCTGTCCAGTGTGAGGAGGATGCTTTGGCTGGGATATTCCTGCCCAGGTGTGTTTGCCCCTCTGAACCAGATAACCTCATGTTCAGGAGCATTTGCAGCAAAAGCCCTTGTTGTCTTTGGCTGTGAGATTATTCAGCAGCTCAGGCAGCAGCTCAGCACAGGGCTGCCCTCCCACAGCCTGAGGCAGGAGCCCTCAGCATTTTTACCAACTCTCGTAATTCAAACCCACTGAGAAAGTGAAGAGACTACACATCAGCTGAATGTGATAGGCAGGGTAGGGCTGCATAATTTATAGACCTGCATTTCTTTTTGATGAGATTTTTGAGTCTAAAAGCTCTGGGAAGGGAGTGCTATTTTTTATTGCATCTCTGAACTCAAATTATGTCAGATTCTGTGGGCACAGTCTGTGCTTGTTAAAAAAAACCCACCAAAGTGCAGCCTCATATTGCTCTGGATTATGAGCACTGCTGGTCCTGTTCCATGCAGAGTAAACCAGCTCCTTGCTGCTCCAAGGGCTCCCAAGGATTAGTTCCTCCATATCCAGAGGGAGCATAGGCATTCACAGTGTGCCAGGGATTATACCACATCACCAGGTGCTGCTCCTGCTCGGCTGCAGGATGTCTGGGTGGCCAGGGGCCAGTTGCTCCCTGCTGTATACAGGATCACAGGATCCAACTGTGTGCTTTTAAACGATTTGGCTGGGATTGCCCATGTGCTTGGTATCTCTCTGTCCCAGGCCCCTTTGCCGTGCGCTGCATGATCCGCCTGGACCTTGGTCTGTGACAGCTTCTTGGAGCAGCCACCAGCACCTTCCTTCCAGGTGCTTGGTGGCCCGTGGCTGGTGCAGCAGTGTGACATTCATCACACATTCATTCTCAGGCACACTGCAACCTCAAAGGATGAAAATTCGGGATCACCCTCAAAGCACATCAAAGGTTGTTGTGTGGCAGGTGCAGGTACACTTGTTGCTTTGAGTAAACAGCAGCACATCATCCCAAGAAATTCTGGCCTCACTGCAAAGGTGAGGTGGAGTGCTGGAGGCAGAGGCTTTTGGAACAAGGGCTCTCTTTTTGAGCTGATTATTCTGAGTGAATCATTGCAGGCAGTACTGGCTGAGGTCAGAGAGGCTGATAACTGCCAGCTGCACTGATTTGTAAGGATTTGGGAGACACACTGATATTTTCTGGAGATAAAGCACTAGAAATAGGGAAAAATGTTATAAAACTGTAGCCCAAGTTCCTGTTCCCTTATCTCTGTGTGAGTGTTGTCAAGAGTTTAAAATATATATGTGATAAAGCGCTTCCTGGAGCAGTTGCAGTGATGGTGTGTCCTGAAAAGCATCTTCCCCTTTGTCAGGAGTGGGGAGCCAGAAAAGCTGTGCCACTGGGTTGGGACTGTCCCTGGGATTGGTCAGACTGGTGCTGGAGCACAGGGTGCTCTGGATAATGAGCCAGCAATAATCAAAACTTTTTATAATGTATATTTTTAATGGAGCTGGGAAACAGGGACAAAATAGGAAAGCTATTTCTGAGTCCTGCAGGTACTTGGGAGTGGTTAGGATATCATTAGAGGGAGTCATGGGTTGTCAGTGTTTCTCTTAATATGAAACTGAGGTCAAGAACAGAAATTTGATGTAAAAATAAAGAACAGAGAGCTTGGATAAAGCAAAATGCATCTTAATCCTGTGTCACAGCCCTGTCTGAGGTGCTGCAGGTGGTGCTGGATGGTCCCGTTCAACAGGGGCTGGATGGGGGGAGATCACTTCTGTTAGGTCCTGTTTAAAGGAAATAGAAAAGGTCGATATTAACAGCCTAGGAAAAGACAAATGGCAATGTTGTACAAATACTGTGTCAGATGAGGAATTGTTCCCGAAATTGTAGATAAGACAGTTCTGTCCTTTTATCTGGTAGTACTGAATAAGAGGACAATGAATTTTGCTAAAGAGCAACACGAGTTAAATCTGATTTAAGGAAAGGAAATACAGTGACACTGCTGCAAGATGTCATTCCCTTCTCAAGTGTGGTAAACTCAGAAATGGAATGAAAATGTGTGGATGATGAGAGAATCCAGAGGAATAACTAGCAACCATGTTAGGGGGACTGCCAGAAGGGACATCAAAACTTGGACCTTTCTGCATCTGCCTGCACTTCTGGGGCCCTTCACAGCTTTTTGTCTGTGTCCTGCTATGTGACCTTCTTCCCTCCCATGCCACAATGCTGTTTTGGCTCTGTGGATGAGTTTCCTTCCTGTCTCAGGTCTAACCTGCTGCCACCCATCATTTCTGCTTTGTTTGAAATTCACCTGTCAGGGCCCATGGCAGCCGTGACGTGGATGTTTGGAGGAGCATCCCTGGTGGGACAGTGTGGATTTGTGCTGAAGGGCAGGCACTGTGCTCCCAGCACAGCCTGCCAGTCCTCTCCAATTAGGGTGATGCTTTTCCGTGCGAGGCCAGGGCATCCGTGGAGACCTGAGTGAGCTCCCTGCAGCGAGCCGTGCAAAGATAATTCAAGTCAGCAGCTAAAGATTCATCAGCAATGCTGGAATCCTTCCAGTGGTGCTGAGCAGACAGTAGTGCTGGGCCCGTGTGGGGTGGGACCCCTGCACTGTCCCATCCTCATTGGCAGGGTGGCAGGGGCCTGCTCTGTGCTGGGGTGTCCTGGGGTGTCCTCCCTCTGCTCTTCATATTCATCCTGTTAACAAATGGCATCCCTCATCATCAAAATATTTTCCACGAGCCCTCTGGTGATCGCATGAGCGGTATCAGAAGTCATTAATTCTGAAATGTGGGCTCCAGGGGACACTTTGGGCAAGTTCAGCTGGCAAATAAACCTTTAAACCTTTCCTTGTCAATGCTTCCCCTGTCAGGCAGGTGCTGAGCTGTCATTCAGCAGCCTACAGCTCTCCTCAACAAGCAGCTGCAGCATTCCTCCTCTGCATGTCCTGGTGAAGCCAAAAGGGCAGAAGATTCCCTAAGCCCCCGGTAAAAATCTTTTTTCCCCCCCAAGATAAGTATTTCTTCAGAGGACTGTGTCAAAGTAGCTGTCATTTCTATTCTTTTAAACAAAAATCGTAACAGCTGATGTGTTATGCGAGCAGTGGGTTTTGGTTTGTTTGTTTTAAAATTTATTTCTGCTGATGCATTCTCTAGGGTCTTTTTAATGTAATTTGGGATTATTACTGACTTTCAAGTTGTCAAAGGGTTCAAACTGCCTGGTTGAGCCTATTACTCTGAGCAGCAGTTGGAGAAGGGCTTTCCCATCTGATGACTTTTGCTTATCAAGCAGGGAGGCAATACCTAATACTCAGTGAAAAGCCTAAATCTGGCTTATGGAAAGGAAGGAGTTCTTTCTGAAGTGCTTCAGGGCTGAGACACATCTAAATCAAGTTATTGGGCAAGGGGTGGTTCTGTGCCATGGGGCAGGCAGCTTCCTGTGAACACTAACTGCGTGTGATGTCTGAGCCGAATACCCTTCAGAGCTGCTTAACGGCTTCTCTTTTCCATTTTGGTGATATCTTTCTAAATTATACATTAAACTTATCAGGCTGAGTAATGCATCACAGCTTCCCCGTGTCAGACTTAATGTTCCTTACTCAGCTGCAGCTTTGTGTTTGCCTTTCCCTTCCGTTTATCATCAGGCAAAGCCCGGGTCCTCCTCTCCAGGAGATGTTGTGCAGGAACCAGGTACTGGGGCTGCCCCATCCCAGGGCAAGGCTGGCTTGTGAGAGCACAACCTGCCACGCTGCAAAAGGGTCCTGGAAAATGCTGAGTCCATTCTGCTGTCCTGTGGGATGTGGGTGCTTTGCTGTAGGTGGAGGTTTGTGTTTGTGAATAAATAAAAATAACACCCAAAGAATCGGAGCGAGCAGCGCACGGGGAGAGCGGTCACAGCGGTGTGGTGGCATTGGAGGTTGTGGGTGACAAGGGACACCGTGGCTACTTGGATTTTAGGTGCTACAGGAAAAACAAGTAATTTGCTACTTTTCCTTGCCAGTATGTCTGAAGACAGATAGTATTTGGTTAAGTGCAGCTCTAAAATGGAAACTCAAGCAATTTTCTTTCAGTGGCTTCTCAGATCATTGCACAGCAAGATGCAGCTAAGGAGAAAGGCATGTCTCTTGGTTTTAAGTGCTCTGTGTTAATGCTGGTGTCTTCTGCAAAATTACCAGGCTTTGTTACTGTAATTCTGTGCAAGGAGGAATTCCTAATTTTAGTGGTTTTTTTTCCTTCCGTTGTGGGCCCTTTTGTATTTTTTCTGTTGGCTGTTAATACCTCACTCCCAGGAGATGGACTGAGTTCCTTCTGTTCCCTTCCTGCCTCTCCCTTGAGCTCCCTCTGTATCAGCCCCCTGTTTGAACCCAGGGTCCTTTGGCCACATCAGGCCCTTCAATGTGCAGATGCTGTGCAGGACTGCTGCTGTTTGAAGCAGTCCTTTTTTATTGTTCCATTTCATTTTATTCTGATGTATATATAAATAATTGGATGCCTTTCATAGGCTGCAGCTATCCTCCTGGGTCATATATCCACCAGTTTTCTTCTGCTTTTTTTTCCCCCCTCAGAAGTCAGGAGGCAGCTGTGGGAATCAGTGCTGCTCTTTTAATAAATGCAGTCACTCCAACGCCTGTAGCACCTGAGCGGGTTTTCCTGAACAGCGCAGCTTTTTCTATTTGTAACACACTTTCACCTTATTATGTTTATATTCTATAGCAAAACAATGTATGTTTTCAGCAGAATTAATCAGTATAATTATATGTTATTTCCAGTGTCAGGTTCAGCCGAAGCACTGATTCAGGGTGGTGATTAGCCCTCTCAGCAGCAATGGGGATGAAGAGCTAATCTGTGCTGAAAATTCTGATTTTGAAAGATGCCGTTTAGACTCTACTTATAAATTGAATATTTCCTCTGAACACCCCTAACCAATTTGAATAGAAATGTATTTATACCTGATGGCAGTGCACCGTGTTTGTTTCAGATTGCAGCTTTGCTTCTGTTTGCAGAGGCTGCCATGACTCAGATGGGGCCTGAGTTTTTTAACAGGACCTCTGTCCCTTTGCATTTGCCTGAAGTTATACCAAAAGAACTGCAATTGTTTTAATCTGCATAGTCCTCATCTTCTCTGATCCCTAAAAAAAAAATTAAATAATAAAGTCCTTGACTATTCTGTGATTCTGTAATACTGTTTTTGGACAGTGTAGCCAGAGCTCCCACATGAGCTGTCTGTGTGCTTGTGGTGTGTCCCTGCACATTGAAAACTCCTTGACCCCTTATAAAGTTCATGAGGCAGGTTCAAGGTTCATTGCAGAAATGGAAGTGCTGATGATTTCTTTTTTTCTATAATTTCAGCCTTTCAGAATAGGGAGCATTTTACAGACACAAAGCTTCAAGAGAGCTTTCATTTGCTGTTTCAGTCTTTCAGAAAGTTCAATTATACAGGAATGAAGTTCCCTCATTGCAAAAAAGTTCAGATCAAATAAAACTATTTACTTTGTTGCTAATGATTCCAGACCATTGTAATTTATTGGTAAATAAGTGGCTTCAAAATCATATGCATTCAGTGAGTACACAGAGGAAATGTTAAGGGTTCCTCTTGGGTAAATTAAGTCTTGGTTTGGTCACAGACTCTCCCTGCAAACCTTTCTGTGCAGACTTGCCACACAGCCTGAGGAATTTCAGCTTTTAGAGGAATCTACAGTTTCTGATATGTTTTCAGCATTCAGAGAATCACAGGTAATGGGGGTGGCATGGGCTGGCACAGCCAGACTGGACAACCAGGGTCAACAAGGTGAGGTGCATCCCTTTATGTGTGTTACAGACCACTGGGTTCATGCTGATGCGCAGCAGAGGTGAGATGATAAACAGCAATTACTGGGCAGTTTTTATATTGGCCACAAATGGATTTTGTGGAACCTTTTGAATGTTCTTTCTAAATAGGTCTTTTTTTTAGCAGAACTTAAGTGTGTTAAAAAACAGGAGTCGGTGCTGTTTTTGTCAGGGTCTCACTTATCCTGTGGACAAGTTTGCTGCAGCTTCAATTTGCCTGCTTGGAAAATTGGCTGTCACATGCCAGGGACAGCCAGATCTGTCAAGCTCCACACAGTTTTCCTTTATTAGCTCTATTGGGTTTATTGCTTTTCGTATGCTCTGAGGGATGATGGTTGTTTAGTGACAAGAACCTGAAAAATCATTCAAGTTGACAATGCTTTTTAGATTTCATTTTTTCCTTGTGTCTCTATCTATAAAACAGAATGACTTGAGGACACTGAACATTGTGGGGAGTTTGCTCTATTGCTGGGAACGTGCCTTCAAGCTCTGGCCTCTGCTGTTGTTACCATGCCCTCATCAACTAAACTGCAGTAAATGGGCACTTTATTGTCCTGTTGCAGCTTCTGGTGTGGCAGGGATGGGCTTTGGTTTTCAGCAAACAGGCTCTAATCTCCTTAGGTGTGATGGTTGCTCCAGTAATTTCCAAATTGTGTGTGTAAGTTGGGATGAAAGATTTTTGTTTTCCAGGTCCTTGCAGTACTGAGCCAGCTGAAATGTTTCTGACATAACACCAAAGCATCAGGAAACCTGGAGAAGAGAGCATTCCACATAGTGATGATGGAGGATCTCTTCTGGCACGGGTGTTTCTGCCTAAAGAGGGGGAATGCTATGTTCCTCAGAGAGTGCTCTCCTAGCACAGAATCAAAAGGAGGCTCTGCAGGGAATCCCTTGTGTTCACCCACGCTGGATTTGTTGCCTGTCATCTCATTACACATTCCTTTACAGGTTCTCTAGTGCTCCCTGGTGTGGCAGGCAGACAGCACATACCATGTGAGGTACCTGTTCCTCAGGGGGGCCCAGCAGGACATGGTCTCCCTTGTGCTTTCACATCACAGCATCTCCAGCGCCCTGGGATGGGCAGCAGCCTTGTTCCAGTCCCAGGGTTTGGGAATAGCATCATCAGCTGTTGCATGTGTAATGAAACAGAATCCCCTTGGCTGTTCTCTGCTCCATCTCTCGCTGTGAACGCGTAGTGGGGGAAGGATGGTGGTGCTGTAACCACTTCACAGGGGTGGTGGACACTGCTGGACCTGGCAGACACAGGGGGAGTGTCCAGCCCTGCACAGGGCACCTGCACTTCTGCTGTGTGTCCTCCTGAGTGCAGGGAGGAGTAATGTGGGGAATCCTGGTGACTTGAATTCCTGCTGTAGCTGACGTTTCCTCGCTCTCTGCAGCTGTGGCAGGTGACGGAAATGCCTCTGATGGCAATAGAAATGTTCCTGATGAAGGGGAGAAGGCAGCTGCAGCTCCTGTGTCTGTGCCAAGATGAAAATCTTCATCGTTGAGTGGTTTGCAAAGGCACATCTGTAGTCACCTCAAATCATGCTGCTGCTGAGTGAGCACCAGCTCTCCATTCCAGCAGTATTAGAGAGAAACGATCTGTGGCTGCATGAGTGAAGTCACTCGTCTCTAGCAACAAATAGGAGGCATCTGGGCAGGGTCTCTGACTCAGGCAATCTGTGCTGGTGGAATGAAAGGCAGAAAACTTGTGTGGGATATGTACAAAGGCTAAAATGTGGGTGGGCATGTAAGCCTCTCAATATTCTGCTCAAAAACAGCCCTACCAGCAGTCCTGTGTGGCACAGCTAACAACAGACCCTCAGATCAGTTCTCATGCTGTCTGATGAAGTTCAGATCTGAGAGGTCCAAGCTGAAGAACAAAACCTGGTCTATTCTTTATATGAAGGACAGGAAGATAAGGGTCTCCATTCCTCTTCCATGTTCTGTGCAGACATGGAAAAAAAAAGGAAAAAGTAAATTAGAAAATGCACAAAGAACTCTTGAGCCTGGATAATGCAGAGTATTGCTGTTTCTGGGGTTTCAAGGACTCTTGTCATAAGCTGTTTGTTCCTCAGCGTTACCTCTCCCTTAGATGCTTCTTCACATGCATTGATGCCTAAGCTCAAAAACCCCTTTGATCTGTGCTTACTTTGCTGAGCATTTACCAACTTAAAAGTGCCCGTGTTAAACTTTAATATTCCCGTGTCTGGCACTGGATGTTCCAACTACTGCTGCTTTTTTGGGATGTCTCAGAAGATACCAGTGTATGTAGCTGGGTCAAGTACTTGATGGGTGAAATGAGCAATGACTGGCTGTGTGTAATAGTCTGCATCTGTTACTGAAATTCAGAAGCTTTCCTGCCTTTTTGTATTTTGTAAGGTGTACAGTGTCACAGGTGTTGTCTGTTCTTTTCTCTTGCTGATGTGAATGTACATCACAGGCAGCAACACTTAGTGTATAAAATATCTCAGCTTCATAGTCACATTTGGCAAATAGATTTAAAAAAAAAGGGAAGGGAATTTCTGCGTATTATGGCAACTGCATTGCTATTTTTGTATTCTCCAGAAGGCATTGCCAAAACTTCACTCTTCTTCTACCAAAGCTATCGATAACTCTCATGTGCCACACCTCCAAATACTCACCTGATAAATTTGCTCTCACTGCTTAAAAATCTAATTGGACGAAGTGTCAGCATCTGTCATCGGCTCAGCCTGAGCCCAAGGGCTAAACAAAGCTCACCTTTCTCTGCTTAAATAACACAGCTTTGGAGGTTATCGGGGCACTGTCGTGTGCTGGGAGATTGCCAGGCTGCTCCTTGTGCAGCGAGTTTGAGACTGATGGCTCAGGCTGAAGGGCAGTTTGCTTTGCTGTAGCAGCTTCTGCTCATCCCTGATAACATCTCCCTTAGCAGCCAGGTCCCTTGCTCTGACTTGGCAGTTTGAGACAGGATGGGCTCACTGTCCAATTTACCATTCTTTGCTCTTAGTGTGTGAAAGAGAGACCTGATTTGGGGCAAAAAGGAGCCAGGAAGGAATGTGTGCCCCTCTCTTGAGTTCAGAGTTGTGCTGGCACTGACCAGAACTGTCCACCCTGTGAGTGCTTCTGTGATTGCTCTGACATGAATGAAACAGAGAAACAAAATCCATTTGTCAGATCTCCCCAAGAGAAACCTGAATGCCTACAAGGCCAGAAAGGAGTCAGAGTCTTCAAAAAGGTCTGATAAGGAGATAATTCCACTCTTATCAGCACGTCAGAGAAGCCCCTCTGAGCCGAACAGCAGCACTGTTGGGGGTCACATTTCCTTTTAAGATTCCAAGGCATCCACATGGGAGTCTCGAAGTGCATGTGGAGGAGGCCCAGGGAGCTGGGCTGCCCCAGCCTACAGCAGGAGTGCCCAGATGCTAATCCCTGTTTGTTAATCCCATTGTATGCAGGAGACTTCTGAGTGGTAGTGAGGAAGAAAGAAGGTTGTCTAGTAATCTTCTTTTTGCAGTTCAGAAGAAATTCAAGTCTGATATTCCTTTTTTTGCTTTAGGATTTGATGTTTCCTGTTTAAAGTGCTGCCTCAGTTCCCAGCTGGCTGCTGTGGATCCCCTTCAGGACACCACGGCTAATGAGTCACAGCCAGCAGCTGCAGGGAGAATGGGGGGAGGCAGGACCCTGATATGGCAGTTTGGGGTATCTCATCTCTTCCGCTGGGCACAGCCCCATGTGTCTTAGCTTTTACACACCTTTTCTTTGGACCCTCCACTTTGTGAACCCTCACATGCAATGCAGAAGTAAAACTGGACTCTAAAAGGAGAACCTTGCATTCCCTGGCACTGGCATTACTCATGTCTGGAAGGGTTATCCAGGCACAACAAAACCTTTAGTGAATAACCTGTGTGCTGTATAGCAGTGTCATAAGGGTTTTGCCATAGGAACAAACGTGTTGCAAGACTATCAAAGGCAACATTATGAAAGTGTTTTGAAGGTTATTGATGTTATTCCTCCGGGAATCGTATTACCAGTCACTGATATCAAAAGTAACAAATTTAAAGAAGCTATAAATGATAGAGCCCTCAGAGCAAGAGCAAAGAATAGAAATAAAAAGGGCTTGTTGGCTTACCACATACTGTATAGGCTGGAACATTAAATAGCATTTATCTGCTATTCCTTCAGGCAGGCATCAGGTTGACACGTGCCTCCTCTCCAGGCACCTGGAGCCCCATGCCCCTGCACCGTGTCTGTGCAGGAGTAGGGAAGGGTCAGGGCTGGTGAGCACTGTGAGCACAGCTCACATCCCCTGCGATGCTGCTGGAGCTGCTGTCACCTTCCAGCACTGCAGAGTGCTCCCTTCCTGCTGGGCAAGGTGGGATGTGTGGGGCTGGGAGTCTGTGGTACCTTGTGAAGTGCTGAGCTGCTGCTCTGCTCCCTTGTGCACATGGGCCAGCTCTTGGACACATCCTTAGTCCATCGTGCCGCTGCTGTGGGGAGTGTACACGGGCTGTGAGGAGCAATCCTCTTCCAAATCATTTAAAATCATTTTTATATGTACAAAAGTAGCTTGGAGCTTGGTGAAGCTTTAGGAGCAGTGCTGAAGGACAACATGTCTCTGTAGGGAAAGCTTATCACGAGCTCTCAGTACATTCTCCTGGGCTTTTCTTGTTTGGTATTTGGAAATGTCAGCTTTCTATTACTTGGTCCACTTACAACAATACCAATTAAAAAAGTAAGAAGTGATGTATCTGCAGGTGCCCGTAGAACTGCTCTTAATTCACAGAAATGCATTAATATTTAACAGATAACAGTGTTATTGAGGCAAACTAGGCCATCAGCTTGAGAGAAAAACTTGCACCATCTTCATTCCAACTAGAATTGGAAGCAGCACATTCTGTTGATAGAAACTTTGAAAGCACTTGGTGAATGTCAGTGGAGCTTTGAAATTAAAATTTCTTCTTATTTCAGACCAACTATTATTGTATCTCTGGCTTGGGTGAGCTGGGAAAGGGCAGAAGCCACTTGGGGCATGATTTATAATGCTGGCATTTCTGGCCGGTGATGGGGATGGAAGTGTTCTGAGCTGAGCAGTGCCTGAGCTCGTTTGAAATGCAATGACAGAATTCCCATGTAAAGGTTGCAATAAAAACAGAAAGAGGGAGAAGAGATTCTGTACTTCAGAATGAAAAAAAAATAAAGAGTCCTCACAAATGTCAGCTGAGGGATCTCTGGCTCACACTTGTGGGGAAAAATAGTCCAAATGCAGTAGCAAATCTTTACAGAGCAGCAGCCTGCAAAGAGAGCAGCACTGTTACAGCATATGCAGTACCTCAATATTTACATTTGTGTCTGTGATTTGTTGGGACTTTGCCCATGTGTGCACGGGCAGCATAACATGATTTCAAAGTATTCCTGCAGCTGCAGGGCAGAACTCTGCACCACATCTGCAGTTTTGGTGGCTGGGAGGTTCCTCACTGGTGCTTTATTGGCAATCAAGCTTTTGCTTTGTGTTACCCTATGAAGAGCCATGTTTTGCTGTTAAATCAACTAGTCCCGATGTACAAATTGGGCTGTAACAGTTAGCTAATTTCTTGAGATGTTTTGAAAATGAAAAGCACAATTCAGATGTAGGACACTGAAATATGTGGTTTGATGTTCTCCTCTGCATCACTTCTCTTGCAGAAGAAATTCCACTATTCTGGAAATGGTTGCAATGCACAGGCTTTACACAGGAAAACAGAGTCATTGTGCAAAGTAAGTCTTCAAAGGTAGAGAGCTGGAGTAGAAGAGTATACTCAGTATAGCAAGAGATGTGTGCACTATAATAAGCCTCATTTGTCAGGAACAGTATCTCAGAGGAGTTCAAACCCAAAGAAACCTTTGCTTTGCCCTCAGCGCTATTGTTTGAAAATCCTCAAGGCTTTTGCAGAATGAATTGTAAAACTGCAGAGAGCAAGTGACAGGGAGGAGGAGGAGATGCCTCGGTGATTTCCATGGCAAATCTGTCTCCCTGTAGAGGCAGTCAGTGCTGCATGCAGCAGCTGGGTTAAAGGCAGCTGTTGCTGCTGTTTCACACTTTTCCTGAGCAGAGGTGGTAAGGAGTATCTCTGAGCAAGCTGAAGTAGGGCAGGTTGCGTTCTCTAAGTTTTCTCTGCATGCTTTAATCGTGGTTGTGTTTTTATACAAGCAGTGGCATAGCTGTGGAAGGCCACTGAGTCAGACAGCTGCCCTGGCACTTCCTCTGACCGATGACTCAAAGCTATGAAAGTCTCGGGCTGGTCTTTCAAGAATACAGACAGACAGTAAAAACCACAGCTTTGGAAAAGAGCTTTGCTCTGCGGGTGGCAACCTGGAGCCCACCGTGGTTCTCGGAGAAAATCCTTTGCAGATGTGGGTGGGAGCCAGGGTGTGCTGTGGGATGCGCTGCTGTTGATGCCCTGCGTGCTGGGCAGTACCAACACCACAGGTGCTCAGGTGCCACAGACTCAGGTGTCCTCAGACCTTCTCATGAATCCACTTTCATGGTCCCTGGGGCTATAAGCAGGATAGGAGACTTCCCTGCTGCATCTCCATCCCTGGGACCTCTGTGTCAGCAGCAAAGCTCCCAGCGTGTTCCTAGATAAACAAATGCAGTCCCAGCTCATGGCAGAATTATCTTGTCCCTGTCAGCTGCCTGTGTAAGTTAAAGCTTCCAGCTGGGAGAGGTGACACAGATGAAAAGAAATTTCAATTGTCCGGAAGAATAATACCTGTGTGAGAAAGAGAAGTGCCTTTTGTTTTATTTTGCTGCATGTTTCTGGTTGTGTAACATCATCTTCTGTTAGACCTTTTACTAGCACTAGAGGTATCGCTGTGAAAGATAAAAAACATCTCCGAAATCAATTTCTTTTGGAACTTTGGAGGCCAGGAATTACTGCATGTTATTTCTCTGTGTCTTTCAAAGTGCACATTGAGTAAACATGATCCTCAGGAGCATTTAGAGGCAGCTCCTTCTATATAAAATATCTTCAAATGTATCACATTTGATGAGGTATTAGTGAGTGTTTGGTATTTGTTCTATATTAAGACTCTCTTACTTTGCTGCTCACGCTGTTTAAATGCTGCCTGCTCTGTGTGCTGTGTCCTTATCAAGGTATTAAAGAGGAACTGGGGAACACATTATAAAGTATACAGCCAGATGAAATCTTGATTCTCTTTAAAACAATTGCAGGGAATCTCGTAATCTCAAAATAATTCTTTGCTTTCCAAGTCTTTCAAAATTTGCAGTACATGGAGCTCTATCATCCTGTAGCCAGTCTCCTGTCTCAAAAATTCTTGAACTTAAACAAAAATCTCGAAAGAATTTGGACTGGGAAACTGGGAAAATGACTGTGTTGGAGTTGTAGGCTGGCTGACCTTTTGAGATAAGCATTGTATCCATAGGGTATAAATCTTGAGACCCCAGCCATGGCTGGGATGTGGGGATGGTGGGGATGGCCACCACCTCAGAGGGGACCCGAAGCTCCTGCACCCAGGCAAGGACAGTGACAACTGCACGAGTTCCTGAGTGAGTGAGTGTCCAGGTGCTGATTTAACTGCAGTTAAAATCACATATGCACCAATGTCTCTGCCCAGCTGACTCCAAACATCTCTTCCTGAGGAAGCTATTGAAGGGCCAGAAGTTCCAGGAGCCCTTTTCTCAGCTGGAGCCATAGTGGACAAGGTTAATTCAAGGTGCTGTGCTTCCTAAAAAGGATTTTCCAGCAGAAGGAGTCCTGCTCTGCAGCACAACAACTGCTTTTGTGTCTGGCTCTGGGGTCCCACTCTCTTCCCTGTGCTCCAGTGCTTCAGCTCGGGTGCCAGGGCTGTGCTATGTCTCTGGTAATTGTCTCGTTCTCCCTAATTAAACATGCCCAGCTCTAGATAAATTAAGGCAGTAGGTTGTGTGCTCAAAGGCAGTGGATTTTTTTTTGTTTTCACAGTTAGTGTGGAAGATTAATATATTCTAAGGCATCAGCCACCAGGTTGCCTTCCATAGCATGACCTCAATTAGAAATTAGTTCAAGGATAAAGAAATTGCTGGGATTCAAACCAATAATCTTGCCCAAAGCTAGCATTTGGTCTCTGAAAAAAAAAACCATTACTTCAGTGTCTGTGTTATGTATTTGTGCCTTTTTCTTCAGGTATCTCAGACTCTGCTCTCAAACCTTGGAAAATTCAGAGGAAACCATCCAGAAAGACACTGCTATAAATAGTAGAAGATTCTATCATCCATGTGTCTGGGAATAGTTTCATTCACTGGTTAGATTTTTAGATAACATGCAGATGATACACAGGCACTCCCAGTACCTGTCCCTGAGTTACCTGTGGGTACTGAAGCATCATGTAATGGCAGCCCCTCAAAACCACAAAAACCTCTTTGTATTATCTTTTTATGGGACCTTCTTATATTATCTGTTTTGGGGGGTGATAATCTGTCAGATATTAACCTTGTCACCCCACAGCAGTGGATGTGAATTATCTTCCCAGAAAGCTGAGATTTCCTTTTCAGCCTTTTGCATTGTTTTAGAAATTCAAAGTAAACCCCATGAATGAATAGCTGCCAGAAAAGTAAAAGCCTGTTATAATTTTGGGGGTGAAGAGGGAGAGATGGGGCACAGGAGCATGACATCCCACTGTCATGCTCCACTCCTACCCTTGTGCTTCGTGGTGCAGCCATTAGAGCTGGAACAGGCTGCTTTCACCATGTGTAGGGCTTCACAGGTTTGACACAACAGAACTGGCACAGATGTCCAGAGCCAACCAGGGCAAGTGGCTGCATTTGGGGGTAATTCCTTGGCTGATATTAAATTCACTGATACTCATCACCCCTGCGGATTATTTACTTCCTATCATCCTTCCAGCAGGGAGTACAAATTCAAAACTTTCAGCCCAGAGGTATTTTTCCAAAGAAAATTATCTTCAGCTGTGGTCATCGGTGATTTGGGAGCCCCTGCCAGTGAGATTTTGCCTTGAGCTGATTGCCTTGGCTGAACAACTGAAGAGCAGCTGGAAGCTGGCCAGAAATGGCTTTTGATTTTACTTTTAAAAGAAAAAGAAATAGAAGAAGATAACCAAACCAGCATGCTTTGGTAAGGCAGAGGGTTTTTGTGATTAGTCTCCCTGAGAAGAGAGACTTCTCCTCAGAAGGGACTGACTCTGGAAAGTGAAGAAGCAAAAGGTGGTTGCTGAAATGAGAGTTTCCCCTGTGCCACTGTGGAGCTCTGGAGGAACTGACCATTCCTTCACCCCAGCGTTGGTCAGCCTTTCGCTGGCTGCCCACGCTCTCACACCTGCCAGAACTGTTCCAGTTCGGTGTTTCTGCTCCTGTGAAAAATCCCCACATGGATTGGTGGAACAAACAATCCCTTTTTTAGTCAGGTAATTTCCATGGTGTGTGGTTGTGGCAGAGGAGGCTGCCAGGCTACTCCAGCCACTGGGATGGAGGGGTGCAGCACCATTACCTGCCATTATCACTTTCTGGATAATGGGTACACTTTCACCATCACATAGTTTTTCTCCTTCATTTTTCATGAGAACTGGCATTAGATTAATGGTTAAACCATGGAAGAAATGTAACGCCACGCCAGTCTGATTTATTGACCACTTTGTGCTGATGAAGCTTCAAACAAGAGTCAGACAGATGTTGCAGTTGCATTTTTCTTCATCAAAACCAGCAGCTTTTTGTGTTTAACCACTTGTTGCAGCATCTCCTGCTTCCCCCTCAGCAGCAGTGGGGGAAGTTCCTCTGCCACACTGAGGCAGGAGAAGCCAAGGAGCCTTGTCCAGGTCAGGGACAGATGGCAGTGCCTTCAGCTCGGGTGTGGGGGAAGCAGAGCAACTGCTGAGGCTCCAGGCACTGGAATTAAGGGAGGATTTCCAGCAGGAATGTTTCCAGAGCCATCTGCAGCCCAGTGCAGGGCTCCTCTTGTTCCCCCTGCCACCCCAGTGAAGGGCTTCTGCCCTGGCACGTCCACTGTCCTGACACCTTTCCTATGTGGAAGTTACATTTGTATTTTTTCTTTCAGTCTTTTTCACATCTCTCTTGCTCTCCTGGTAGGTCAGCACAAAGAGTTGAGTCACTGCTAATTATGAGTTTTCCAAAACATATGTATTCTCTTCATTTGTGTCAAAACATTTCAGTTCACCAAGTAGATTTGCATTCATGAGATTTGTCAATCTGAAGTCAACTTATAGATGTAGGCATAAACTGTTTGGTTTGTGTTTATTTTATATGCTTTTATATATAAAAGGTACAAATTCCAGTGCCAGTCCACTGCTGAGGTCCACTTGCTTGTGGCTGCACTGAAGCCAGGAAGCCGCATAATCCTGACCTGCTTGGTGACAAATCAGCACTGTCAGGCTTTGAAAAGCTCAGCTTACCTGAGAGGAAGGCAGAAGCACCTGCAGAGCTGCCACATCACCCAGTGCTGTGTCCTTGCTCCCTTCTTTGAAACTTCCCTGGGAGCAAGAGGTGTATTTACATTTAATCTCTGAAGCATATTACCTTTTATTTCTTAATCATCTAGATCACTAATTATGTTAAATTAGCTGATGGGGACTATTTGGGTGTATGGGTAATTATTTTTACTATCTGAACCTCTTTGAATTATGCACGAGAACTGTGATGTTTCAGAGCTCCCCTTTGTAGAATGAGAGGTTGTGATGGTTTTGTGTCCTCTGGCAGTCTCTGTCTGGGGCAGATGTGCCCTGTGAAAAGGAAGGTTTTGACAAAAACACCTCACAATTAAACACAAAAGGTGCAGTTGTTTGTTCCAGAAGAATCTTGGGAGCAGAAGAGCCAACAGGTTTCTTTGCTTTAGCACTTCCCAAAACTGCTCTGAAATAAATGATTAGCTGTTCCTTACAAGGTTTCTTTGCTTCTTTCCTGTGCAGTACAACTCTTAGCACAGGCTGCAAGAATTGGATACTGCTTTCTCACAGAATCTTCACTGACAATCCCCTGCTTGCAGTTCTATCCATAGAGGGGGGAAAACACAAGTTCCTGCTTGTATATTATCCTAACCTAAAAGAGTTTCTCCTCCTGAGGGATGTATCTGGTTAGTGAGGGGATGCTCTGCAGGGCTCCTCTGCTTTTCGTGTTGCTGTTCATGGCCACCAGTGGCCTCCCCACTGCCAGCACCTTCTTAGCCAGCCTGGAGGAGCTGCAGACATGACCAGCCCCCCTGATCTTGGGGATGTGCAGGATGCTCCCTGTGTGCAGGGTGCTCGAGAGGGTCATGGTCACCCCGCACCCAGCAGTGCTGAGTCCACCCTGCCCCTGCCCTGGGCTGCTCCAGGTGCAGCTCCCAGTGCTGGGCTTCAGTGCTGGGCTTTGCCCATCAGGAGTTCCTCCTTGGTGAAGGTGTCTGTGTCCTGCTCCAGCTCCCCCGGTTTCATAGGCAAGTGCTCCCATCAGCACAACCTGTGCAAGCGGATGATGGGTTGTGTTCCCGCTCCCCCTCGGAACAGGGCATTAATGAAACATTAGAGTTTTAATTACACCATTATCCTATTTATTTTTATAAATAATTCCAAAGCAGTCATTAAAGTTTGCGAACTTAGGAGTAAATGACTTAAGGGAAAGAAATCATCTCCTCAATCTTGTTATTATCTATTGAACAATCTCCCTGGGACGCTGTTGGGGAACTGGCGGAGTTGTTGCTGCTGCTGTTGTTAAGATGATTCATTTACTCTCAGGGTGGCAACACAAAGCTCAGCTCCTGCTCCAGGTGTCAGTGGGACGGCACTACACTGCATCGGAGCAGGGTCCCACGGGAAGGGAGAGGGGAGTGGGATCAGCTGTGGGATCAGCTGTGGGATCAGCTGTGGGATCAGCTGTGGGATCAGCTGTGGGATCAGCTGTGGGGTCAGCTGTGGGGTCAGCTGTGGGATCAGCTGTGGGATCAGTTGTGGGATCAGCTGTGGGATCAGCTGTGGGATCAGCTGTGGGGTCAGCTGTGGGGTCAGCTGTGGGATCAGCTGTGGGATCAGCTGTGGGATCAGTTGTGGGATCAGCTGTGGGATCAGCTGTGGGGTCAGCTGTGGGATCAGCTGTGGGATCAGCTGTGGGATCAGCTGTGGGGTCAGCTGTGGGATCAGCTGTGGGATCAGCTGTGGGATCAGCTGTGGGGTCAGCTGTGGGGTCAGCTGTGGGATCAGCTATGGGGTCAGCTGTGGGATCAGCCTGCAGGAGCCAGCACCTCTCTGTCCTCCTGCAGCTGTCCTGCAAAGGGCTTTTCCAGTCCCAACCTTCTCCTGTTTGCAAACATCTTCAAAAGAGAAGGAATTACAGGCTTGTCTGTAAAGAGCCCATGTTTGGGGCCATACTGTTTGTGAGCCTCCTTGGCTCTTCCCTCCTGCTTTCTGCCATTGTATGGAGAGTGTGGCTGTTCCTGACGTTCTCAGGATGTATATGATTTATGTATGTATATGATGTTCTTTTTCTATATATTCAAAAAAGACTGACGTGGACCAGAACTGATGCAAGCATTGTCTCAAACAAACAAAAGGTCCCTTAAACCAAAGCATATCACCTGGTGTTGGTTGTCAGTGGTGTTCACTGGACTATTGCAAGTATTTGGTGTTGTAAGGGTTGGAAAAGAGGTTCACACTGAGCATACCAGTGGAGCAGGGGAGTTGCAAGCAGAGAGCCTCAGGCTGGGGGATGCCATGAGCAAACTGTCAGGTGCCGTCTTCTGCCACCTCTTTTAAAGAGCAGCTCTTATCTCGGGGAAATGTGGTACAACCTGGGGTCTGATCATGATGCTTGCTGTCACAGTTTTAATTAGGAAGTTAAATGCAGAGTGCTGGCTGCAGCAACATAACTCTTGCTCTGCTGTCCCTGCAGAACCCAGACATTGTGTTGGTGCACTACCTGAACGTCCCGGCCATCGAGGACTGCGGGAAACCGTGCGGCCCCATCCTGTGCTCAATAAACACCGACAAGAAGGAATGGGCAAAGTGGACAAAAGAGGAACTCATCGGGCAGCTCAAACCGATGTGTGAGTATCTGGTTTTGCCTCTTAGCTGTATATTAGAGTCCAGTGTCTCTCACAGCCAGCAAACATCCTGTGAAGGAGTCATTTGTCCATCCAGCTCAGCTTGCAGCTGCACACACTTTGTTTCCAATATGAAACACTTCTGGGATGCATGGTATGAGAGCTGCCCAGACTGTCCCCAAACAGGTCTTCTCTGCACACTGGGGAAGAATTGTGCCTATGTTCTCACATGTTCTAGGGCTGTTTTTAGGCACCTGCTCACTTGCAAGGAGCTTGTGCAGTACTGGCAGGTGGATTCCCCCAAGGGCACTCCATGTTTGGGTGGGTATTGTCAGGTCACAGAGTGGGTTGCTGTAGCTTACAGGTGGCCCCATGGAACTGAGTGGTTTGAGCTGAGCATCATTTCCTACAGTTTTGAGCTATGCAGCCTGAAGGGAAGGCTGCTTAGGTGTGCAGAGTGGTGGGGAAGTTTGCCCTCAGACAGGCAGTTCTCTGCATCTGCCTGGGTGTATAATATTTTCCTTTGCATCACAGTTATATTGTATGTTTTCCCTGGAGAGCACATTCCAATGTGCACACAAACCTCTTTTTGCAATGAAAGAAAAATTAGACATAAAGTGGGTCTATAACCAAGAGAAAATTAACTGCAAAAGCCACAATACCAAATGTGAGTTAACAAATACCAGGTCTGCTTCTGTCCCTGCCCCCTGCCCTGCCTGGATGCTGGTGTCATGCCCAGCCTCCTGTAATTGGAGGTCTCAGCCACGGAGTGCATCCTGATGTGTCTCTGCCATCCGTGAAGGATCAGCCTCGTGCTGACTGCAGTGTTGGTAATCTGAGTTTGCAGTCCTTTGTTGCATTCTGAACTGTGCAGACCCATGTATTCCTTTTCCACACAAAGCTGGAGGGCAGAGGAGGGTAGAGAAAATGACACATTTGCCCCCGGGGCTGGTAAACTTAGACAGAAATCCAGGATGTTGGTGTAGCTGAGACTGGACAAGTACCTTAACATTAAACAGGAAATGAAACAGCAGCCTGTTAAAAAATCTGCAGTGCATCAAGAAAATTATGTGAAAACTACAACGAACTCGCCGTAAATTTAATAACACTTGGCTCTTTTATGTCTCAGGAGGGAAGAGTGAAATTCTGCACAATTATTCAGAGTATATATGCATGTACACGTCTCTGTTTATGGGTACATATCCTGGGAATCACATCCTTAGAAATGTAGCTACAATAAAAGCTTTGGATTCTGATCAGACCTAGAAAACAAAGAGGACACGGATAACCGTGTTCAGGGAACACAGAGGGGCACCGCTCGCCAAGAAGCCATCAGATTTGGTTCCAGTATAGGGTGTGCCATGAAATTCTGGAGCCAAGCACATTAGTTTCATCACATTTTTGCATTAATCACATTCTTTCACAGACTTCACAGTTTGATTGCCTGATGTTTCCAAATTTCTCTGCCCTAAAGCAGATTTGTCAATGGCTTAATCAAAGCGTTGTGCATGGTGTCACTGGTACAGTGATAGTCTCGCCCTTTTACCTGTTCTGTGTTGGGGTTTGTTGTGTTTTATTCCTCCGGACTTAGAAGCTGTGTGGGGGTTTTGTTGATTATTTTGTTTTCTTGGTTGCTGTTTTCCATTAGAATTTCTTAATTAAGACAAGTTAGTGATGATTACAGCCAAGGTGTGTGGGGTCCAAGCCCTCTGTACCTGCAGATAGGTTCCCATTTCAGACCACTGATGTCCCTCAGGATTAAGGGAGAGGAGCTGATACTAGTTCTGCCTTTGGGGAAAATGCTTCCTCCTGGTCTGAGGTTGGTGGCAGCATCCAGCTCTTGACTCACTGACAAGTGCTGTTTGTTTAAGTCCTACTCAGCCTGGGCTGTGTTAAAGCTGTTGACCTCTGTCAGGTATTAAAGCTTTTTTATCAGAATGGAGGGTAGCAGACAGTCAGTGGTGTGGCAGCCAGTGGTGTGGGAGCATGTTCTCTTGGCCATGTGTGCCTGGAGAACTAAAAGCAATGTGGCAGATGGCTGGCAGGGTGAGCGGCATCAGTCCTGGTGTCCAAGCCAGACAAATACATCAAACTGTTTTTCCTGAAATGCAGAGAGACCCTGGCTGGGATGGTCAGGGAGTTTGTTTACATTTCTTGCATCCATAATTCGCTCAACTCCCTTTTCCTTCCCTGCTGCATCATCCCAAAGTCAGTCCAGGCTCCAGCAAGTCTCCAGCAGCATCAGCATCAGGGAGAGGCACCAGCTCCTGCTGCCAGCCTTGTCACCCCCGTAAGCAGAGTGGGGCACTGAAGTCTGGGTACTGAGAGGTGGCTTCTGCCCTGTTCCTGAAGGAGCCCTCTGAACTCAGAGAGAGCTTCTTGGCTGGCTGCAGGGGTGATGTTTGCTCATTCTGTGACTGTGCTTGCACTGGTGGTTATGGATTAAAAAAACACCTTTTTGGAGTGGCCATAGAGCTCTGAGAGCTTTGTGGAAACAGCATTAACTTGTTCTAACATAGCTGGTGTGTGAACTAATTAAGAGACTGAAATTAACCCATCTGAACATCCATTAAAGGTAAATGCTGCAGATGCTCTAAGGATTTGAGATTTTCTCAACACCTCCAGCTGAGTTGAGACTGTAAATAATTAATTAATCAGCCTGACTTCAGCTTTCATGGCTTTGGATTTTTGCTTTAGTTCTGATCTTTTTGTCACCTGCCTTCACACTGGAATGTCCATGACCTCCTGATTGCCTTCTCTGGACCATCACCATTGGCTTGTCAGACTTAATTCAATAGTCCTCAAGACTGAAGCATGTGAGCCTGGAAGGCCTCATACACATTCCTGACCTCCCACAGGATGATTCCCTTCTCCCTGCAGGCTTTGGAGATGAGGCCCCTTGTCTCAGAGGTGGCAGCAAGGTCAGGGAGCCCAGGGAAGCTGTGATACCTCCATGGATGGCAGACCTGGGATAATTCAACTGTTGGGAGCATCTCAGCTGAGTGTCTCAATCAAAAGGGTTGTTGTGTGTGTGTTGCTTTGGTATGAATGCAACTTTTGGGTACATTTATGTAAAGTGAATAGCTATAATACATGAAAATTCTGCAGGAATGTTGTCCGAGGCACCTGTAAGTCATTTCAGGATGCCTGGTGGGAAGAATGAGCCTCAATTTGGCATAGCTTTCAATTTCCTCCCCCCTTGTGTCCCATTACAGTCTTGCTTTGAGATTTCTCTGAACAGATTAGCAGATGTCCTTAGAGGCATCTGGTGGTAAAAGCAAATTCAGTGGCAGAATCCATCACAGCAGAATTCTGTATATAAACTCCATATGATCAGCAAATTGTGGGCCAGCTCATGTTGGGGGTTTCTCCAAATCATCCCCTTTTGGCTCTCTCATCCTTCAGCTGGCAAAGTATGACTTACAAGCTCACAGCTGGTGCTACATTGCAATCCTTGTTCCAGGTCCACTATAATTAAGAGCTATCTTCCTTTCAGAGGAAAAGCTTTTTGCATTTCTCTGCTGCGTAGGAACTGAGGGCTCCTGTTTGTGCCGCCTGCACGCAGCCACAGCTGGGCAAGCTGAAAGTTCCACATCTGCCCATCAGTCAATGGGCATGGGCTGCTCTTGCCTTTTCCCAGAGTCCCTAATTCTGTGTCACTGAAGCCATCAGACCTCCTGGAGGTGACCTCAACCTGCATCCCTGCGCTGTTGTCACTGGAGAAGGCATCAAACGACTGTAGCTCAGAACAAAACTCAAATAGCAGCAATTGGCATTAATGCAGTTTGAAGAATTGAGTTGTTGGGAGTTTTATCTTGGCTTGAATTTATATTCAATTTCAGTAACTCTATTTAAGGATTGGGGTTATATTTCATCTTAAAAGATCAGTTGTACAAAAATGCTACATGGGATGAATTTTACAATTCCCCAAGCAGTTTGAGATCCAAAATACCCCTCAATGGAAACTGAAGCTTGCCAGCTTAGCTCAGCTGACGATGTAGAAAGCAATGTAGATTCTTTAAAAAGACATTGGGTTTAGTAATGCTGACATCCAGTTTTACTGTAATAGTCTGAATTTTTATTAAAATGAGAACACGATAGAAGGTGCTAGATAGTTTCTTAAATCCCACCCACCCCTTGGACTTTGAATACCCCTGTTCACACTGTCTGTGTGGCCAGCATCAGCCTTCTGTTCATCAGCCACCTGCTCAACTTCTTATCCTCCCCCAGCCCCTTCACTACTGCAGGTGTGCAGCTCTAAACAGGAGTCACATTTAAGAATACACTTTTCCTCTCCCTCTGAGATCTGCCATGGCCTTTATGTCCCCAGAGGAAGCTTGATCCCGTGCCTAAATGAGCCACTCTGTAGGGAAACAGTTTCTCCTGTGGTCGAGTTTTACCTGCTGTAGACAGTCCCACTTTGCCAAAAGAACAAAATCAGGAACTGTTCCAGCTGGTGCCTTTCAGCTGCTTTTGGAGACACCAAAGTGAAATAATCCTACTGACTACCGACAGCAATCCAGTAGAAAACAACCATTAGTAATGGAAACTAACTTGAGGAAACCTAAACCAAATCGTTTCCTGACCCCCTAAAACTCGGGTATTAAACCCAATTGCCAAACCTCTCTGAGGAGGCCATGGGCACACCAGCTTTTGTTCCCAGTTCCCACTTGGCTGTAGCGATTGGCAGACTCAGTCCCAGAGCATCTGCAAAGGTGTGTGTCCCCATGTTCCTGGCAGTGCCAGCGAGAGGTGAAAGCCTGGGGAAGGAGGGCTGGCACCCCCGGGAAGAGCCGTGGCGAGAAGGGCTCGGAGCCTTGGCAAAGGCTCAAGGTCCTCTCCGTGCGGGCCGTGTTTATGAGGAATTTTTTTCCCCCAAATACGCCAAACAAGGTTTTTGCTTAAAATAAAAAAAAAAAAAATTTAAAAAAAGAAGCTTGGAGAAAATAAAAAATGAAAAATGAACTGTAGAGAAATGTTGAGGCCTTTCCGGGTGGGCCGGGGGTCCCGGGACACGCGGTCCCGCTCCAAGCGCCCAGCCCGGCCCTCAGCCCGGGCCCGCCGCCCGTTCCTTATCCGCTGGCGCCACCTGGCGGCCGCCGGGCGCTGTTCCCGTCTGCAGCAGCGGGAGGAGGAGGAGGAGGAGGAGGAGGAGGAGGAGGGGGATGGTGCCCTTGAGCCGCAGCCGGAGGAGGGCGAGCACCACACGGGACGAGCGGGAGAAGTGGCTTCCACTCTGCTCCTCCATATGCGAGGAGCCTTGGACTCCACGCGTCTGTAAACAGCGGCAGGAGCGCTGCTCCGAGCAGCTTCGGAAGAGTCGTGCCTTGTCCCGCTGGTTCCCTCCAAGGGACGTTGGACAGCACCTCTGCCCAGTCCCTGCGGACATCCCACTGCATCTGAGCGAACCTTCAAGGAAAGGTGTTGTTTTGGAAGGCAGACATCTCTTTAAAGAACAGCTCCGAGCTAAACGCCCGTGTGAGTCCGTGCAGGACATTAACATTCAGGGGCTGTCACTGCTGTCCCCAGCAGTGAGGCTCAGGTAAACCTGTCCTTCACAACCAGTAACGAGTGGAAATGGAAGGCTGGAAAATCAAAGCTAAACTGTGTGTGGGCGTCTGAGTACGAAAGGATAAAGCTAATGGAAATATCCTTCAGCCAAACTGAGAAATCAGCGCAAGGCCTTTACTTCTGTCAACAAAACGCAGTGGAAATTGAAGGGACAAGGCTGCCATTTCCAATTGACCATCGCCATGGAAACACCTCTCGGTGTCAACACTTGGTGGAGCAGGATGTGGGCAGCAAGGCAGGCACGGGCGGCTGGACAAAGCACCCGCTCCCAGCAGCACTTTGGGGATTTTTAAAGCGCTTTGGGTGGGTCAGGAGTGGCTGAGGACAGGAGTTCTGACACCAGGGCTTGCAGCAGGCTGTCGAGATACATCGGGAGGGAGAGACAAACAGAAACCTGACCTTGATGATTCTAGATATTCTAGCTCTATCACTCTATCCAGTTTACCAGTTTCACGTGGGAGATCTTGCTGTTATTCAAGTAACAAAAGACTTATCAACTGGGGCAGAGGAGCCACACGTGGGGTGTAGGAAATGGCTTCATCATGTACTGTACATGTGCATGTATGTGTAAGCTGTGTTCTGGGGGGTGGTGTGGAAGAGCAAGGTCTTTGGAATAAAACCAGGAAGTGTAAAATGCTTGAAGCGGCAAAGAGAAATGTCTAAGAGCATTCAGAAAGAGTGAAATGATCAGATTTATATGTGGAAGGGCATTTTAGGGAGAAGTTTTGCTTAGGGTAGGGAAGTCATAGGGAGGGAAACAGGGAAACAGCTGTTGATGGTGTTAGGTCTAGAGTGATGATGAGACAGTGAAGTAGGGTTCAGGTGATGGGGGGGAGGAAGATATCTGCAAGACAGGAGGACTGCAGGCCTGGAAATTCTGAAGGACTGGCTACCAGCAGCAGTAGCAGAAGATAGAAATAGCCAGGGTGTTGTAAGAAACTTGGACAGTCACATGTTTCTGTGTGCAAGTTTCCCTTGGATTCTGAGCAGCCTTTTTGCTGATAATTCAGATCATATTTCATTGTTTTGCTTGTGGTGGTCAAAGTCCTGGAAGTGCTAATGAACAAGGATGCTTTCTGCACTATCAGAAAGTCATTTTTATTGCCTTGTCTTCAAAAGGGAAGACAGAGGAAAGGTGAGAGCTCAAGCTCATAAAAAGAGATGGGAGCAGCATTAGCACTGAGTTGTGGACCTTCCCCCAGCCTCACTTCTCTCCTTTGAGCACCCAGTGCAGCACCAGAACTGCCTGGCTCGCACTGCAGGCACTGTGCAGAGGGTGTGTGGCAGGAGGAATGTGTTGCTGCTGTAATGCAGCAGCTTTTAGACCCCTCCATGCTATCACTGAAAAGGAAAGTGTTGAAGCAGTTCACAGCTTTTATTTTAAATTATCAGGGAATGCAGTAGGAGTCTGAACAGGAATCCGGATTAAAATCCTTTCCAGAATTTCTGCTAAGCTTCAGACTTTTTTTTTTTTCTTTTGTGTTCATATATTATGTCTATATTTAATCAAACATAGTTCTACAGTGGTTTCACTTCTCAAACCACTAAGAAGCAGGAAGAGTATGTGTGTATGCTTTTTATTAGCCTTCCTTTCATAATGCACTTTCTTCCATATAGAAATCTCCTTTCCTGCTGATTCATTATGTGTCAGGAAGCCAAGCGTGACATGTTAAAAGCCATCTTGATAGTGTTTGGTATTCAGTACTAACAATACACCAGGCACAGGAGTCTTTCTTTAAAAGAAGGAGGAAGAAAATCTGCATATTGGATGTGCCAAGATAGTGGATAATTTGCATTAAGCATCCAGACATTCTTTTTTTGCAATCTGTTACCCTTCACTGTTTTTTTTTTATTTTATAACCTTCATAGCATATGGGAAACATAAGTACTAAAAAAAAAGTGGCACCACGTGGACAGAAGCTGGAGCCAGAGCCCTTTAGGATCAGCTGGAGCAAGGCCAGAGAAGGACCTTTCCTCACCAGTAATTGATCCTCAATGGGACTTTGCTATGCTGGAAGGACCTGAAAATAATAGGCATGGTTCTCTTAAGTACCCAGCTATAAAGCTGTCCATTATGCCTCAGCTCCTAGCTCACAGCTTGATTCAGACTTAAGAGCCATCATCATGAATACACGAACCGTGAGCTGATTCACTTCCCAGACTTGCCCCCACGATGCTCGTCCCAGGATTTAGCAGCAGCAGGGAGCAGCGCTGCCATCCTGCTGTAAAACAGACTTTCTATACCCAACAACACGGACACCAGCTCACTTCTTTAGCAAAGTGTTTCTGAAGTAACTAGAAATTACTTAGTGCAAAGTTTCCCAATAATAATTACAGTTCAGTAACTTTGTGTTGTATAGCTGAAAGCATCCAAAATACTTGGCTGTATTTTAATGTCACTGACAATGTATTTTTTGTAAAGTTGCTACTTGAACATCACTTATTTGACAATATCAGTGGTGACAGAACAATGTATCTTAAATAATAAAATGAATGTGAGCAGAGGTAGTGAAGTGGCAAGCATGTCTAACTTAGATGTAATAATAAAGACTGAGTGTTAAGAGAAAACCTAAAACTGTGAATGTACTAGAAAGCAAAATCTGTTGGGTACGATAACAATAAATGTGGTCATCAAACAAACATAGAGGGAATTATTACAAAACTATCTGCAGCACTTTAAATAGTGATATGGGGAAGAATACTTGTAAACCTGATTTACAGTATTTCTGCAGGTTATCCAGCCTGGCCAATAGCAATGTAAATTCTGCAGTATAAAACTAGACCAAGATGAGATGCTGTTAGGCAAAGTGACATTAGTGGGTGATGAGGCAATATAGCAACAGGTAACAAAAAAAGAAATAAAACTGCTTCACAGAGCAGATCCAGGAGCTCTGTTCCACCAGCTGTGTGTGACACACTCAGTGAGCAGCATCAGAGAGGAGAACAGGAGACTGTTCACAGGATATGCTGCCCCTGTGACCACAGTCATTAGATGTCACACACATCCCTTCATTTGCTTCCGATATCCTTGCACAATGCTGCTTTTGGGTTGTGCCCCAGCCTCTGGCTGTACAGGAGCATCAGCCCAAGCTGCTGTTGCCAGGATTTCACTGCTTCTCATCAGGGACCTTCACCACTCAGGGATCTGTGTCTTTACTACAAAGCCTAAGTCCATGGGACTTTTAGCTTTGATTTTTTGTATTCTGGTTTAAGGATTTTAGAACACAACATGCAAGGAACGTGCCTCGGTAGACTATGGCAAAGACACTCCTGAAAAGAAGCTGCCAGGCATGAGGACACCTTGGAAATGATGTTGCCACTTATCAGCACTTTTCAAAATCTGCACATGAGCTGTGGTGCATTTAAAGGATAAATAAATAATACACACATATAAATTGCTCAGAGAGACATTAAAGGAGACAGAAGATGCTTTGAGTCAGTTATTATGGATAAAATATTTTATAAGTGCCATTTCCATTGTAAGTCAGGTTACAAATAACACTATTATAGGAAATTCTGTAACTAAAATATTCTGAGAGGGAGTCTTTATTCAAATAATTTATCTGCATGTAGTCTGGCATTCTTATTTAAATAGCTAACAGGCCCAGAGAGTTCCCAAGAAAAGAGCTTCAGTTTGCAACATGTTCTGTAACATCACTCACCTGTCCATTTTCCCAAATTACTAAAAGGTCATCCAACTCTGAGGAGGAACTCACACAGTGTCTGTTAGTCACTCCCAAAAAATGAGTCAGCCTTCACTGCTGCCACCTGGGATCTGACAATGAAGACCTGGCAGAAAGTTTGCATTTGCGGTTACCCTGGTGTATTTTTGGCTGCTGATTTTACTATAAAGCTGATTTTGTTTTCATATTAGACAGAAAAAGATTCCAAAACACTCTTTGGAATTATACTGCTTTACTTCAATGGAACCAGGGCTTTTGTTGGGTTTTCAGTGAAGGTTGCCGGCACTACAGAGAGTCATTGCAGGTGCAGAGTTCCTGTTAGCAGCAGACTGAAATAGAGCCAGATACTCCACTGAGGAGTTTTTCCTCTATATATATACACCTAATTCAGGAATTGCCTTTGGAAGCCTGTTGATACCAAGGAGCAGAGAATAGTAAACCAGTATCCATTACTGTTGCTTTTTATAGGTCTCCTTTCAGTTCTCACAGAAAGCAGCAGGAATGGATTTCTGCTGGTAATTTTGGAGTGGCTTTTGATGGTTTTGGCATGCTTTTGCAGTTTCTGATGGGAAATTTTACTGTACTCTTTGCAGTTCATGGCATCAAGTGGACATGCAGCAATGGCAACAGCAGTTCAGGGTTCTCAGTGGAACAGCTCGTGCAGCAGATCCTTGACAGCCACCAGACCAAGCCCCAGCCTCGAACACACAACTGTCTCTGCACTGGTACCTTGGGTGAGTACCTCGGGAGGGCACAGAGTGACTCAGCTTCATCCAGTCTGGGAGCAGGGTTTGTAGTACAGAGGTGTTAAAATGCTGTCTCATGAAAACACTGAGACACAATGAACTCAGAGCTGACAGAAGGCTCAAGCATAAAAAGATGCAGCTTTCCCCCAGGAACTTCTGGGGAAGATGTCAATGCTTTCTAATAAATGCAGTCTATACATGAGCTGCTCAAAAAGGTATATTCTCTTCTACATGTGCAAATTCTGTTACCAAAGCCTCAAAATCTAATGTTCTTCCAACCTCACCCCCTGAATTCCTTGCCCAGCAGTTCACTTTTTTGGAGAAGTGCTCAGGTGGTTAACTTCAAGGTATCACTGAGATAAGACAGGTCTTATTTAGATATCATGAAAATACAGATCTCTTTCCTATTAAAGGAGATGATCTTGTTTTGAATGACACTACAGCAGCAAGAAACAGCATCCTTAGTGTTAGTGTTTCCCACAGACAGCGGGAAGCTAAGTGATTCACTTTCCAACTCATCTGCTTTATAGCTGCTCCTTTCTAGCACTTTGGTCAAATAAAGTATATGACAAATTAACTAGTCTTTAGCAAAACTTATAAAGGAAAGTTGTCAGTGCTTCAAAGGGTTTATTTTTTTCTTCTTTTCTTGAGAAGTTGCATTATACAATCAAGGCTTAAATAAGAATAATGACCTCTGAAATACCTGAGTTTGGATTAAAATTCACCCCTTAAGGCTCAGCATTTGATCCAGGCTTGCAGATCTGAACATGAATCCCTTTATTCTTCCCTTTGATGTTTTGTCTTGTGCTAAGTCTGCTCAGTGCTTTTTAACATAACAGTATTGCTTTGTTTTGTAACTGGCTTGCACATTGACACACACATTCCAAATCCCTTACTGTCATTCACAAATACAGCAGCATGAAAGCCTTTCCCTTGTTCCTGTTCATTTCTGTACCTAGGAGAATAGAGAGATTTAATATTGTATTTAGTCTCAAAAGCACTGTCTTGAACTAATTTAAGTGACCTCGTTCAAATCTTGAACATATAATAGAGAAGTTCCCCTTCAAGGGCAAGCAACAATAGATTTGGCAAATTGCAGTGGCTACATGGATGCTTCATGTTGCCCAGAAGATGGCATTTGCAATTGTAGCCATGAGCTATAGCAAGGAGGCTTCTTCCCCCCTTCAGTCATTCTACAGTTCTGTAATTAATGTTCCTACCTCATTCTAGTGAAAATTAATCAATTAAGGAAAGAAACATCAAAAATTCATGGGCTGCTGTTCTTTAAACAGCAAAAGCAGTCCCTGCACCAGAGTTTGTGACTAAGGTGCCTTTGCAGACAGAATTGTTTACTTCATCCTGCCTGATTACAAGCTCTCAGGAATGCAGGTGATGTTACCTTTACAGGCCAGGTTTGATTCATGGAGGATTTTCTCCTGGTGGCCCTTGCTTGAACATTCTTCAGCAGCTTCAGTGCTGACCATGTGCTCTGTGTGCTCCTCTCAGAGTACAATGTGTCTGTCAGCACAGGAATGGCTGAGAGTCAGAGAAACACATGGCCATCCTTGTGGGAGGCAAGAATGCTTTGTATCGCTAATAGGTTACTTACTTAATAATTTGATTGGCAACTGTAAGACACAGTGATGGCAGAAAGATATGGGCTACAGTCTAGGCAGCAGGGTGATGCCAGGGACAGGGAAATGATGTGACATCTGTCACCTCCAGATTACTGTTCAGCATCCAGGCCCCAAGAGTGGTTGTCAAACTTCCCGACATCACCCAGCACAGAGAGCTGAGCATCTGTGCTCCAGGGCCTGAGGTCTTGCCCATGGGGCAGATGGAGCAGGGCCCTGTGCCACAGCTGACAACAGCAGCACTTGAGCTGCAGACTTTGCACTGAGATTAGGCACATTTAAATAACTCTGAAACTTGTCACAGATTCCAATTCCTCTCTGCCTGATTGGGGCAGGGAGGAAGGAGGCAGGTGCTACATGGGGTGAGGGTGTCTGTGTGCCTGCTGTGAGGTTGCTGTCACTGCGTGCAGTGGATCTGTGCATTAGACAGGACCTGTACTTCTGGCACTGGTGAGAAATTTGTTTTATTTCCAAGGCCCCTCCTGCTCTCTCATGTGGGTACTCACTCTCACACATGTATGCACAAGCATAGCTGTCCCTTGCTACAGCCACGAGATACACAACTAGCATTGTCCTAATTTTGTATTTACTGAATGGCAAATACTGTTGTTTTCTGGCACAGGGGCAGGAAGCAGTGTGCATCACAAGTGTAACAGTGCCAAACACCGCATCATATCACCAAAGGTTGAACCAAGGACAGGTGGGTACAGCACTCATTCAGAGGTACAAAATAACGATGTCTCTGAAGGCAAGAACGAGCACAGTCACGGCAAGGCCTCCAGCCGAGAGAAGAGGAACGGCAAAGTGGCGAAACCAGTGTTGCTCCATCAAAACAGCACTGAGGTTTCTTCCACCAACCAGGTGGAGGTGCCTGACACGACCCAGAATTCTCCTGTGTCCATCAGCAGTGGGTTAAACAGCGACCCAGATATGGCAGATAGCCCAGCTGTCACTGGTGTGTCCAGTATGGCTGTAGCATCAGTTATGGGAAGTTTGTCACAAAGTGCCACCGTATTTATGTCAGAAGTCACCAGTGAAGCTGTGTACACAATGTCACCCACGTCTGGCCCAAATCAACACCTTCTGTCCTCAGATGCAGCTGCACAAGGACTGGTACTTGCTGTGAGTTCAGACGGACACAAGTTTGCTTTTCCAACAACTGGCAGTTCAGAAAGCTTGTCAATGCTACCCAGCACTGTCTCTGAGGAACTTGTGCTCTCCACAACTTTAGAAGGAAATAGGAAAATTCCAGAAACCACCATGAATTTTGACCCAGACTGTTTTCTTAACAATCCCAAGCAAGGGCAGACTTATGGTGGAGGAGGTATGAAAAGTGACAGCATCAATACCAACATAAGGCAGTCACCGACAACAGAACGCAGCTTCAACTTCAATACAACCATCAAAAAAGAAATTAAAACTGAGGACACATCTTTTGAACAACAGATGTCCAAAGAAGCATTTTCCTCCACTTCTGCATCTAACACTCTCACACTCAGTACTGGTTCAGGTTTACTTCCATCTGGAGGAGGTCTGAGCCCAAGTACCACCCTGGAGCAGATGGACTTCAGTGCCATTGACTCCAACAAGGACTATTCTTCCAGCTTCAATCAGACCGTCCAGAGCCCTCACGTCCATCAGACCCCTTCCCCCAGCTTCTTTCTGCAGGATGCCAAACCTCTTCCCCTTGAGCAAAACACTCACAACAATTTGAATGACACAGGTAGCTCATTTGTGAACACGTTAGGAATCTCCAATGTGAAAACAGAGCCCTCGTCCCAAACCACTTCCAACTGTAACGGCACAGTGGAAACCAGAATAGAGTCCACCTCTTCTCTCCAGCTCATGCAGTTCCAAGCAAACTTCCAGGCTATGACTGCAGAAGCTGAAGTTCCCATGGAGACCTCCCAGCAGGCAGAAGGAAATGAAAATCTACTTAAATCAGGGGATCTTCAAGCCTGCAACACAGAACACTACTTGCAGCCTGAGGCCAACGGGGGTATCAGGAATGGAAACAACCTCCCTATTCTCCAAGGAAACATGGTACAAGGACTCTATCCTGTGGCCCATCCTAGCTTAAATAACTCCTCCAACATGGAGCTTAACTTAGACCACTTTGACATCTCCTTCAGCAACCAGTTTTCTGATCTAATTAATGATTTCATATCAGTAGAAGGTGGGAGCAATGCTCTGTATGGACACCAGCTGGTGTCAGGTGACAGTGCTGGACTGTCCCAGCCTGAAGACAGTAACAGAGCGACGTACAACCAGGCCGAAATGTGCATTCCTTGCTGCAGCCCTCAGCAAGCCAACATGCAGCTCAGCAGCACGGAGAACGGAGCCAGCACCATGGCATACATGCACGTGGCTGAGGTGGTCTCGGCAGCTGCAGCACAAGGCACTTTGGGGTTGCTGCAGCAGAGTGGGCGCTTGTTCATGGTGACAGATTATTCACCAGAATGGTCTTACCCTGAGGTAAGTCCAGGGTTTTTACTCAATGATGTTTACTTCTTTATCTTTCGTTGCTTTGGTAATAAGGGAACTGTTTTGTTAAAGCTTTGAAAAGGCTTTTGAAACATTTATCTCCAAGACAGAGCATTCAAGGCCACTTGCTTTTAATTAAGCACTTCATTATCCTGACAGGGCCCTTTCTTCACTTAGGAAGCATCTGAACAGAAAGGTATTGTTTCATGTTTCATTGAAAGCCAGGTCTTTCCCACATGATGGCTTCATGGTGCTACCTAGGCCCAGCAGAGCAGTAGAATTTGCAAACTAGAGCTGTTCCTTAAATTTGTCACTGATGTTCCTAGTACAATAATTCAAGGCCTGCACAGCCTTAATGAGTTCAGCATTTCCCTCCATCTCACTGACTTCCAAAGTCAGTCACATGTCCCATAAGCTGAAAATGGCAGCAGCACAGACCTTGCTGATGTGAAGGAATGCATGAGGAAAGAGACTGAGCCACTAATGGGAAGAGGTTATTTTGAATTCTGTGAAGAAAAAAAAAGGGGGGTTGCGGGCACTGTTGTGTCTGTATGGAGGTGTTCAGTAACTGTTCAGGGCCGGTCTCCCTGTCCCCGCAGTACAGTCGGGTTCTTAGGGGGATGCGGGGCCGTGCCCACACATTCCCGGCCTTCGCCGGGAGCGGCTGCGGGCCGGGCGAGCTCGGCAGGCCCAGGCCGGTACCGGGAGGGCCGTAGCGGGCTGGGAGCAGCACCGGGCGGGGAGAGAGCTGCACCGGGTGTCCCGTTCCCCCGAGCCGGGACAGAGCGGCACCGGGTGTCCCGTTCCCCCGAGCCGGGACAGAGCGGCACAGGGTGTCCCGTTCCCCCGAGCCAGGAGAGAGCTGCACCGGGTGTCCCGTTCCCCTGAGCCGGGACAGAGCGGCACAGGGTGTCCCGTTCCCCCGGGCCGGGACAGAGCGGCACAGGGTGTCCCGTTCCCCCGGGCCGGGACACAGCGGCACAGGGTGTCCCGTTCCCCCGGGCTGCCGCCGGCCAGGCCCGCTGTGCCGCTGCCGGCGGCGGCCGCCCGAGGGCAGCACGGCCGCGGGGAAGGGGCGGCGGGCGCGTTCGGCCGCGCTCCTCCCGCCCTGGCCTCTCCTGCCATGCTGGGGTCTCCCGTTTTTTTCTCACAGGGAGGAGTAAAAGTCCTCATTACCGGCCCGTGGCAGGAAGCCAGCAATAATTACAGCTGTCTGTTTGATCAGATCTCAGTGCCTGCATCTTTAATTCAGCCAGGGGTACTGCGCTGCTACTGCCCAGGTAAGGAGCACTGCTCTCCTACATCTGGTGGTTTCAGAGCCTTATCGTGTCATATACACGTACAAAAGTGCATAGGCATTGAGAAGATTTTCCTTTTTCTTTGGCCTATTTAGTGTGAGAACAGAAATTTGGCATCTTGATACATCACAACAGATCACAAAAATACTATTTAGAATCTGTGAATTAACTTTAAAATAATTATTTGAAATAATTTAAAATAATTCTAAGCATTCCTTTAGTTTTGAAAGAGCAGGTTAAAGAGAAGCTGTTATTCAGGGGTGCACTCACTCCTCTGCTGACTCAATTTGTCTACATTTGCCCCTCGCTACTTACAGCATGAGAATACCTCTAACCTCTCCACAGAGATTTTCAGTAGTGATGGCTCTCAGTATATGACTTAAAGTGGATGCAGAATAACTTGGTTTCATTGCTAGGCCCCAGCTTTCCACTGGAAAGGCAGTGAAGCTGCTCAGTCTTTAGAAACACATGTGATTCTGCCTTTTGCCAGAACAACCCATTAGATTACTCTTAAGCTTAAAATCTCCATGTTTGAATATACCAACTGGTATTTTTAACTTCAGAATTGTCTAGTCACCAAAACACTGTTCAGCACCTGTCTCTTCACCTGCTCTTAGGCCAATACTTAGCACATGGGGTGTCTGCAGGGTCATCCCTAGCTGGGGGTTTCTGTGGGGTGTTCTCTGTCTTACAACATGTACTTTCCTTTTAGCTCATGACACTGGGCTTGTGACTTTGCAAGTTGCCTTCAACAATCAGATCATCTCCAATTCTGTGGTATTTGAATATAAAGCCAGAGCTCTGCCAACCCTGCCTTCCTCTCAGCATGACTGGTTGTCCTTGGATGGTAAGAAGCGTGGGATATTCCTTAAGAAAGCAGACAAAATGTAGAACTGTGAGTGACATAGCTCCTGGTGGGGAGGGATGTAGAGGGGCAAGTTTGTCCTGACAGGAAGGGCTGTGGATGTTAATTAAACTCTTCTCACTGAAAGGTCCTATTAGTTCTGTTAACGTGAACAAAATGTTGCTGCCTTTTATGGAAGGTGACAAAGGGGTGGGCTTTTTTGTCTGAATAGAAAGCTGATCATACTGCCCAGTTTCTAGATGGACAAAAGCATTTACCCTGGAATTGTCTTTCCTGAGAACATTGAAACTTGAGCTTGTGTAGAAAAATGTGTGTTTATTTAAGCAGGAAATTGGGAAGTAGTGAGGCATGTACCAGAGGGACATGCTAAAGAAGTTGGGATGTTACCACTTCCAAAGAGCAGCATGGAGACAGAGCACTGAGAGCACTGTGGCTGTTGCAGAGAGGTTTGTGATGTGGCTGCAAAGGCACGGTTGCAAACAAAAATAGAACTGGCTTTTAATAAGGAGGTGCACAAAGTCTTATGTTCAGCTTCAAAATGGAATTTGCTTGAGAGGATTGCAAGCGTATGTAGGTGCTTTTCATCTGGTGCTGAGGCCTCCCGCTGCCTGTGGAGTGCAGCTGATAGTGAGTGATGGTGATTGATACTCAGCTGTTAGCAATCTCTCCAGGGTTGGCATACCAAGTGGGTGGGTTTTGAATCCCTTGTTTGACGGTTCCCTCAGTGTTGCTGAACTCGGAGGAGCTGAGAAGGTAGCTGTGAGTGCTGTCTCTGGTGTCCCTGCAGTTTCTCTGGGTGCTCTTGGTTTGCAGCCCAGCTCTCAATTAGAGGATGTTATGCTGTGGTGATGGTGGAAGGGAGGGGGACTGCAGCAGTGAACAAACTAGGGCATTGCTAACAGGGAGGGGAAAAAAAAGGTAAGAGGACCGCTGCATTGCAGAGGCCCTTCAGGGAAAAAGACTGAATAATTATACAAACCATGACTTATCAGAAGCCTCTGCCTTGATGCACAGTGCTCCAAAGGGAGCAAATTACACTGTTATTTAAAGGACCAGCTACATCTTCTCATTTAGTGTTAGAGAACAAATGTTAGTTCAGCTAGCCAAGGTAAAAACTAATGTGAGTTGATTCTGTCAGTTGAATAAATACACAAATCCCTGACTTCTCTGTTGGCTTTAATTTCCCAGCTTAAAATCCTTGCCCTACTGACTGTTACATAGTCTTGAGGGAAGATTTTCAAGGAATATTTTTAGTCACAAAATATTGACAAGAACTTTAAAATTCTTCTTAATTAACTTAGTGGAACACTCTGAGTTCCATTGCACTGCATTGTTAAAACACAGTTTATGATTCCAGCTGGAATGACCACTGCCACAGAGAGAGTTAACAGCCATACTCCAAGACCACCCTAGGAAAAGAACAAGCAATTTCCACCTCATCTAAGTTTAGATAAGCAATTCCCTTCCACAGATTTCTTTAAAATACAATCAAAATCACTCTATATGTGAACTCTGTGCTCTCAGTTACATTAGGACAAAAAACACTGTGGTTTTTTTTTGAGCACAGCACAAGTACTGGCCTTTGGCATCACAGAGCAGTCCTGCTCATGACTAGAAGGGTTGTAAGATCATCTCCCACCACATTCCTGCTTCTAGGACTGAATTGAGCCAAGTATAGGAATGGGCAGAGAAGGAGTTTGAAGGCAGTGTGTTCTCTGCCATCCTCTCAAGGGCTCCTTCCTTCATCAGTGTCTGCTGTGCTATGAAGGATTGTGCACCCTCTTCTGAATTATACAGAGATACATGTTTTATTCTGAGTTTTCCTTATTTCACACCATGGATGAGTTAGATCTTTTACAACACTTGACACCAGCTGCTGATGTTCTTGTGTTTTTTCTAGTTAATTAGAATAGTGGTATTCTTTCTTTTCAAATCAAACCTTTGTCTCATAAAGGAAGCACTCTCATGTGATCCTGATCTCTGATGATAATCTTGTCAGCCTTTTCTGTTTTCTATGTAAAACTCAGTTCTCAGAAACCATTCTGTGCTTTTATAGCCATTTGGCCTCACTTTTCCTTCACTGTCTATAGAGAGGTTCTTTTAAGAAAAAAAAAAAAAGCAAATGAGGCTTGCTGAACTGAAGGGCAGAGATGATCTCATGGCAGATGCATAACAAATAATAAAGGCATTTCAGTACAGATTCCCAATGGAAAGCACATGTGTTTGCCTTCCACAGAAGCTTTTGCTGCTTTCAGGAAGTGTCTGTAGAGATGGTGTTTCCTTGGCATGGGACATGATCAGAAATTCCAGGCTATGAATGCTGTTGGCATTACACTGATGCATCTGCAGGGAAGAGGACAGAACCTAAAAATAGGGGCAGGCCATGTGTGTACTGATGAGTCAAGTGTGTATGGGTTGGACAATGGTGTGACTGGTACTGAATGTAAATGGCACTGACGCAGGAGCACCTGACAGGCAGCCTTTGAGCTGCTGCTGGGTTCTCAGTTTATGATCTGTCTTTCCCAGCTGGAGAACATAAAAAGACTGGGGCAGGGCTTTGTGGGTCTCTTGTGTTAGCATGATGTGGCCATACTGCTGGTATCCAAACTCTCACTTTGGCATGGAATCATCTGTGAGCAAACAGCATGTCTATGTGTCTCTGACATTCCCCAGTTTGACAGGTACATGGTTCCTGTACGATGGTGATGTTCATCACCAAAACCCACAGCATGTGTCTGTTTAGTGGGACCGGGTGCCTTTCTTAGAATGTGATGAGATGCAGGACACCAGTCAGGTAGTAAGATGTGTTCAGTATCCGTGAATGTTTTGCAGCTCTAGGAGACTTTCGGTAGTAAAATGTCTGTGTTGATAAACAGTATCGCTGTTTTTCACTCCTCTTTCCATCTGGGTAAGTGTGACTGGTGTTTACATCTTGGATGTTACCATAAAAGATTATCTGTTTGGGTTCTCTCTGGGAAGAGGGACGAATGTTTTGTAGCATGGTACAAGGCTGCGGTGCAGCTTTCAGGGATGTGTGAGCATTGGTAGAGGACACAGATATCTTCTGCCTTGATAGGAGCTATCCAGTAAATTTCACAAGTTTCTATTCATCCTCCCCTCTACTGACTCCTCTGTAGTGTGGAGGCTTTGTCGGTTCTGTTTATATTCCTGCCGAGATGTGTGTGGTGATTTTTTTCCTTTCACACACTGTTTCAGGAAGCCAGTCTCCTACTGCTTTCACTGCATTTCCCAGTCTGTCCTTTTCCATTTTGAACATAATGTGATTGAATTGAGGCAAGAAGTATTTCATTTCCAAGTGTTGTCTTCTCAGCCAGTCTGACTTCATGGTTAGACATCGTATTCCTCTGGGAAGCCGTGTCTGTTCTCAGGCCGATGCCTGACTGCCCTGCTGCCCCGAGGAGTCTGCCCGGGGGCCTGTGGTTCCTCCGTGGATCGTGGGACCGCGCAGTCCCGAAATTCCGCCAAGTTTCAATGCTCTGCAGATTTGCCTTATTAGAGCAATAACTGAAAGTACAAATACCGTGTTGTGTGAGCGGGAAGGTGACCCAGGGATGACGCACCCGGGCCTGCCTCGCTCGCAGCGGCCCGTTCTGGAGCGCTCGGTGCCCGCTGCGGGCCCGCTGTAAACACGGCGGCGCCGCCAATGGGGCCCGCTGACGTCAGGGCGGGGCGGGCCCGGCGGCGGGCGCGGAGCGGGAGCGGAGCGGGGCAGGGCCCGCCCGGCCGCGCCGCGCAGACAATGGGAGGCGGCGGCAGCCGCCGCCCGCCCGCAGCCGCACCGGGCCGGCGCTGAGCGCGGCGCGGGGAGCCCGTCGGACGCGGCCGGCGTCCCGCCATGGGGGCGGCGGGAGGCCCGGGCGTGGGCGGAGGGCGGCGGCGGGACCCGGCGCCACTGCTCTCCGCCCGGGCGCCCGGAGCGCCTTTCGAAGTGCCGGGGAGGCCGGGGGCAGGTGCCGCCCCTCCGGGGCTTGCGGGTGTGAGAGGGTGTCCGGGCGCGGCGATGGCTCCGTGGGCGCGCCCGGGGTGACCGGGGCGGCCGCCTGTCCCCAGCCCCTGCCCGACCCTCCGCCCGGGACGCCGCTGCCTTCGCTGGCCGCCACCGCCCCCGGGGCGTTTGTCACGGCGCAGGGCGAGCCGGGGGGCGGGCGGCAGCCGTGGACCGGCCGCGGGCTCTGAGGCGGCGCCAGTCCCGGGGCGGGGCGGCCCGCGTGGCCCCTCATGCCGGCCCCTGCCCCCCGGAGCCCGCTGCCGACCCCGGCCCCGCGGCCCCAGCGCTCGGGCCGCGATGCTCGCGGCTGCTGAACGGCGCCCGGGCTCGTCCTCCGCCGCGGCCGGCCGGGCCGCCCCGAGCCCCAGCTATGCCGGCCAGCATTAGCCCGTCCGCTGCGGCCGCCGGGGCGCGGGGGGGGCACCGTTGAGAGCCGCCGGCGCTGCGACAGGACGGCGGGGCTCCAGTTGGCTGCGAGGATGCGAGAGACGACAAGCAGGTCTGGGGGGAGCCTGCTCTGCCCGCCCCTGCTGCGGGGTCTGCGCCAGATGCTGACTGGAGCCTCCGCTGATGCCTTGTAGACTTCCAGGTCAGTCCGCTGGTGCCAGGTGTTGTCACATTATTTACCTGGCAGCAGGTAGAGGGACTACAGCGGGGTCCGGGACCCCCAGCCCTGGCAGGTGGACGTGCACATGTGAGAAAGTACTGCTTTCAGTAAGTATTGCAGGATGAAGTGTTGCGCAGTGTTTGTTTGGGTTGAAATCTGCATGCTTCTGTGTTGTGCTTTACTTCACTGCACTTCCACAATGACTGCACGTCTTGCTGCTCGCTGTGTCCCCCTTCGCTGTGCCCCCAGCCGTGGGACGTGGTCGTGTTTTCATGTGCTCGCCCTCCCGTGCTGGTGCTCAGCCCCTCCCGAGCGATGTTGCGATGCAGGCTCAGAGTTGTGACAGCACTTTAATTGTAGCATCACGTGTGCAGCAGGACACATTACATCCGAGCGCCTCCAGCTCACAGCCTCGTGTTCTGAGCTGGCAGGGCACAGGAGGAGGTCGGTAGCTCAGACCTTCTTGGGAACCTTAGGGATGCTGGAAGCACACGTCTGCTCTGCACCACGTTATTGGAAAACTTGTTTTGCAGCGTGCTTTGCCAGAAAGAGTGGGACTAGGAGGAGGACTTCAGGAGACTGTGTGGACTGCTGGCAGTTTAGATGGGGTAAACATGACTGATGTCAGACTTCATGAAAGCGTCCAGGAAAGGAAATCTCTGTCTCGCTTGCTGACCTGTTCCAGTGCTTCACACTTTTGTAGCTTGCAGCAATTCCTATTTATCTAACTTTGTAGCAAATAGAGGCCATTTTATAGTGTGCTGCTCTTCAGTGTGATGATTTCAGAGTGAGTATTTTGACTGTTGTGGTTGCAGATTTAATGAGAGCAAACTTGGGTCAGAATTGTTATTATATGCATACAAAAATACCATACACAGTACTGTAAGCACAGATACTGTGTAGTGTGGCATGAGATGTTTTTTTCCTGTTTGTAGCCCCTTTAGCACGTAGCCCTTGGAGGAGGAAATCTCCAGGAGCCCTAGGTAGTAGCACAGGGCAGGTGAGCAGCAGCACAGCACGTTCTCCCAAGCTGTTGCTCTTTGAGTACATCCAAGAGCATTTTTCCTCTACATTTTTTGTAGCATTGGCACCTGTCAGGTCGATTTCTGACCTGAGATGCAGAGACTGACCTTAGGCAGCCAGATTTTTATACAAATTACAAAACAGCACAAGAAGTGATGTCTTTAGCAATAACCCTACTCTAAAATATATAAAATACAGATGGCATGTTTAAAACCTTCCTTTGTTTCCTGAAGCAGCTGTTCCTGGATAGCATTAAAATCTTGCCCTCCCTAAGCCCTGGGGAAGAGAAGCCTGAAAAATAGGGCAGCAAGTGCTTTATTGCTGTTGGTACAGAGACTGCCACTTGGGGAGGAAGTCAGCCTGAGCAACCTCCTTCTCTTTTCTAGTAATGCTGTGATAAAGTAAGAAGTGCCCTGTTTGAGGGAGCACTGGCTGCTGGGGGTGACAGAGAGGAACAGAGTAATCCCAGATGCCATGGGAGTAATAGCTAAAGTCCTATAGCACTAGAAGAACTACGGGAAAAGTATTGACAGTAAGAAATCATGCCTTAGCAGGTGAATTAATGGCTTAAAATCACTGACGGTACTTGTGTGTGCAGATCTGGATGACTTCATCATTCCTGCCCATGCTCAGTAGTGTTCATTTCTTGGGTGATAGCATGGGGTTGTTTCAGCTGCTGCTTAGGCTCAGAGTGTACAATACAGTGTTTTCCTCAGCTGGTACCTCGGTAGTTGTGGCATTTCTCACTGATCAAAAGCCCTGGAAGTGACCTGCCTCATTAACATAGATACGAATTTGTCCTAGAATATGAATTTTAAATGCTTTCGTTTTCTGGGAGAGACCGTGACCTGTAACAACTTACTGCTAAAAAGAGGTTCTCAAAAGGGGTGTTGAGGATGTAACTGCAGTTTAATATCAGAAATAGGTGTTCCTGCAACAATGCCACTTCAGAAATCAGTATTAAATGCTCAAATTGATACTGAAACCTGAAAGATGTTCAGGATTTGTATTGTACAGAAGAATTGATCAAGATTTTATATAGACCGGTGACAGATGATTTGCAAAATAGAGCAGTGGCACTGTGAGTGACGTGGCCTTAGACTGCTTCCATCCCCACCCACAGCTTGCGCTGGGTGAGAGAATTCTGGCTTGCTCTGCAAAACAGAAAAATGTCTTCATGCTGCATGGCTTTTTTTACAGTGCTCAGCTGTCACACTTGCTCAGTTCAGTCTGTGTGTGCTCATGCAGGGAATGATTTAACACAGAAACTGCCGGTAAAGAAGCAGCACAGGCTGAGAAGCCAAAGCCCTCAGAGTGGCTCCTCCACACCAAAGTATCTAAGCACAGTGCTTGGGAACACGTGCAGATGCAGGTCTTGAACACCACTGTTACCTCAGTGTTTAGAATTCTGGGGGGAACAATTACATGCTGGACAGATGCAGCTTCAGTGGAATGTGCAGGAGATCATGGACCCCTCATCCTTTAGTCCTTCCAGCCAGATACTGTCTGTCGTTTTGGTTGTGCAGCATAGCAAAAACCTCCAGACCTCCAGGGGAGAGTGTGAAAAAAGAGCAAGTGTTGTTCAACACCACTTGCTACTAAGAACTGCCAATTTATTTTTCATCTGTATTTTCAGTAGTATTTTCCCTGTAATAGTTCTGGCTGCACTGCCAAGTCATGTGTGGCACAGACAGTTTCTTACTGTTTGAATCTTGCTTGGCAGAAGAACTGAAGATCCTTTGAGGTGTGTTCTTGTCCAGTACAGCAGTGTGCAGAGATTAGAAAAGCACCTCTCTGTGCTCATTTCTTAAAATTGGCCTGTTAAACAGAGGAGGGCTTGTCACTTACTGCCATGCCTTGCTGTTCCCTTAGCTCTGCACCCTGGGCCATGGTGGTGTTTTGGGTACCACACAAAGGAAGTGCAGAACTGATGTTTGATGAAGGTGTGCCTTTACTACCTGTTGTAATAAAGTGTGGGCAGAGGCAATGCTCTGAGCTGTGTCTGCCTGTGGGGAACACGGCGTGCACAGCTCAAAACCAGAAATCCTGCTGTTGGAAGAGGCTTCGGGTTAGGCAGTGGGGAGGGCTGTGCAGAGAAGGGGCTGTTGGGGTGTGGGTGAGGCGTTTGCAAGTGCGAGTGTAATCTAGCTCCCCTGTCAATGCAGGGTCTGTGCAGTCAGGAGCTGTTACCAGGCTGCACAAGGCACGTGCTTCTGCAGGCTCCAGTGAAAACTTGTGTCACGTAAATGGCTGGCATCTGTTCAGATTCTTACTGAGGAAATTCAGTGTTTATTGGAGAACACTGAGTGAGGAAATGGAGGTGTGGCTTTCAGAATCTTGGAGATGAAACTAACTCCCCTGCTCCCTGCATTTTCCACTCTCTCTATGCCTGCTGTGGTGGCTTATTGACCTCTTGATACAGGTGTGCTTTAAATAAATTGTGAAGGGATCTGGGTTAAGAAAACACCATTCGATTAAACCAACCCTGAAAAAAAATAAATAAAGTAACATTAAGCAATATCCAAGTTGCCTGGGTGTAGCTGTGTAAGCATGCAGGCTGTAACTCTAAGATGGTAGCTGATGTAAACAACCACGTATTCTTGGAGGATTTGTACCAGAATTGTTCTGCATCTTTAGATATGATCAGTGAGGAACCTGCTGTCATTACTGTGATCAGTAGTAGGCTCTTTCACAGTGCAGATGAAAATGAAGCTTGTTCTGCACTTAAAAGATGGTTTGTGTTTTAGGGAAATGAGTAGCAAACTCAAACCAATTGCTTACTACTGGTGAAAATCTGACCAGGCTGCTGCTCTCAGTCCCTCCCTGCTGGGACAGTTCAGCTCCCCTCAGGTTGCCACCACCTCTCCTTGTTATGCTAGGGGAAAGATAGTGAGAAGTAATTTTGGTGTTACATTGATATTGTTAAATTTGAATAATGTCCACGAAAGATACAGTGTTTAGAATATTTTCTGTGAAATTATTCTATATCCTAGAGATACAGAAATGTGGTTATTTTCTTCACCTTTAGTGGAGGAAACTTGAAGAACACCTTCAGAAACTGTCTCTGTAGTTCCCTGAAGAACATGAAAACATTTCTTAGATTGATATGTAATGGAAAAACTCAATAAATGCACAAATTTGCATGTCTAACTTTTTAGCTTGCAAAAAGGTATTCTATCATCATAAGCAGAATTTTTGGGCAAAACCTTAAGTATGTGAACATGTTTGTATCCCTGTGGATATTTGTTGCCTTTGGACAGAGTGAGGGTGCTTCCAGTGCAAGATGTTTCCTTAGGCTTGGGCTGTTTAGAATTCCTGTAGCAGGAGAAAAGCTTATTTGGACAGTGATTTTTATGCTGTTGAGCTGTCATCTTCAGTGCACTGCAAGAGATTTGCTTGTGATGAGATCCTCTTCTGGCAAGAGGAAGACGAGAATGTGGAAATTTTTCCTGTAACTTCAGTGCCTGTTAAGCAGGTGGCCCTGCAGAGACCCCTGAAGTGATCAAGAGAGAAAAGATTGTGACTAGAAAAATGATAAATAACAGGATAAAAGGTCTTGAGTTTCTCAGAGTGATAGCTGTAGCGTTCAGCCCTGTGGCTCTTGTAGCTCTTCTCTCAGGTATTGCAAGGTACATCTGTTGGCTCATCAGCAGTGAGCGGAGCAGCTGGACATGGTCCAAAGTGCTGCTAATGTGGTGCGTGTTCAGGGCTGGGGTGGGAGAGGAGAGTTTTGCCTCATGGCTGAGCTCAGGAGAAACCTTGGAGGAAGATGTTCACTCTCCCACTCCTTCCCTGCCCCCCTTTTTTTCTTTTTTGTGGTTTGGTTTGAGGTTTTTTCTTTGTTTGGGTTTTTTATTGTAGGTTTGTTGTTGCTGTTAGTTTGTTGGGGTTTCTTTGGCAGACTAGTGCATGTACTTCAAGTGACCAGTTCCTTTTGAAAGGGACATCTTGGTCCCCATGGTTACCCATCTTGGTGTAATTGGTATTACAGAATAATGAAAACACTATATATAAATAATTTTGGAATTGTCATCAGTTGTGGCTTGCTTAGGCAGCAAGTTTGGTCACCTGGAAAACGGGCAGCATAGGGGCACCTTCCCTGCACTGCTGCCCCACTTACCTCATTTGCTGCCTGCAGCTTTCTCATTTGGGGCTACACCCTGCTCTGGGCAAATTCTGGTGGTCTCTTCTAGACACAGAGAGGGCTCTGGCTCTGGCCATGCTGTGCTGGTGCTCCAGAATGTTTGTACTTCCTGTTTCACCAATAGCAGCATATTTCTGAAATAGGAGTCCTGTCCTTAGTATTTTCCAGGAGCACTGCCAGGGTGTCTGAATAGGAATAGCTGGGAGCACCAGATGCTGTTTTGAATTCTGCTTCTTGAGAAAAATTCCCACCTTTCATTTCTTTGGTTTAGTGTTTCTGTCTGGGGACATTTGTGGGTGACAGGTATATCTTTGGTAACTTCAGTCTTCTGACAAAAAAATTACAGTTCTCAGTATCTTTAGCTTGGGATCAGGAAAGGTGGAGGCTTCACTCATTACAGATCATAAAGCCCAGAGAGAAGAGCCTGGGAAATAGTTACAAACATAGGGCCCTCCATTTCTGTTCCAGAGTGGTTTCAGATTGAAGGAAAAAAGGGGGAAAAACAGTAACATGTACTTCTGCATTTCACTGGAATTGTTTTCTCCTTTTGTTTCCAGATATACAGAAGCATTCTCTCTTGACCCCTAAATGAGTAGGAGCAAATCCCAGAATCTTGCAGCCCTGAGCTTTAGTGGTTTATTACTCCAGTTCAAGCCACATTTCTTTTTAAAAGATGCTGCTCCTGCCTGTACAAGGCTGAGGGCTCAGATGTGATACCCAGTATGGTTTGCTGCTCTCAGCTCTAATAAATGCGAGTGCTGGTGCCCAGCTAAGGGAGACTGGCATTACCTGTGTGGAACAGAGCCGTTCCTGCAGGGCAAGCGTGGCCGCTTTTCCAGGTGCCCGAGCTGTCGCAGCTGTGTTTGCACGGGCGGGAGGGGACGGCTCAGCGGGGCCAGGGCTCTGCCAGTCTCTGCAGTGGACGTGCTCCGCCTGGCAATGGGGAGGGAGGAGACAGCGGTGTGGACTGCACTGCAGCACACTGCAGCACTCCTGGAACAAAGATTTGCTGGGCAAACCGGGCTTGTGTTGCTGCCGTGTGCTGAGCGCAGCTGGGGGACAGGGCCCTGCCGCGGCATCAGCGCCATGAGTGTTTTGTGATACAGCTGCCAGTCCTTTCCCCGGGGCTTTGCAATTAACAGGGCAGCTGAAGGATTAGTAAGGCACTAATAATAAGTCTTTTGGACTAGTGAGATCACCTCTGACATGAGGTTAGATGGGAGTTGCTGGCCTCAGTCCTTTGTCCCTGGCTCTTGAGCAGCCAGAGTGGGATAATGAAGCTGGCCAGAAGGGAGTGGAGCTCTTGCCTGTGGTCAGACCACAGCAGCCTCTTGGTGAGAAGGGGATGTCTCCAGCCAGTGGACCTGAGCTGTCTCATAGCAATGGTCTGCAGTATGGTCCTTAGTGCAGTACAGGAGAGAGCCACATCTCTCCCATACTCTCTAGTGAGAGCTGTGCCTTGGAGTGTAGCATGTGAGTACTACAACCTTCCAGGGAGGGCTCTGTGTTCTTCCTGGAGAAGACTGTCATGTTTAAAACTTCATCAGAGCTTGGTGCACATACTCCTTTTGCTGTCAATGGGCTTGGTTCTGGGTTTATAAGTGTTCTGCAGCATCACACCCTCTCTATGGATGCAAGAAACTGAACAATATTAGGGCTGTCTCTCCCTTACTGTTCACTACCTATGTTCTTAGCATAATACCAAGATTCATTAAATGTTCCCTATCCACCCATCCCAATCCAGCTTCACATGAGCTGCATGAAACTTATCCCTTATGGGTCAACAAGACAGAAGGAGATCTGCATTTGCAGCCATTCCCTCTGCACTGACTGGCCCTGTCCAGAGAAACATTGCTCAGTTGATCTCTTCTGCATCAGGTTCAGCAGTGATCTGTCTGAACCTCCCTGCTCTGCCATCCAGGCCTTAGTAGCTGTAGGATAGTGCTATGTTAAAATGCAGTGAGGGAAAAATCAGTAACACAGCCCTGAGACTTCTGCAGGGACCAGAGTTGCACGGCTTTCCAGGGTGGTGTTACAGGATTCAGTGATACGCCAGTTTCTGGAAGTTCTGTTTCTGGCACTTGGCTGAAGCTGTTTTCCAAGAAAGGGAGCCTGTCAGGGAAGGAGCAAGTACCCTGATAAAGGCTTCTTTTCCTAAGCACAGAAGGAAGCAGAGGAGTCCTTTTCTTCCAGGTACCATTATTGCATGATTCCAGGTGGCAAGTGAAGCCAGTTTTAGGATTCTTGTAAAGTAGGGGGCGACTCTAAAATGGCAGATGTGATCCTACTGGAATGCTCTCTGAATGGGTATATTTGCTTAGAGTTTGTGTTTTGAAAGACTTTGCATTACCCCTAGTATTGTGTGCGTACAGCTGGACTCACAAGGAAAGGGATTTGTCATCTGCCTGCATTTTTCATTTTTCTGTCTGTTTTCTGTAAAGAAGTTCTCTGGAATTGTAGTCAAAGGGTTGCTGCAGGAAGTTAAAGAGCTAGGATACTGCAGGGCAAGTGTGTGGCGTGCATTTGCAAGTAGAGCAAATCTCTATCACTTCCAGGATAGCTGTTTGTGACTTCCTGTAGTTAGTTTGCTGTCAAAACTTGAGCTTCCTTTCCATGGAAATGTCCTTACTCTGGCTTTCTCCAATCTAGATAACCAGTTCAGGATGTCCATATTGGAGCGACTTGAGCAGATGGAGAGGAGAATGGCTGAAATGACAGGCTCCCAGCAACACAAACAAGGAGTAGGAGGCGGGAGCAGTGGGAATGGGAACAGTGGAACACAGGTGCAGGTATGAACCCTTCTGTATCCAGACACAGCTTTGTGCTTTCTTACCAGAGGTTTTTTGGGGGATGGGGTTTGGAAAGGGTTATAGTTTGTCCTAAGTAACAAGTCTGGTTTGTGGGTGTCTAACAGCAGCTGTTTTTCAGTTGCTTTTGCCACTGTCTCAGTACTTGTAGAAGTGGAAGGCTGCCTGTTCAGGGCAAGCTGCAGCTCCTCTCCCTGGTTAAACTGGGATGTGTGTGGTGTTTCAGTGTGTTTCTGGGACTGGGACCCTGGGCAGCTGCTTTGAGAGCCGCGTGGTGGTGGTGTGCGAGAAGATGATGAGTCGTGCGTGCTGGGCGAAGTCCAAACACTTGATCCATTCAAAGACTTTCCGAGGAATGACACTGCTCCATCTAGCCGCTGCCCAGGGCTATGCTACTCTCATCCAGACCCTCATCAAATGGCGGTAAGACCCAGCCTGCTGGACTCTGGGGTGTCAGTACAGGCATGGCAGGAGCATGTATAAACTCTGCTCAGTCCACATTTCTGGTTGTCTTGTACAAAGAGCCTAGGGCCTGAATTTGTTCCCATCCCCTGATCTGATGGGACCTGTCTCTTGAGTCCAGTCATGGATGTATCATGCTCTTCATGTCTGTGGTGGGGGCATTGTCGGTAGTAAATAAACGTGTTGTGGGCTTGTGTGTGACCTCTGCCCTGTGGTACAGCACTTGGGATAAATCTGTGGATAGACAGTGATCCTGACATGGCTACAGAGCATCATTCCTTCTCTTGTTTCCCCTGCAGCACCAAACATGCAGACAGCATTGATCTGGAGCTGGAAGTTGACCCTTTGAATGTGGATCATTTCTCCTGCACTCCTCTGGTAAGAGCAGGGTCTGAAACTTCTGAGAGAGTTTGAGGGCCCTTTGTGGGAGTTCTTTCTGATGTGTTACTTTCCTAAAGTGTTTCTCTGCGGAGAGTAGATGTTCCTGCTTACATGGTAAGACATGGTGCTATCAGCTTCCTGGCATTTTGTTGAGAAAGAGCACACAGAACAAAACTTTGTCATTGAGAAGCATGAGGAAGGGGGACAGACAATGGTTCTGGTTAGTGTTTTACACAGAATCTAGTCTCCACTATCATGGTGTGGAAAGGACTTTACATGCCTTCTTTCACATTGTCCTCTGTGACTGTTTGACTGTAGAGGTTGTAAAGTTACAAACTTATCATGGTCACTGGAGTCATGAAATCATGACTCAGAACTTAAACAAAAAGCCAAAACAGATGGAACCAGAACTGCCACTTTACATCTCAAGAGTGTTGATTTTATTATTCCCAACCTTTGGTCCTATGTGCATGCTTCTGACCTCAGAGATTCCTTTGTGTATGAAGCTGTTCTGTCTCTGCAGTGATGTTAATGTCACAAAAAAAGCCCAAAACAAAAGAAAACAAACTTTTTTTAGTTTAGTCAGCTTTATTTGTCAATTGGAGTTTTCTCTGTTGTAGGAGAAAACAGCATGTATTCAGTCCTCTACATTGGCCTTTTGTTAGGTTGGGACACTTATAAATGTAATTTGCTGGCTTTGAGCATGTCATGGTTTTGTTTGTCAGAACAGTTTTTCCTTGAGCTGGGACCAGACCTCCACTGCATTAATAAGAAAGGAGAAGGCAGGTCTCCCAGTGGGTCAGTTACCTTTTCTTCTTTAGATGTGGGCATGTGCCCTGGGCCACATGGATGCAGCTGTTGTGCTGTACAAGTGGGACCGCCGAGCCATCTCCATTCCTGACTCTCTCGGGAGACTGCCGCTGGCCATTGCTCGGTCTCGGGGCCACGTGAAGTTGGCAGAGTGCTTGGAGCAGCTACAGCGAGATGAGCAAACTCAGCTTGGGCAAAACCCCAGGATTCAGTGCCCCTCGAGCACAGACTCCAACACAGAGAACTGGGTGTCCCAATGGCACAGTGAGCTTGTTGCTTCTCAGGAGCCTCAGAAGGGAGTCACAGTGATTTCCAGTACAAACACAGGTAAAACATCCTGGAGGGCATGCTCTGTTTTGCTGACATTTAACATGTGAAAATGTGGCGGCAAGGAGCTTGGGCAGAAGGTGCCACCTGGTAGTCTTGCTGTCTGTGCTTAATTCTTTTCTTGTGCTCCATACACTTGCATAAGCATCAGGAGTGAATGCCTGCTTTGGAAAGACTTGTGTATCTTAGGAGTGGTTGAGACAGTATCCTTCCTGGGTGGTTGTTATTCGCATTGCACATCCTCTCAGGTGCCGGTGGAGCACAGTGCAAACTTTGGCCTGAGACAGAAGCTGTTGATGTTCCTACAGCAGTCATGAGTTGCATGTTTAGTTTTGACCATTGATCTGTTTGTTTACAGAGCTGAGGCGGCCAAGGTCAGAACCTTCCAGCTATTACAGCAGTGAGACTCAGAAAGATTACCCTGCACCCAAAAAGCATAAGCTGAGCCCTGAGTATTTTCAAGCCCGGCAAGAAAAGCTGCTTTCCACTGCACTGAGCCTGGAACAGCCAAGCATTAGGAAGCAGAACTCCAGCTCCAAGCAATCCTCCACTGAGACAATCAGCCCCAGTGAAGGGCTGAGGGACTATGGCCGGGAGCTCTCCCAGCACATCCCAGAAGTTACTGGGTACCGGGGCTCCGGCAGCCAAGCAGGCATCAAATGGAACGCAAAGGACATTTATATTGGTGTGTCTGCAGTGCAGGTGGCAGGGAGCCAGAAGGGCACTGCCCTGGGGAAGGATGCTGTGGCCCATCGGCTGCGCCAGCGGGAGCAGATGAATGTGTTGATGATGGCCGACAGGGAGATGGTGGATGCAGAACTCTTGTCCTACAGGGACAACGCAGGGGATGAGGACTGTTTACACCACATGGATGAACTGCAGGTAAACACACCCACAGCACCAAGATCGGCAGTCTCATAGAGCGTGGAGGATCCTGACCATGAGAGATTCCTATGGAGGCCTCTAGAAACTGAATTGTGCTTTGAGGAAGGAGGTGGCCACACAGCCAGTGTATACTTTCTTCCAATTTCAACACAGACATAAAGTCTAATAGTCAGCATTTAGGGTTCTACACTGGCATACACTTCAACAGTGTACAGAATGCACAAAATTGCAGTTGTGCAAGGAAAAAGGAAGGAGCAAAGCCTGATCACAGAGGTGCCTGTCACTCAGGTGGCCCAATAGTCCTGTGGGAGCTGTGCAGCAGTCCCTACAAAGACAAGATGTGAGGTAGTGCTATGATTACAGGCCAGGCATCTTCACTTCAGAGGGAAGGAGGGAAGAGTGGAGAATGGGAGAGACAGTGGGTTTGAGAAGGAAGAATCCTACTAGGTATGGAGTAGAGGAAATAAAAATACAACAAAAGCAGGAGAGACGTATGAGAAGTAGTCACTGGGAGAAAGATATGTTGTTGTCTGAGCAAATGGGTAATGGGAACACAGCCTTACCTGTTCTACCTTGGCATCTCTGAATGTTCTCCTCTGGCTGGTGTAACATGAGTTAAGCAGAGCATTGCAAAACAATAACAGTTTTCTGTTATCTGAGTTGAAAATTCCTGTGGAACTTGCTGAGCTGAGGGATGTCATTCAGGATTCCTGGCAACGTTTTGTCCCAAGTTTAACTTCTTTTGAGCTGCCTTTAATGTCCTGTTCTGCTCTACTGCACATCTCAGCAAAAGAGCAGCAAAGTCAGTTTTCCTCTGGAAATAACATACTAGTGTCAGCTGTAGAGGGAGAGCTCAGAGACCTTGCAGCAGATCTCTTGACTCCCCATAAAGGAAAAAAAGAAGTCTGGGGAATATGAAACCCTGCAGTGCTTGGTATGAAGAGGCAGAAAAGCAAATAAGCATTGGCTAATGGATTTCTCTCCACTGCTGAGACAAACAGTACACTTCAGCTTCCACAGGTTTGGGCAAAATGAAGAATTCTGTCTCAAGCTGGGCTGTAAGCACAAGGCACCTTCTACCAGGGAGCTAAAGTTTGCTGTTCTTTCCTCCTTGACAGGTGAACATGATGACACTTGCAGAGCACATTATTGAAGCTACGCCTGACAGGATCAAGCGGGAGAATTTTGTGCCAATGGAATCGTTGCTGGTGGAGAGGACGGACAGTGCTGCCATGAGCACCACCATGAGCTGGCTGGCCAGTTACCTTGCTGACGTTGATCACTTGCCCAGTGCTGCACAGATCAGGTCAGTGAAAGCTGTGAGGTTGCTCTGGGTTTCAGTGTGGTGTGTGTGCTGGACTGCATGTTCTGACTCTTCAGCCTGCAGGAGCCAGTTCTCAGTGAGACTCAGTTCTGGTCTTGCAGGCCCAGGCACACTCTTGTGCTCAGATGTATTGTTGCCAGCACAGCTACAAATTCATGGAATGGGGGTTTCACTCCAGCACCACATCTGTGCCGTGCAGGACAGGCAGGCTCAGGGGATGTTGCTTGGAGAGAGGGAGGGAAACATAAACTTCTGTCTTGAACTCAGAAATGTTGTTGTCCTTATCTGTGATGCCAACCCAAGTTCTTTGTAAGCCAATAATTCCTACTGTGATTGGTATTTCAGAAGTCTGTATAGTGAACCCCTGACCCCTTCTTCGAACACCAGCTTGAGCCCTGCAGGCTCACCAATCAGTGAAATAGCTTTTGAGAAACCCAGCCTTCCCTCGGCAGCAGACTGGTCTGAATTTCTGAGTGCATCCACCAGCGAGAAGGTAGAAAATGAGTTTGCACAGTTAACTCTGTCTGATCATGAGCAGAGAGAACTCTATGAAGCTGCCAAACTCGTCCAGACAGTATTCAGGAAATACAAGGTATGTGGCCCAAGTGTCCAGTGTCTTCCTTGATGGTTGTGGAAGAGAGTGTAATTTGTTACAAACCAAAATGTGGGTAATATCCACTTTGGGGACAAAAATACAGTTTCTGTCATAACCTTTTCAGTGCTTCTGGCATTTGCTTGTTGATGTTTACCCAACAAGTGCTGTATGGGGAGTGCCTTGCCTTGGCACATCTGCTGTGCCAGAGCAGCACTCACAAAGCACATCCTCAAAATGTAGCCCAGAGGTTCTGCTTTTAGTTGCCCATTTGGTGTAAAGATGCATTTTGAAGGTTTGTTCCTTATGTGAGTTGACAGCAGAGATTTCTCCAGGAGATGCCTAGGCCCAAGTTAGACCAGGTGGCATTGAAAGAAGAGGTTTGCCCTGCCAGCAGCTGAGCCACATCTCCTGTCCTGGGCTTTGGTGCACTCTGACTGATGCTGCTCCTTTCTTTCTCCACACAGGGTCGTCCTCTCCGGGAACAGCAGGAGGTGGCTGCTGCTGTTATTCAGCGTTGCTACCGAAAGTACAAACAGGTAATCAAGAAAGTGAAATGTTGTGAAACACGTGTGAGCGCCACGAACACACCCCGTTGTAGTGGGCATTGTCCCACTGTTTCTCTTGTGTGCTTTTCAGTGTGCAGTAATGGAATACCTTGCTGAGGGAAAATGGAAAAGGGAAGAAGATTTGTGTTCTGAATCTTGGTTTTGGAGGGAATCCTTGAAATTTGTTTGTGATAATGCCTTGTTTTTGCTGTGAGATGGAGAGCTGTGATGTATTCCATATTGGCCTTTATGCATGCTACAGCCTGAGGAGACTGTTCTCTGACTAGTTGCTTGCCAAATTTCATTGTGAAACTGAAGTTGGTTTTGCCTTTGATAAAGGTGAAGATGAAAAATAGGTTGTTTTATTTTGCACTTACTGAACTTTTAAATGATGGGAAATCACATGTTATAGCTTTACACAAGTTTTTCAGGGACTGAGACTGTTCTCCAGACTCTGGTTGGAGACATGTTTTCAGACTGAGTTCTCAACCCTAGAAAAAGAAGATACTTTTCCTTTTTGGTTGGGGTTGTTGTTGTTGTTTGGTTTGGTGTTTTTGGGTTTTTTTTGGTGAGGACTAGAGCCCACATCCCTCTTTGCACTCTACCCTGCAAGACACAGTCTGTCTAATGCCTGGCAGCTTGTTAACAGAAAGTGAGGCAAGGCACCTGTGCTCTTTTGCATCCCTCAAAAACATGTATTTGGGAAGTCTTTCTAGTGTTAGGTGACTGCATTGTGGTTCACATCCAACCCATCATATGGCTTTCATTCTAGAGTGATGCTTCCTGTAGTAGGGAAGCTTAATTCCTTTCAAAAACTGCTTGACAAATTGCTTTATTTTGGATTCTGGAATTGCTTCTTTTTGAAAGAAGATTGTTTGGATCTTTCTGTTTTGTTTTGTTTTTTCCTTTAATTCTTTATTTGCCAGAACTAACTAACATTAACTATGTATTTTTCTGTTTCTCCCTAAGCTTACTTGGATAGCCTTGAAGGTAATACAAATACAAACACTCTTTTGGAAACAGTTCCCCATGGGTCACTAACTTTCACACTCAGTATAAACCAGGAGAACCTGGCATTTTGGAGAAACCTTTTAATAGCAATTAATAAATGCCTGTGGTTGAGAAATCACTGACAAACCAGACTTTCTGGGAGTTGTGTAGGGACTGCTGTGCCACAGTTGGATCAGCTCCCATGAGCAGGCATGGGCTGAACTGCTGGAAGGGTTTTGCAGCCAGTTTCCAGAGGAGAGGCTTTCCTTTAGTGCTCCTGTTCAGCTGTCACTTGGTGACCTTTGCCTTGGCATTTGTGGAGCACAGAACATTTATCCCACCTGTGAGCCAATGTCCTCTGCATTCTGCTTGTCTGCTGAAGTATTATATCCTTTTTGAAATACCTGTGTGCTGAATTCCTGAGACCAACATCTCAGTGTATTGCTGCTCTTGCTGGAGGCACAACTATTGATGCCAGTCTTAAACTGTTCACTAGTAATTCTCGGCTGTAAAGATGGGTTTCCCAGCTGTGCAATATCTTGATCTTGTCAGATTCTAGGATCAACTGAGATTTTCCCAGAGCTACCAGCAGGGAAGGTATGCTTTTCCTGCAGAGAATTTGTCCTTGGGTGATATTCCACGCACATCTTCCCCCTGCCCTGTGGTTTTGTGGCAGGCTGAGGACTGTTCTGTCGGCACCAGTGGCTTGAGCTCTGGGACACTGAGCTCACCAAGGCTTTCTTCTTTGGTTTAGGTTAGGAGTTTAGGTGACATCACCACTGATCCCCTTCCCAGAAAGAGGAAAGGAACCAAGAGGAGGACAGGGCACAGCTACTCAGGTCTTAGAATTGCATGCAAACATATTGGGGTCTGGTCTATGCAGTGACTGCTAATTTCTCTTTCATGTGCCTTATTCCTCTGATCTGTTACTGCCCTGCTCAGCACAGGTTTGTGACTGGATTGGAACAGTCACAGCTCAAGGCATGGTTTTGTATTTGAACCCTTCTGTTCAAGGGTTTGTAACTCAGCCACAGAAGTCCCATCTGGGATAAAACTAAGAAGGAAAACCATTACCAGCCCATGACTTACTTAAATCAGTGAATTTAAAATCACAATATGATCCTTTAATTAAAAAATGTTAAAAAGGAAGGAAACAACCCAGTAGGAATTAATAATGGCAAACTATAACTGTTCCTAATGACTGCTTCAATTCCAAAAAGTGAAATTTGGTAAATGGTGGTTTGTGATGACATTGGACAATTTTTTTGCTTTGGAGTTATGTTGGGAGTGTTGTTTGTTTGCTTTTGGGGTTTTTGGTCCCAGTAGAATGGAAAATATTGAGGTACTGAGATCTGTTAGGACATTACCCTGTACCTGCTACTCATCTGTCTGATAAAGTGAGCAGAAGTCAAAGCTGTTAAAATATCCAGGAACAATAGACACATCAGTTTTGAAAGTATTAAAACTTACCAAAACAAGATCATCAAACACTGAAAACCTCTGTTATAGTAGTATGTGTGCAACTTCTATACATTATTCTACATTGCCATCTTAGGACTTAAAAATATGCATGAATGCACATGGTTTCTGTTAAGTGGTCGTGACCTTACATGCTGTCAGAGGAAAAGGATGTAGAATAAAGATTTTCTCTTTAAGAGTTTGTGCTTCCTTTACTTGAATTATAGGGCTAGAAATAATACAGTGCTAGGTGGCATTTGGGAAGTGTGTGACTGTTCCTGCAAATTTGTGAGTTCATTGGATGCTTATTATGGATTTCTAATGAGATTTAGTTTTGCCTATGTCTTAGGCTCAGTATTAGACTTACAACTCTTGTGGTTTTGGGGGTTTGTTGGGGTTATTTGGTTTTTCGGAAAGATGGGGACAGACATTTGTTGCAATAGGACAAGTGGTAATGGTTTCAAATTAAAAGAGGGTAGGTTCAGATTAGATATAAGGAAGAAAATTTTTACAATGAGGCTGGTGAGTCACTGGCACAGATTGCCCAGAGATGTGGCAGATGCCCTATCCCTGGAAACATTCAAGAATAGGCTGGATGGGGCTCTGAGCGACCTGATCTTGAAGATGTCCCTGTTCATTCTGGGGGGTTGAACTAGATGGTCTTTAAAGATTCCTCCCAGTGCAAACTGTTCTATGATTCCATTAATCCAGTCAGACTGTTCCGCAGGAGGAAAAGCAGGTAGTTGATTTCTTAATGCAGACTAAGTTCTGCCCCTAATCTCATAGTTGTTCCAGTTTGCTGTCACCATTTTCTTACACAATTCTCAGTCAGGGCATAGATACTCATTTTCTTCTCATCACGTCGTAGCAGTGGCTCAAGAGTCTTTCACTGTAGGAACCTGCTTCTTCCTGGTCTTATTGGGATGCCTCAGCTTCTCTTTGTTTCTGTTGTAGTATGCACTTTATAAAAAGATGACGCAAGCTGCCATTCTTATCCAGAGCAAATTCCGAAGTTACTATGAGCAGAAAAAATTCCAGCAGAGCCGACGAGCCGCGATGCTGATCCAGCAGTACTATCGCAGCTACAAAGAGTGTGGCAAGAGGAGGCAAAACCGTCGGGCAGCCACCATCGTACAACAGAAACTCAGGTGAGCTCTGGGGCTGCTGATGCTATTGGGATCTTTATATATTGTTTTTGTGCTCTTGGAGGCTGTGCTGTGCTCCACAGACAAAGGCCAATGGGAAAAGGACTGTGGTTGATAGGATAATTATTCTTGCATTTAGTAGTATTCTCCCCCGTTTTGCCTACACTTCAGTGTTGGGGTTTTTTGTGTTTAGAAGCAGTCTGCTTACCAAGAAGCAGGATCAAGCTGCTCGCAAGATTATGCGGTTTTTACGACGCTGCCGCCACAGGTATGACACTATCTTTTGGTATCTGCCCTTCCTTAGAGCAGTGTGATAATATTCAAGTGTGTCTGCAACGAGTGCAGTGTAAATATAATAGAATCAGCTCACTACAGATCTTTTAATCAAAGAACAAAGTTGAGCTGTTTCCAAGATGCACTGTCAAAAATGAAATCTTTAACTTAGGACTGTTGCTGAAATAGAGTTGTGTGCAGCTCCATTGCTTATAATGTGAAACGGCCCAGGCTGTTTGACTTTAAAAGCTGGACATGAGGAAGTCTGAAAAAAAGCTTGTTAAATCATAGCTACAGCTTCTGAGTGCCGCCCAAAACATTCATGGTATGTGGGAAAGTGCAAAAAGTGATGACATCTGGTGTGTGCTGGAAATGGCTTTAGTTTGGTCATAGAATCATTTGGTTGGCTCTCCTCAAGTGCGTGTTCTCTTCAGTGTGGGTAGGTGGGATGTGGCAGCAGAGCAGCACAGGTTAGTTCACCTCAGCCGCTCCACAGACATGAAGATGAGCCAGCTCCTGCCAGTGTGGGAACAGCACAGGCTTGCCAGAGTGCTCCCCTGTGGCAGCCAGCACTGCCACACCAGCGGGGTGTTTGCTGTGGTTTTTAGCTGAAAGGATCCCTTGTATGATCAAGTTGCAAACTGGGACTTTGCCTAGACAGTGGTGAATCCTGATGTTTCTGACTCTACCCCCTCCATTCTCACTACCCATGCATTTCATCTACTCAGGAGCTGGTCACACCCAACGCATTTTGAAGCATGTTTAGTTCAGTCCAGGGACATTTAACAAGGAGAGTTCTTACAGGCATGTGATAGACTCCTGATTTAGAAATGGACTTAGTCCTCATTGTAGGATTTTAAAGCTGCACTTTGCAGGAGGTCAGTGTGGCTCATGCTATGGAATATGGAACTACAACTTACCTGCAGGTTCAGTGGGAAGTAACATGTGTGGACAAGAAACAGGGCTTTGTAGTTCCCAGGCTGATTCCAAGTGCTCTTGAAACAGCCACAGTCATTGATGAAGAAGCACAAGCGACTTCTGACTTTCAGAAGGGCATGTGAAAGAGACCAGAGGGGTTGTTTTGTTGTGTTTGTTGTTCAGCATGTTCTTGAGGTTCAGAACTTCTGTATCCTCTCAGATCTGCTTGAGATCCAGGCAGTCCCTGGGGGAGCCACGTGCCAAGTTTCCATCCGTGGGATCTCTGGGGTCAGCCTGAGAGGCTCTTAGAGCCACCTCAGACACAAGCCCAGAGAATTCCTCTGGTCTGGCTGTGTTCCTGGGGTTCCCACCAGCACCCAGGATGTGCCATGCACTCCAAACAGGGCTCAGTTAAGACTCCAGCTGTTGAGTAACACAGAGTCTGCAGGACTTAAATTTCCCATGATTCCAACAGTTCTTAATTTGAGCTCGTTGCCTTCCTCTTTCTCAGTGTCTCCTCTTCCTCTTGTAGAGAGACTCTGCTCATTTGCACCACTGAAGTTTGCAGGCAGACCCAGGGTCAGTCTGCTCTCTCCAGCAGCATGGTCACTGCTCTGGGCATCCCTGTGGGATGGGTTTAGCTCTTGGGGAGTTCCAAAGAGAAGTTCAGGGTCAGGGGGGATTCACTGTCTTTAGGCTCTCTCTGGCTCACAGCACATTGCGCAGGGCTTGAATTTCTGCAGCAGCGCAGTCCTGTCCCATGTCCACGGGCACTTGGTCAGTGGTTGTGGTTGCTTAGGATGTAACAGAAGGAGAAAGTGACTTGCCTCCACTGAAGATGTTAACCGTGTTTCAAAACTGCCTTGCTTTTCCTTCTAAAATAGAAATGATCACAGGGTTATGGTTGCGTATTTTCTCCAAGCAATCATTAGAGTTTAAAACTGAGTTAATGTAACTATTATTAGTAATTGACAAATTTGAACAGGAGCATTGTGGCATTTGTAAATGCTAAAAGTGAAAGCAAGACTTACCGAAATGACATTACCAGCATTCAGAATCTGCTTGAAAAATACATAAATTTACCACATTTATAGAACTGTTAAGAAACATGACAGGTTTGAGTCTCATTCCCCATTTTCCTCCTGCTTGCTAAAAAAGCTCTAGCAAGCAGGAAGGCATTTTCCAACAGAGTGTACACTTCATGCTCTGTACGCTTGGGCTGCATCTGTGTTCCTGGGGTCACACTGCTTTAGTGTCTCACAGACCCTTGTGCTCCTCTGGCTGCTGGAACCACACAGGGATCTGGTGCCTCTGCTCTGCGGTCAGTGACAAACACCATGCAAATCAGGTCCTTTGAACTTTATTACCATGCAGGATTTTGCAGACAAATTAGAAGCCTTTAGATTGAGTAAACAACTGTAAAGGAAAATATAATACTGGAAATTACACAGATCATCTGTTTAATAGAACACAGCTTCACTTGCTCCAGCATCTCAGCTGACTCAGACTGACCTGTTTGCTTCTTTGCTCCCTGTCCTGAGGGGCAGACCCTTGTACTTCCCCTGGCACAGCTGTATCCTGGTGAGAGCACCCCCAACCTGGCTCTGCAACCCTCTTTCCTAGCTGCCTTGTGGTGCAGGTACACCGGAGTACCAGGTGGAATTGCTTCCTTCTCACCTGCTCTTCCTCAAGCTTTCTGAATTTTGTGTCTCAATAATGACATTATTCCTCCCTGCTTGACTTTTCTAGCTTACCTCTTCCTAAGGATAGAGTAATAAAGCTTAGGATGTTAAGTAAGTTTCAGATCACGTCTGTGTAAGCCTCCTAATTATATCCCTTCAGTTTCCCATGTGACACTCACACAGGGTACAGCTGATGAGGATGGGACTGGTACTTGGGCCAAGAGCCCCACACACTCTTTCTGCTTGTTGAAATCTTGTTGCTTGTTGAAATCTCTTGTATTAGTTAAAATGAGCACACTGCTGCTATAAACAAGAATTTAAGAAAGCCCCAGTCTCCAGAAAGAAACACTTCAGCCAGCCAAGCTCCATGCAGGGGTGAGCTATAACAGCTAATACCTAATATTAGTTAATGCTATGTAGTATAAAAATGTTACTTTGAAGCCACTTTTTAAACCACAGTGCCTTGTCAATGCAAGGGATAGAAATGACAACTATTTTTGGAAAATCTGAGGGAGTGTGAGAAAAGAGCATGCACGGGAATGTCAAACAAACAGGATCTCGTAGCAGATTTCTGCCAGTTGATAGAGCTGGGGGAAGAGGCTGCAAAAGCCAGTTCCAGTCTGTGGTAAGGAGAGTGAGCTAAGTGAGAAGGCCATAAATGCTTAAAGTTCAGAAATTCAACATTTGAAACATTGAATGGTTTAACTTAGGTTTTTGTCCATGAGCAGATTCTGTTGCTAAGCCAAAAAATTACTCTTAAGAGCTTATTCTGTAGTCCTTAGGTGAGATTTATTCAGGGTTTCCCCTGGCAAATGTCTGCTTGGTGGGGACTTTTTCCTGTTTAAAATTGATCAAAGTCTACTTCAAGCCAATTATGAGAACTCTTTGACTGCTTGCATTCAGAACATCTTCAATGGTCATCTATTTTGCCTAATAGCTTTTTGGCACAAAGGCTTAATTATCTCAAATGTGATTTTGATCACCTTTGATCTCCTGAACTTAATGTTTGTTGCCTGACCAGAAAGTATTTCAGGTGTTTTGGGAAAGTTAATGAGAAGTTCTGCAGTTGGAGCTCTCAGTAGTGGATACATAAACGTTGATGAAAATCAGAAAATACCTAAATTTTAGTTGAATATACTCTTAGAGAAGATACTGTAGCTCTAGGAGCTGAGTGTCATGGAGACAAAAGGGATCATTCATCAGCAGGAGTCATTCTGATCGTCAGACATGTACTGTTTCCTTTTGACTTTGAACAATACCCCCCATATTGATCCATCTGTCATATTCTCAAAATTATTCTGTCATATTCTCAAAAATCTGGTGAAAAACATGCATCAGCATAACACGGTAGCAACATGATCTGTCACAGAAGTGTTGTTTGTTGAGAATGAGAAACAGAAACTTCCTGACCTCCCAGGAGGGCTTCACCCATCTTCCCATGGTGCCCAAACCTGTCAGCTTGTTTCCAGCCTAAAGCTTGCCCTTAACACCTCCTGTGAGCTGAGCTGCCTCGCTGTCCTGAGGCAGAACCAAAGCTTTACATAGTTAATGATTTTGGAAAGACTCCACCTACTTAATGATCCCCAGATGTGACACATCTAGAGCTGCAAGGAAATCCGGGAGCTCCGAATGGGTTTGGATTTGCTGAGCTGAATTCATGTATGGTACAGTCAGCTTGCACTGGGAAGGTAACCACCTATTTCCTATTCTTTCTCTGATTTGTAGGAAACTTACTCTTCTGGGGGATATCTAGACCATTGCTAAGATGGAATTATGATCTGCAGTGTTTTCTATGGAGTAGCATTTGGAATGAGATAGAAAAGAGGTGATTGCTGCCAGGGAAGGCAGGATGCAGCTAGAAAAGTCACAGGGATGGCAGTGTTGGGTTTTTTCTACTTGATTATAACTTTCTGCCCTAAAGCACCTAAACACAGGACTGTCCTTTCCTGGTAAAGAGGAGTCCTGTAGGCAGGAGTGGGAAGGGTTCTTTCTCTCCAGGCAAGCAGAAGTGCTGTCTCCTCCTCCCTGAAGTGAAGCTCTGGGTAAGGTATGGTTGTTGCCATGTGTGTCTAATGGCTCTTTGGTATTGTTTTGCACTCTGAAGCCCTCTGGTGGACCATAGGCTGTACAAAAGGGTGAGTGTAGCTGCCTGCTAGCCAGTTCCTCTCTTCCATTTTAAATATATTTGCTTTCTGCTTGCTTGCATGGGGCTGCGGCCGAGATACGCCAGTAAGTTTCACCTCCATTAATTATATGAAAGAATCTTGTATAAACTAACCCTACTGCAATGACTAACACTGCTGCTTTTGTAACAGGACAGAGCTCTGCAGTAGATGTTACCAATGCATGAATGTGTGAAAAAGGACATGTATATTCATCATGGGCATGCTTAGATGGCGTTGTTGGTGGGGTATTTTTCAGTATCCAGAATGGCTGTGAGTGGATGTTGGAAACTGGCAGGGTCTGCACTCACACTCAATGAGTTGTGTTGACAGGGACTGCAACAGCTCAACAACTTTCAGGGTAGATCATAGGAAGCTGCAGTGCAGGTGCAGCCTGCTCTGAAATGGTTATTTATTTCTGCCTGAGCCAGATGGAAGCAGAAGAGCTCCTCACACTGCTTTTTATTCCCAAAGGTGGTTAAGCACCGGTGTTTACCTGTAAATTGGTCTTTGGTAAGTTGCACATCTGGTTGTGTTATAGGGCCAGCTTCTTGACAGCTGTTTCTCTCATTTATTAATCCACATTTTGGGAAGAAAAAAAAGAATATACTGTAACTGTGTTATAGTAAGTGCCAAGTGAGCATCTGCTGAGAGTCTCCTTCTCAGCATGAGGAGCCCACCCACCTGTGTGCTCGGTCTCATCAGTGGCTGCGAGACAGCAGGGTGGCAAGAGGTGGTGTTGCCTGGAATCAAAATAAAAGCTTCCCAAACAATATGAAAGTGGTAATATAAAGAGCAGTTCTTTAATGAAAGCATTCAGGTGCTGAAAATGTAGGTGTGAGCATGTACGGTACAGGATTTCTACATTTTTAATAACGTTAATTAATTAGTATATCTAGCAGGTAAATCCTATAGTTCCACCCTTGGGCCTGCCCCTTGGAGTGTCTCCAGGAGGTTCTTTGCCCTGTATCTTGTTTTGACTGTCAAATGCTGGTGCAAAACAAGATGTCCTTGTTGGAAATTATTTTCTTGAAACTAAGACTAAACAGAATTTCAGGAGTGTGACATAATGTATTAAAAAGGGTTAGCTATTGTTTTAAAGTGTGAAAAAGAGTAAGAAAGTGTTAGAAACTATAAAACTATATATTAGAAACCTACAAAGCTACAAATACGTGAAGAAGCTAAAATTCTAGGTATCAGTGGGAGAATTTCCATGACAGGTCTCTTAAGGCATGTGCCTCAGCTGCCAGCAGGCTGTTCTGTTCCATCTCACACCTGAGAGGTTGTTAGGACAGCAGGGTTTTTGTAAAAAACTGCTGCTGGAAACATCACCATTTGTGTGCTTATTGTTCCTGTTTCCAGCAAGGGAGGAGTGGCCTGAATCCCTGCTTCCATGTAATGTTGTAAGAAGAAAACTGCATTGTTGATTATGGAGTTTTATTGACTTGGAATTGCAGAGATCATTTTCAAGACTCAGGAGTGAGAACATGAATTGGGCCTGAGCCTGCTGGAGACACCATTATTTAACTATTTTGGCTAACAAAGGAGCAGCAGCTAATGACATTTATTTCCAAATGATGACTTCTACGCTACCATTTTTTGTTGTATGTCCTCGTGTTTTTAGAAGTTAAAATTTGGAGTTTTTTTACTAATAACAGATGAAGTAGGAATTGGGTGAAATGAGGGCAAAGGCCCAAAACGTGCCCTGAGGGCAGGCTCTGCAGGGGCTGCTGTCAGCAGAGGCCAGTTGTCAGGGTTGGAGGAGAAACAGTTGTTGCACTTTGAAGGCTTTGTGTATGTGACAGCATATGAGAAATCAGCGGGAAGCAGATTCTGGAAGTTTGGTAGCATTTGCAGGTTTTGCCTGGAATGCCCAATGATGTGTGACTGATGGGGAAATGGGTGGCTCTCTGTCTGGAAAAAGTAAACTGTGAGCTATCTCAAAATGCACTGGCTGCTGTTCTGCCAAAGTAAGTCTGTAGTGGCAAAAGGTTCTTTGCTGCTTTGCATTCTGCTAACACCCTGTGTGTGTCTTTTTCTGGAGTGCACAAACACCAGGAGTATTCCCAGGCCTGCTGATGTGCACAGGCTGACACAGCCCCTCGTGCTGAGGCAATGCCTGCAAACATGTGTCTGTAATACACAAATTGGGTGTTTTCTGTACACGTGCTGTGGGAGTGTGCAGGTCAATGATTGCAGCATTTGCTCCTGGGATTCAGTTTTAAAACCTTTCCATATTGAGTGATTTTTTTATGGATTTATTTGAGTGATGACATTACACCAGGATCAGTAAAGAGGGAGAGGCAGGAGATTTTACTGGCCAGCTCTGGTGAGACAAGACTTGGTATCCTTCTGCAGTAGAAATCACTGTAGTAGAAATTAGGGGGAAAAAAAACCCATCCAGTTGCTGTTGCCTTTAAGTTTTCAGTTTTCATCTCAGGGAAACCTGCTTCAGTAGAGGGATTCCAGATACTCCCCATGCCCCCTACACATACGTTTGCCTTCATATCAGTCATAATATCCTCTGTAGCCTCCTGCGAAAGAGAGCTTCGCTCCCAGTCCAGGTGTAGAGGTGAACAAAAATTGCACAGCTGCCTGCAGTGTGATCCTCTCTGCCCTACCCTTGGCAGGAGATGATCTGGAGGAGATCAAGGAGCGAGTCTTTCACATCTAAAGGGGATGACCAGTCAGGCACCTTCTGCCTACAGCGAAACTTCCGTCCTCTCAGGGGCAGAACAAGTGCACTTGTTACCTGTGATCATGAGTAATAAAAGCTCTCTTCATTCGCCTTTCATGTACAAATAGGCTCCTTTACCCCACCACATTCTCATGGTTTGATTAAATGCTGCTCTCCAGTTTCAGGGAGTAAGTGTGTAGCATCTGAAGTCATTTCTCTGGTAAGTACAGCTGCATTTCATACCTGAATAAACAACATCTCCTGTGTTTTGTTGTTCTCTGCATACTCTTCCCCCTTTCGGCATTTTAGCAACAAACCTTTTCCTGCTCCTGTGCATTTAGGACTTATATTTTTTTTATGTGGTTTTAATCTGTGCCATGCATCAGACATAGCATTGAGGTACCTGGTTTCTTGTCTCTCTTCGAGTGAGATATAGAATGGGGAAAATGTCAAGGGGTAGGAAAGTCTCATTTGTTTGAGTTCAGGACAATGTGTGAAAATGTCATATTGGGATATGCGTCACTGTACCTGCAACAGAAGTTTTCAAAGTAATTTCTTTTTTCATTTACCTCTTGCAGGGGCTGAATGTATTTGGAGCTCAGATGTGTGTATTAAATTGCAGACCGCATGCTCTTGGGTGTCGTTCTTATTGGGCCTTTCTGTCTTTTTTGTTTTGCTGCCTAAATGAGGTATCTGGAAAAAGGCAAGATCTCCCTTGTCTTAAATATCCCACAGGCCATTTCAGCTCTCAGAGCAACAGGTAACTCACCAGCCAGCCCTCTCTGGCTCTTGCATCCTGTCCTGTAAACAGATCTTCAGCATTCGGACTCATTCAGCATTTCCCTGGCTGGGCATTATGGGGTCACTCTGATGAAGCAGCTTTGTGTTATGCTTTACCCATGAAGCCATTGTTTGCTGGGACTTTTTCTGAGTAGGGCTGGTTCATTTGCTGACACCCTCTGCAGGACTGGGGAGGGCACAGGGAGAGGAGCTGCCACTCGCTGCGGCTGCTGCTTTCTACATTGCTTCAGCACATACTGATGCACCCCCTGTACACTGTCCAAGTGAGCAACATGGTGTGAGGGGCAGAAACTTTGGCTGGCTGGAGCAGTTTTGGAACCAGGATGTATCTCCCAGGAGTCAGGGTTCAAACCTCATGTTTGAAATCATCTTATCTTCCTTTTCTGTATGTCAGCATCACGGCTGTGATTTCAGACACCTCAGCAGTGGTCATCTCTATTGCACGTGCTTTTTCCTTCCATCTGCTCTTCAGCACTTGCAGAGGGAATAACTTTTTGCCTTAGAAGCGCTTACTATCTGGAGAATATGTTATTTGGTGAGGTGTTTATTCAAAGCTTCATCAGATACAAAAATCAGATGCACAGTCCTTGCAGTTTTGTGCATGGTTTCAGAGCTGCTGGCGTAGGATGGTGTTTTTTGTTTGGAGACCTGCAAAAGCCAGGGCCTGTTTCCTGTTCTGGGGTGCTCCACTCGCAGCCAGGCATCACTTGAGCTGTCCTCACCCCAGCCCCCATTCAGGTCAGGGAAGCACTCCCAAAAGTGATCCAAGCCAGCGTGACAGAGGTTTGCACACCATCCAGCAGCACCTGGCCTGCTGCTGTCACTGTCATTGCCCTCATTTCCTCTGTTGTTTAAAAAAATAGTCGAACTGCAAGTCTACCAAACTGGGTCAAAAGATCTTCTCTAAGAACATTCTTTCTGCTGTTCAATTCTATAAATCCCAGTAGTGTTCTTTTCCTTACAGGAGTTTATTAATGCTTGTAACTGCAAATGCTACACTTTGGTTCTCTTCCCTGCCTCAGTTTAAGACTGGAAAAATGTTAACCAAAGAAGGTTGCCTTACAACATGAAGGCAGTGCTATACTGTTCACTTCAAATCTCTCCTAGCAGCACTTACTCAGGATTTCTATTCTCAAGGGTCCTAATTTGTCCAAAAGTCTTTCCTGGTCAACCTGTACTTTTTTAACTGCAGTTGAAAAATTTGAGGGTTTATTACACCAGGTATTAAGGAAGAGGAAATACCAGTCCCTGCTATTTGACTTCATATTGTTGCAATCAAATCAAGTGCCACTGAGTGAGGAACTCAAGAAGAGTTAAGAAAAGACTGAAAGCACTTCTAAGACACAGGAAGGGTTACAGTGCAGACTATCCAAGAAAGAATTAATTTCTTGAAGACAATTAGTTTTAGATTCTCTTGACAAAGCATTTCAGATAAAGTAAATAGATTACCTTGGTGCATGCACTGGTTCAGGCACATCCTGTTTATCATGGTTTGAGGAAGCAACATGGTGTTCACAATAACACCTCAGAGCTTCCCCAGTGACACTCTGGCCATGGATTGGTTCCATTTTTGGTAACATTTGGAGGTACTTCAGTTCACTCTGCTGTGCCTGCTGCAGAGCCCATGGTAAGCAGGGCTGCCCTGTACCAGCTGCCAAGGAGAAGGAAGAACTTCCCTGGCATCCCAGGCCAGCTCTGGAGAGGAGAGACTGACAGCTCCAGACTGTGAGTTTCCATATTTACCTGTGTGTTAATGGAATAAAGGACTCTCAGTACCTACCTGCACTCCATCTGCAGTGAGACACACACTCTATTGCACTGAACAAACAGATAAGTTAATTTAAAAAATACGGTAGCTTGGCAAATTTGGATGGTTATCATCTTGAGGCATAAGTGTGTAAATGCTGTGGAATACAGGGTTTGTTTTAAGCCATTACATAGTAAATAGCATCTTCCAGTAATGTACCTGTGGCAGATTTCAGTTTATACCTCTAGGGAAATTCTGTACTATATTGTGTCTGTGTTTTTCAGCAGTAATTATTACATTATGCATGTAAATCCCACCTGACCAAGGAAAGTGTCTCAAATGCAAAGTGTTTGACACTGTCCCATACAACATCCTTGTCTCTAAATAGGAGGGATGTGGTTTTGAGGGTGGACCACTGGCTGGATGAAGAACTGGCTGGCTGGCCACATGCAAAGAGCTGTGGTCAGTGGCTCATGGTCCACATGGAGGCCAGTGACAAGTGGGGTCAGTGGTGGGGCGGATACTGCTCACCATCTTTGTCAGTGCTGTGGGCAGTGGGGGCGAGGGCACCCTCAGCGAGTTTGCTGACACCACAGAGCTGTGTGGTGCAGCCACACACGGGAGGGAAGGGATGGATCCAGAGGGACCTGGACAGGCTGAGAGGTGGGACTGTGTGAACCTCAGAAGTTCAACAAAGTAAAGCAAGGTCCTACACCTGGGCTGGGGCAATCCCACACGCACTGTTGACAGGTTGGGTGGAGAACTGATTGGAAACAGCCTTGTGGAGAAAGACTTGGATCATGGTTGATGAAAAACTCCCCATGAGTGAGCAGTGGGTGCTCCCAGCCCAGAAACCAATTGTGTCCTAGGCTACACCCAAAGGAGTGTGGGTAGCAGGGGAGGAGGGGATTCTCACCCTCTACCCTGCTCTTGTCAGAGTCCTGCACACAGTTCTGGTGTTCCCCAGCATAAGAAGGACAGGGAACTGTTGGAGTAAGTCCAAAGGATGCCATGAAGTTGATAAGAGGACAGGAGCATCTCCCTTACAAAGGCTGAGAAAGTTAGAGTTTGTGAGCCTGGAGAAGAAATGGTCGTGTGGAGGGTGCTATAGGGAAGCTGAAAAGGGATTCCTCATCTGGAACTGTAGTGATAGGGTGAAGAGTAATTGATACAAATTTAAAGAGAGAGGATCTTCAGGTTAGATACTAAGAATAATTTTTTTTTCTGTGAGGATTATGAGACCCTGGAACGAGTTACCCAGAGAAGATGTGGCTGCCCCATCCCTGGAAGTGTCCAAGGCCAGGATGGATATGGCCTTGAGCAACCTGGGATGGTGAAGGTGTCCCTGCCTGTGGCAGGGGAGTTGGGGCTAGATGATCTTTAAGTTCCCTTCCAACCCTTAACATTCTGTGACACTGTGATTCTGTGTTTCTGAACAAGACCTGTTTTAGTGCAAATGCTGAGTGCTGCAGCAACTTCTGTTGGCATGTGTGTTCCAGGCAAACAGATGCAATAGTTCTGCACCAGTACAGATACTGCATGCTGTAGGTTGAAGTTTGCAGCAAAGCATGTCTTGCATTCTTCCAGTAAAAGTGCTTTTTTGTTAGTGTAGCCCTTGCATGTGAAGTGCTAAAGTAAGGAATAGCATGTCTCAGTGAAAGAGCCACCAGCTTATTTAATGTGCATGTTCTCAGTGAGAGATCTATAATAACAGGTTAATTTTACATTACAGTACTGAAGTGCAACAGAAAACACTTGGAAGTTGCACTGCAAATCATGCATTAATTGATGGTATCTTAAACACAGCTGGTCTAAGCCTTAAAAATTGTCCTTTGCACAGAGGCACACCACCTTTTCTAGCACAGCACCAGGGATTCTGGCTCTCCTGCTTCTAAATGGTGCACTGCTTATATTAGTTGAAAATTCAAGGGAGAGGCTGCTTTTCTGCTCCAAGAAAATAAAACTAGATATGCTGGAGATGAGTAACTTGTCATTTGTGACTATTCTGGCTTACTGTTCCAGCCCTCCTATGTTTCCTGCAATGAAAAAGGGGATCTGGCTATACCAAGCATGAAGAACCCCAGGGAACTTAGAACTCAGGCTGTCAGCCTGAGTAGAGGCTTGTTGCTGCCTTCTGTGCAGTGCTGAAGCCTCCAGTCTCTTCAAGTGAACAGGCTCTTTTAGACACCAGCTAAAATGCTAAAAGAGCCAAAATCTTCCTGCAGGAGATTTTTCTATAAAGTTGTAGCAGTGTCTAAGCACTGTCCAAGTAGGAGCTGAGAGCCCCTGGTGCTGTTGGCTGTCCCTTCCTCAGCCTGGGGGCCAGAGCACTGCTTGGCACCTGGGAGAGCCTGCTGGGCTGCTCTGCTGGGCTCGCATTTCAGGAATGCCGGGGCCTCTCTCTCCAGCAGCGGCCTTCAGACTCTGAACACAGTGTGTGCATTTGGCCTAGCAGAGCCCTCTGTCTTTCCATACATGATCTTCTCCAAAAGTGGAGTTAGGATAATTAACACAGGTCTAAACTGCATACAGGTTAGTCTGATTTGACCCCTATTGGCCGTATTTCATAAAGAGTGAGAGTGCATTTGAGTGCTAGAGCCTTTGAGTCAGCTAAAACAGAGGTAAAAGCAGCCAGCTCCCTTTTCACTGTGGTTCTGACTAATACTACATGCAGAAAAAATGAATAAATAAAACAGTGAAATGGAGGTGTATAAACAGAGATCAATTTATAGCTTTATTATATCCTTATATTAGCAGGCTGGTGCAAGAGCCAAAAGATCTGTGGGTGTAAGTCTATGCACAGTAGCTGCAAACTGTCACTGCTGCTGCTCAGCTCTCCTGACATGTTTTCTTAATTCTATTTACTTGGGCTTTGTTAAATTCTTTCACTTGTAGCTGGTCGCATTACACAGACTTGCATCCCTGACACAATTTTTTGTACTATACCTTTGTTAGTTGTCCTTTCAAGTTTTTGCAACATCATGTGAGCACTTGAGCCTATACACGCTTAGCTAAATCACCTTTTTTTTTTACTTGTTTTTTCTGTAATCTGCTCCTTTTGAGGGGAACTTCCCCTTGCAGGAGCAGAGGGAAGACATGTGGAGGCAGGTGGCAAAAGGATCTCACTGCAGAGAAACTCCTTGCAAGCAGAGGCAGAGCTAGCCCCAAGCACAGCTGGGCACCTTTGGGGCAGCACAGAAATGCCTCTGGATTTGGTGTGGCTCCTTTGCAGAGAGCCTGCACTGACACAGAACCAGGTTCTCAGCCTAAACAGGTTTCCTACTGCCCCAGCTCTAGTGCAGAGCTTTGTTCCACTCGATGGGATTAAAATTACTCCCTTCTATTCATCCTTTAATTTAATTTTTAACTTTTTCAGCTTTCAGTGATGGTTTAGTTCTTGTGTTGGTGAGTTAGAGGAGGTATTGTTGAGCATGCATTTGAGAAAGTTGAGAACTGGGGCATCAGGCCACATCTAGGAAGAGTGACTTCCACAGTAGGTTCATCTCCCTTGGCACACAGTGTCCTGCACTGCTGGGAAAACACAGGGACATACTGCCAACAGCATAAAACACGCAGGCACAGCAGCTGGAGCACTTGCAAAACAAATTACCTTTCTTCACACCCATTCTGGTTCTTCTGCTTGTACATAAACACTTCATTTTGTGAGGTTCTCTATCAACACCAGGCTTCCTTTCCAAGCTGGACAGACTAATTTTCCCCCACTGTGCTGTCACTGCCACAGCACTGTGTGGAGAAAAGGGGTCAGCACTGAGCAGCCCCTTTGCTGGGACAGTAGGAAGCAGCTGCAGGGTCAGGTGGGGAACAGCAGTCCAGGAAGCCCCAAACAATCAGGCTGACACCAGAACGAAGCCCAGCTGTAGTTGCCAGTACTGGGGAAAAGCAGTAGCTGGAACCAAGTGTGTCTCTCCAAACGTGTTTGGGATCTCCAGTGGCCCATTCTTGCGCTTCCAACTGTTTATGGTGTTTGGGAAGGTGCTACCCTCCTGTCGTGTCTCTGGGAGCTGCCTCTTCTGCACGGGAGGTTGGAGTGATGAATCCTTTTGATTGCTCTGTCTTCAAGAGATTTGTAATAGAAGTGTTACATAGCTCCTCTCCGTTTTTTCAGAGTGAAAGAATTGAAAAAGGCCAAGGAACTTGAAGATACGCAGCAGCATCCCGTAGCAATGTGACATTGCTTTTCAGACTGTTTTCATTTTCTGTTTTTAGCAGAGACATGCAACAACAAAAATACCCACTGCAGTTCTGGAAATACCAGCTGCAGGATTTTAACAGTAATGTTTTGGTCATTGCATTTGCACTTTCATGGACAACTTTTAATTTGTTCAGCAAGACATCTTGGAACTCAATCTTCTGTTGGATCGTGGGGAAAACAAGACACCAGGAGGAAATCGTGAGTTGCTTCATTCTCCGAGAAGGAAGGAAGAAGCGATTAATTATCCTTTTCATATAGGGCTGTATTAAACAACATGTGGAACTGTACAAATATTATACCAAAAATATTGTTCAGAAAAGGTGGGAATGCACAAGCAACACAAGAATGCTGTTCCTGCACCTGTCAGTCATCTCCAAGAAACTGAAGCTTTGAGAGTCTCAGTGGAGGGGCTTAGATCGGTACATCTTTATTGGGTCCATGCATCCTCATTTCCTTCGCACTCCTGTCCTTTGTGTTTTATTTAAACCTCTACAGCACACTTAATGCAACTTTTTAAATCTGCAGGTTTTTAATACATCCCGTGGGAACTTACAGGAAGGGTTTGGTGTATGAGAGACACGGGTATTGCATGAGGAATGGAGAGAGCAGCTTAAGCAAGTTTTACACTTTTTTTTTTGTACTTTTACTAGAACCTGCAAACATATCAACTGTCATGTACTTTCTCTCATATTCAGCACTTTATTTTCTAGCCTTACCTTCATGTACTATTGTTTTAATTAAGTTCTCAAATAATTTGTAAAACATGTAGCTTTTTCTCTTACGTACTTGTCAAACCTCTTGTCATTTTGCAGAGTCACGTACATATGTTGCCTGGACATTTTATGCCACCTAAAGATCAGTGGTGCTGCATTCTGGCCAGTAAATTTCTTATTTTGGCTACTTCATCAAAATCTGGGCAGTTTCTGTATATATAGAAGGTAGAAATGGAAAATGAGAAAAAAATATTTGAAAGGGAATATATTGATTAATTACTAAATATTTTATTCACAAAGGGTCAATAACTTGGCAAGATAAAATTATTATTTGTATAGTTTTGTCTGAATGAACGAGAAGAGTGTGGATGTATTGTTTGTACATATTGTATATATTAAAGAGATATGTGCATGAACTCAAGAAAAAGAAATGAACAAAGCAAAGCATTAGTGGCTATGGTCTGTAAAATGAAACAAAAACTTTATTTCACTATAAGAAACTTTATTTTAAATGTTCTTTAGAAGAACATTTTTGCTAAAGCATGACTAAATGGCAAAAAAGAGCTACTGTATTTAGACTTAGGAAAAAAGGCAGAGCAACATTACTTTAAAAAAAAAAAAAAAAAAAAAAAAGAAAAAAAGGATATGTTTACATTTGATTTTGGCTACCAGGAGTTTGGTTCAGTTGGGTTTAATTTATGTATTCCTTCCTTCTTTTTTTTTTACCCCCGTCTTTTTTTTTTTCTTTTTTCTTTTGCCAATGGTGCCAAGTAATGTGAATGCTAATATTGCTTAAGAAAATTAAGTTACTTTTGCAAAGCAGATAATCATAAGAGTACAAAAACCGTATCTAGCTTAACACCATACACTCACTCCAATAAAGAACACTTAGAATGAACATAAAATGAAAAAAAAATAAATAAATAGTACGAAAGTAGAAAATATGTTTCACATTTTCATATCTCCTGCTGGAACTCAGAAAATGTAATAAAAATTGCACAAAAAATTTTAAAAAATTAAGTAAAAATTAAAAAAAAAGATGCAAACTGATCCTGTAGGGGTGTCATGGTATATTGCTATTTCCACATAGTGAGGAGCCAAAGAAATTAGATTTTTTTAAAATTGAACTACTAATTTAAAACTGTCACAGATTCTCAACAATGGGAACCAGTTCTGATCCTCATTACACAGGAATGTAAGGGAAGAAACTCCTGAAGTCCGTGTCATTACTTGTGGGTCACGTACATGTGTCTGAGATCAGAAACTGCTCCTGTCTGTTTGTCTCACTCGTGGCAGTTTAAAATTTCTGAATGAACTTGTGTAAATTTGAGATTGTTAGTTTTGGAATAGTTGTTCTTGCTTGATCCCGGCCACCAACTGCAATGTTTAAACGCAAGGCTTGTTGTGAAGCCAAAAAATATTCACACATAGGAAGCTTTGAAACTGGTGTCTTTAAAAGAAGAGTAAAAACAAAGATTGTGGCAAAAAAACTGGGGTCAGTGCTCTTGGTGCCTTTTCTATAATTGTACCTGTTTTTAATTACTTCTTTTCACTGCCAGCATTGAATTACAGTAGATGTGCTATAGCTCATTATCAGAATTCTCTTGTACATTTCTGAACTGCTGCTTTATGACCTGATTAAATTTTAAAAAAAGGGAAAAAAGCAAAACAAATGGCCTGGCGCTCGCACTGTGCCTGTGGGCAGCCTCATAGCCTCAATTTACTGTCTGCAATTGGAACCTTAACTGTTAAATTTTACTCTTGCGCCAAAACAGAACAGGAGATGCTGAAGAATCTCCTTTGGAATGAATTGGAAATGCTCTGTATTAGTACTGGAAGAACTCTTGACATTTTGAAACTGAAATATTGCACCCATTAACCAATACGTGACAATATAGAATTGATCTGTTCCTAACAAGAGTAGTGACCTCAGTGGAAATGTTTTAACTCCTTGTCTTTACAGAAAAACGATTCAGTAATATACAGAGCTATTTCAAATTACTCTTCCAGATCCATGGGCCTGGTGGTGTATCTACTAATCTAGATCCTGCTTCAGCCAAACGTTTAAGCCTGTGCTGGCTGTTAAACGTGCAGGCAGTTCTGCAGCACAGCTCCAGGACTCCTGGCATGCTTGAAGCCAGCTCAGCTCCCAAGTGCTTTGTTGTGTCGGGCCGTAACCCTTCAGTGTGTCACTGGGGAGGGAGGAGCACTCCCTCGCAGTGAAGTGATTCTTCGAACCCTCTTCTTGGTTGTGGAACTTAACATTTTCACCTAAGATAAGTCAGTGCAGCTTTCTAGGAAAATTCAAATTCCCAAGTGCCAGGAGCCAGATCTTCTGTCTTCTGATAATAGAATCGCTCCTTTGTGAAACACATTCGACAGCAGTAATACTGTGTGAAAGAAATACAGAATATAACATGAACCCCCTCTCTGGTTGCACGCTTATGGCAGTTCCACACAATAGCTGGTGCCCAATGGGGGGTCCCCAAGACTTGCATGTAAAACTAGTATAGATGTCTTCTCTTTTGTAAGTTTTATTTTTGTAACTGTGCATGTAAAGCATCACTGAATCAATGGATCTGTTGAAGAACTCAGCTGCTGGAACCATGCAAAATGTTTTGAATTGCCCTTAAAATATGGAAAATGTTTTCTGAATGCTTTATATTCTTTCTGCTGTAAATTAAAAAAGAAAATTTCCCCATACAAAGTGTGTGCCTTCTTCTGAACAGGTCTCTTCTTCTGAACACATATCTTCCATCCTACTTTGAGAGCAAAGCAGTCCTTTAGTGACTCTAAGAAACCACCAAAAAAAAAAAAAAAATTCTGATCTACATGACCTGCTTGTAAGAATATTGCACCTCATTTCTTACAGGTTATGGTGTGACAGTCCACAGCCTGGCCGTGAGCAGGTGCAGCCCCCAGAGCTTTGTTTGCAGTTCCTCTTCAGTGGACAGTCACGTCCAGGGTTTTACATGAGAAACCTTATAGAGCTGGTGGCAAAATGCTTAATCCTACAGTTGTACACAAAGCAGAGTGAAATGGCAGAATTCATGAAGGCTGCTGATGCAGAAACCTAAGAGGTCACAATTATACAATTAACTGAGACCCAATCATTATTGCACTAATTAAATATGTAACTTACATGAACTGGTCCTCAAGAACAAAACTTGTACCAGACTACATGGCCAGGCCAGCAGGCAAAACCTGAAACCAGGTTCAATAAATTAATCATCTGGTCTGTCGGAGGCTCTGTTAGTACCATTATGAGTAAGCTCTTCCGAAACCCAGCTCCACAACTGAAGATGAGATTTCATTAAGAGAGTTTCTTCTTGACTGCAGAGAAAGTTTAATTATGTTTCTCTTTTAGAATAAATCAGCATTTAACTCTCCAAATTGCTCTCCCATTTTTCCACTTTTACATGGCTGTTAATTGCTGGGTTCTTCACCGTCGTGGCGGGTTGACCCAGTCCTGAAAGAAGGCGCCTCCTCCCTTATCCCCAGGGGCACGGCGGGAGCGAACTGGAACACCAAACATGAGGGAAAAAAATGCCTGGGGTGAGATAAAGTTTAATAAGGGAAAAAAACAAGAGATAACTCAGAACCCGTGCTGCAAAGGCACCCAGTGCCTCCCAGCAGCGCCTTGCGGAGGCCGATGTTCCCTGGCGGAGCAGCCCCGGGGCTCCCACGGGAGCACCACCAGCAGCATCGAACCCCGGTGTGTGACCGGCCCTGCTCTGCTCGGTACCGTGCGGGCACCGGGGGGCAGCGAGCGCGGGGTCCCGCCGGCCGCCCTGGGGCAGGGCGGGGGACAAGGACAAGGACAAGGACAAGGACACAGCCGGTCCCCCTCGGGCGCTGCACGGAGCGCGCGGACACGAGTGACAACACCACGAAATGCACGCGGCTATGTCTGCGTGTGTGCCCTGTCTGTCTGTCTGTCCGTGCCCATGTCTGTGCCCATGTCTGTGCCCTGTCCGTGCCCGTGCCCGTGCCCGGCCGCTCGCGCCGTTCCGTTGCTGCCGTTACCGTTCCCGTCACCGCCTGGGGCGGGCAGGGCGGGCACAGCGCCCCCCGGCGGCCGGAGCCCCCGACAGCGGCCCGCGGGGGCACGGCCATGGCCCGGCCCCGCACCAGGCCCCGCCCCGGGGCCGGCCCGGCCGCGCTCCCCAGTCCCGGCTCAGCCCCGGCCCTGAGCTCGCCCCGCGCCCCGCCCGGCCCCCCCCCCCAGCGCCCATCCCGCCCCGACTCCCGCCCATCGCCCCCGCACAGAGCCTGCCCCGGGCCCGGTCCGAGCCCACCGCCACCGCCCAGAACCCTCCCCGGGCCCGGCTCGAGCCCATCGCCACCACCCCGAGCCCGGCCCGGGCCTGGCTCCAGCCCATCGCCACCACCCCGAGCCCGGCCCGGGCCCGGCTCCGGCCCATCGCCGCCACCCCGAGCCCGACCCGGGCCCGGCCCGAGCCCATCGCCGCCACCCCGAGCCCGACCCGGGCCCGGCCCGAGCCAATCTCCCCCTCCCCGATTCCGCTCCGGGTCCGCCCCGAGCCAATCTCCCCCGCCTCGACCCCGCTCCGGGTCCGCCCCGAGCCGATTTTCCCCGCCCAGAGCCCGCCCCGGGCCCAGCCTGAGCCGATCTCCCCCGCCCCGAGACCGCCCCGGGCCCGGCCTGAGCCGATCTCCCCCGCCCCGAGACCGCCCCGATCCCCCCTCATCGTCGCCGCCCCGATCCCGCCCCGGGCCGGGCCCGAGCCCATCGCCACCGCCCCGGGCCCGCCCAGGTTCCCGCCCATCGTTGCTGCGCCGATCCCGCTCCGGGCTGGGCCCGAGCCTATCGCCGCCGCCCCGAGCCCGCCCCGGGCCCCGCCTCGTGAATCGTCAGTGCGGGGCGCCGCGCGCAGTTCCCGGTCAAGTCTCCCGGGGGCTGCCGCCGCAGCCCCGTTATCGTCTCGGTGCCAGGATGTGAGTGCGGGGGGAGCTGGGGAGCGGGGCGGGCCCGGCGGTGGCGGGAGCAGGGCCCGGTCCGGCCCCGCGGGCGGGGGCTCCGGGAGGGGCTGCGCGGAGGGGCGGGCGCGGCCGGCGGCAGAGGCGAGGCCCGGGCTGGCCGTGCTTTGGGCCACCCCGGCCGAGCCGCTGCTCGGGCCGGGGCCGGGCGCTGGCCGGGGCCGCGCAGGCCTGGCTGCCCCGCCAGCCCCGGGCGCGACTCAGAGCGGGGCCCGCCCTGCCGGGACAGCGCCTGCTGGGCACCGGGGCGTTGCTGTGTTTGGAACCTCGCAGGAAGCGGTGTCATTTCCGAGGCTGTTCACCTGGGACTGGCACTGAAGCAGCACCAAAGGGTGGCGGCACCGCTAAAACAGTGATACGTTGCTGTACAGGACGGCTCTGAGCCATGCCCTGGCTCCTATGTTGTGCCTGTACGTTACATGGAAGTTAGAAGCTAATGTGCAAATGTGTAAATACAGGAAACAGTCAGACTTGGCTGTTCGGAGTGGCAGGATGCACTAAACAAGCATCCGATGTGAAAGAGGTAAGAACATGGAAAAGGAAATTGAGTGCAGATAGTTCTAGAGATACACATTAAAAACCTGGCCAGGTGGTGAAAAGGTAATGAGGAGCATGTACAGAAGCTCTTGCATCCATTATAAAGATGCAGAGTGTTGTAGCTGGTAAAAAGACCTCTGTTATTAATTCAAAGCAGACCAAAGGTAAATTCTTTTCCAAATACTTTTTCCTTCTGGTGCTTTTTCTTGCTCCATATCAGCCATTTCAAAAGAATAGAGAAGCATCGCTGGAAAATCACATTGAATAAGTATTAAGTTTTTGTAAACTATTGTTGCTTGAAACTTAGTACTTGTGTTCACACAGGAAAGCAAGAGCACCCCTGAGCCCAAACTTCTCACTCTTTGAGCCCTATGGACCATTGTTGAGCCCTGTGTCCCCTGCCTCATTGCAAAGTGTGTGTTAGCAAGCCACTGCTGCCTCTTAGCACAGCAGGCAATTTGTTGACAAGATATTTGGGACACTGCATGACTTGCACCCACTGTCAGCTGTTAAAACACCATTTCTCCAGTAAGAAACTGCCCTGTGTTTACTACAAGGGTACAAGTTCCCAGTTTTCAGAACTGCCAGATGTGTAATGATGCCTTTCTTTACTGCAGGTCAGCCAGTGTCCCTGGAAGCTCAAATATGGCTGCTGGCAGCAATCGCCGGCTTCAGCAAACTCAGCACCAAGTAGATGAGGTAAATGTCTGGTTTGATAGTAGTGTCATCCTCTTCCTGCTGCAAACCTATGCAATTAGAAAGGATATTTTTGCTAAAGCAGTTTTCTCTTTGTTATATGAAGAGAAAGCAGAGAGGAGTTCCCAGTATCTAAGCATTAGCTGCAGTCTTAGTGCTTAAGGATTTGGCATAAGTAAAGATTAAAAACCTTTTTTTACAAAGAACAAGGTTGGTTTTTTTTTTCTCAGCAGTAGCCATGACAGCTGACTACCAAATGTGATTTTTGTGGAGTCCAAAAGCCAGGCTGGCTGGCAAGTATTTCTTGACATGATTTACTATCATGTTTATATTCCTTAACTCCTGAAGCAAGTCAGGAATTATTTCCCAGGTTTGAAGGACTGCCAGCACTACTGACTTTTTAAAGTATCCATTCAGGGCTTCTAGCCACAGGTGGATTCCATAGTTTTCTTTAAGCTTATGGCTGCATGTACTAAAAGGCAATAGCTCCTGCTTCTGAGAAAACAGTGAGTACCTTGTGGTGCTGTCTGTTGGCTGTGATTATGTTCCACTGTGTGGTCACTTACTGTGAGCATTGAACTGCTATAGGTTGTTGACATCATGAGAGTGAATGTGGACAAGGTATTGGAGCGAGATCAGAAGCTGTCAGAGCTGGATGATCGCGCTGATGCCCTGCAAGCAGGGGCTTCCCAGTTTGAAACCAGCGCAGCCAAGCTGAAGAGGAAGTACTGGTGGAAGAACTGCAAGGTAACCTTGGCTTGTGTGCTTGCACACTATCCTAACACTATTGTAACACTATTACAGCTTGTGTCTCAAAAGGCAGAAGTTTAGGCAATGTTATTTAAGTCACAGCATCCAATTTTTAAAGCATGGCAGAGTGGCTGGGTGAAGTAACAACAAGCTGCATTACTGGCCATGCTGCCCTATGCAGGATCTTGTCTGATAATGGCCAGAGGGGAAGCATGTCAGTAATCTGAGGCTTTGAGAAACAAGAGGAAAAGGCTAAAAATGCATAGCTTGAATTAATGTGCAGGAAGTATTAGAAAGTGGATGAAGCTCACTCAGACTCCTGTACTTGTAGCTGTTGCCAAAGGTTGGAATCATCTTTGGTGAGTAACAGAACAGCTTGTGCATTCACTTGGGACGGGCTTTATGTGGGGAAAACCATATTGCTCTGTTTGCCTGCGTGCATGGCCTGCCATCTCTGAGTGCCAGTAGTGGATTGAGTTTGCTGACTGAAGAACCTTTGCTTGCACGTTAGATCTGACAGACAGTGCTGAAAGGCCCTTGCAGGGGCTGTTTTCCTGTGCCCTGAGGGGCACTGGATGCCTTTGCATGGTGTGTAGTAAGTGTTGTATGGCTTTTTTTTTCACAGATGTGGGCAATATTGATAGCGGTTGTTGTCATTATCATCATCATCATTATTGGTAAGTTTGACCAAAATGGGGATTTCTTAGATTTGGAATGGATGGTGTTAATTTGGTGACTGGTACAGTTTAACCAAAGGCAGGATACTCAGATGGAAGTATACCCAACATAAATTTGAAATTGCAATGATGGATTTAACAATTGCATGCAGTGAGTGGCAAATGGTGATAACGTGGGAGCTCCAGTACCGGAATCTCAACCACAAGTGAGGGTGACAAAGGTGAAAGTGAAAATAGCAAGGACTTGGAAACCAGGAACAGACGTGGGTTTTTTTTTACAGCTGCCTGTTGCACAAGTGTAACATGAGATTCCACGCACTGTCCTTGTCTGAGAACTGTTATCTGCCTTGGCTTCCTGCTTTTTTGTGGCAGTTACAAGTGCACTGCCACACCGGGGAGGCTTTGAGTAGAGGTTTGGGTGCTCAGTGAAATGAGAGACTAACTTTGGGTTAGGATAGAGAGCCAGGGAATGTATGGTTCAGTCTTTGTGTAGTCATGTAACTGCCAAGTGTTTAAAGGGAAGACAGAGTTTTTAAGTGTGTGCTGTAACAGTAACAAACACAGCAGTAACCATTGACATCAAAGTCCTGGTGTGCAAGCACAAGGGAAAAATACAACTAAGAAAATCAGCATGGACAAATTCTTAGATATAAGGGATTTAAGAGGGATTTATCTCTGTTATCTTAAATTCTTAAGATGCAGGATTGTTATGGTAAGGAGCGGAAGGCCGTCGTCCAACCTTTTTCTTCTTTTTGTAGTCTGGAGTTCGACTCCATGAGTTACAAGAAGAAACTCAGTTCAACTGAAGGTGCCTTTGAGAATCTTCTTCAGCCTCTCCACTTCAAACCTGATGCCTTCTCAGCCCATTTACTGCTATTTAAAGCAAAACTATTTTGATTACCGAGATGTTAACTAACTTTACTGGTCGCCTTAAGACACTCCCGTCATTAATTACTAACCAGCACAGCTCACCACTCACACGGTGCCTCAATGACCCGGGGCGGGCCACGCCCGGCCCGGCCCCGCCCCTCACCTGACCACGCCCCGGGGCGGGGCCGGCCCCGCACGTGGCGGCGGGGCATGCGCGCGCACGGGGGCCGCGTGCGGTGCCGCGTGAGGGGCGGGGCGGCGCCCCCGCTCGCGCGTGCTCCGCCCCCCGCTCGCGCTCTCCTCCAATAAAGCGGCTCCGACCCCGCCTCCGCCTCCTGCTCTGTCCGCGGGGCGCGCCGCACGTGGCGCGGGTGTGTGGGAGCGCGGCCGCCGCGTGCGCCGCGTTACGTAACGGCGCGGGGCCGGGGCGCGGCCCCTCAGGGCGCTCCCGGCCCGGAGCGCGGACAGCCCGGGGTCGGTGGGAGAGGCGCGGCCTCGGAAGGGCGGGAAGGCGAAGCGGAGGCCGCCGGGCCCCTTTGGGAGGCACCGCGCTGGCAACAGCGAGCTGAGGGGGCGCGCGGCGGGGAGCAGCGCGGGAGCGCAGAACCGGCCCCGGTGACCGCTTGGCGGAGGCGGGGGGGGGGCAGCGCTCCTCCCACCGGCCCGTGAGGCGGCGCGTGCTCTCCCTACAGCACCGGCGCCCGTAGCGCGGGCCGAGGGTCCGGCCGTGCCCTGCGGCCGCGGCAGCCGATGTCCCCCGCGCTGTGATGCTCGGCGGATCCGGGATGGACGCGAGCGAGCGCCGAGGCGGCAGCGCGGAGCGCGGCGCGGCCTGGGCTGGGGCCGGGCGGGAGGCGGCGGCGGCGCCCAGGGGGGCTGCGGGCGCTCGGTGCGCTGCGTGCGAGGGAAGCGGCTCCGGGCGGGGCGGGACCGAACTGCACAGCCCCGAGTCCAGCGGCGGCTCGGCCGCCGAAAAAGCTAACAGGTACCCGGGCAGCGCGCGGGGATGTGCTGGGCCGGGCGGGGAGCGGGGACCCGGAGCGGCGCTCGGGCCCTGGCGCTGCGGGGCTCCGGGGGTCACGGGCCGCGGCGTGTGCAGGTGCGCTGGGCGCCGGGCTGCTCGCGGCTCCCGTAAGCCGTGCCTCATTCTGACATCGGCTGAGCCGCGCACGTCAGCGACCCTTGGCTAGCTTAGATGTCTACTTCAGCTAAAGACTTATTTAAGCAGTACCAAAGCAGAAATTGTTGAAATAACGTTTTTCGCGAGAGTTCAGAAATTAAGTAATTTATTTTTTTTGATGTAATAAAGAGTTAAAGCACTGCAATGTATGTAGCGTTGAACAGGCATGTCTAGTTGCCACGCAATACTTACACTTATGTAATGGTTTATATAGTAAGAGTACGATACTAATGATAGTGTCAACTGGAAAAAAAGTTACTGAAAAAATGTCCGTATCTCGTCTGTAGAATTAGAATCTGATTTGACAGTATTGACTGATTATATTTTAGTCAGTGAAATAAGCAAATATAGGGAGAGGGAGATTTTATCTGTTAACAGTTCTCCAGCTTTTGAAATCGACAGCTAAAAAGGATGATGAAGACTTTAAAGTCACGAGGAATGAAGTCTTTGCATCAGGTGTATTTTGGGAACCTCATGGTTCCCTGAGATGCTTATAACCAGGTACAGCCTTCAAGGTTAGGAAAACTTAGAAAGATCAAGAATCAGCATTTATTAATTATTTTAATACCTGTGATATTTAGAAAATACAGAATAAACATAATCTTATTTTGTTAAGTTGCAAGGCATCTTAGCAAGCAGAATGGTCTCGATGGGACTTTGCCATCCATGACACTGGAGGTGGGAAGGAGGAAGGTCGATGAGAAAAGCTTCAATTGCAAAGAAGTGAAAAATACAACAGGAAATTTAGTGAATGAGCGTTAGGACATTCCTGGATATTGCATGACTCTGTAGCCATTCCCATAAAATGTTAGTTTAGGGAGTAATTTTAATTGGGTGATAAGAAAAAAAAATCTCCTACACCAGAATTCTCTGGTAAAGTTTAACTTTTGTGTTACAGAGAGCAGCTGAATTGGAGCCAGTCCCACAGAGATATGATGATGATGATCCAAGAAATGAAAAGGTGTTTACCTGAAGAAAAAAGGAGTTCTAACAAACCCAGTACCATCAGTGCTCTCAACTACGCCTTGCAGTGTGTCCAGCAGGTCCAAGGTACGTGTGGATAAAATCTGGAAGAACAACAGCATGATTTGCATAGATGTGTCTGGCAACAAGTAGCATTAAAAGAATGCATTCCAGTTATCCTGCAAGGAGTTGACTTCCTGAAGCATAATGGTTTTCTTGCCAGTTTTTTTGTTAAATAACCTTGTTATCTTTGCTGATGAGATACACCCCCCCACTGCTTCTTTTTCTTCAGAGACCCATAGCTAAGAGGTGCCTATAGTAAACTTTTATGTATATTGAGAAAATAGTATACCCATCCCACTTTGAAAATTTATTGGTTAGCTTGTGTTTTCCCAGGGAACTAAGTAGCTAAAATTGTACTACTTCTTCATGCTTGTTTTCTGTAACAAAATGAGATTATTCCAGTAGTATAATCAGTATTCCTTTTCCCTTTGTCACTGCACAGACCTTCTCATCTCACCTTGGACTTCACCAAAAAGATGACAAAAGTACAAGGGCTGTAAGAAATACTTTCAAAGTAGTCTCCTTACTGACTTCCTTGTGTTTGTTTTGCTTTTTCTGTTTTGTTTTTTTTTCCCCAATTAGCAAACAATGACTTTTTCCAGGCTCTGAATGACCGAAGAGTGTTTCAGACAGATGTGGTGACATACAGCATAGAAGAATTGGTGGCAGTTGCATCTGAACACACTCCAAAAAACACTGTAAGAATTCAGGCACACTCAAGGGGTTAATTCAATTTTGCTAAATTTAGTCTCCTAACATTGTTTTGTGGAAATAGAATGTGTAAAATTGAAGGCCTTTACATTTTAGCCAGACAGACCTTCAAGTTTTTAAAGATCAATCAAGATTGTGTCTTATATGTGCTGTGTTAGTACCCAACAATACTGAGTGAAGAAATACTATATTTTTTTTTTGCCAGAGGCAACAAATAGTTCTTTGAGAATTCTTTTACAGCAGAATAATCTCTTGAGGTAGCAGAAAGTTTTTAAAATCAATCAGATCCATAGTTGTGAGGCACTTTTGGTTTCTATTTGTACTCTGCATTTAATTTTTTTTTCTTGTTTTGCAATATATGTCCTGCTTTCTGGTTCTGTTTTAAAGAAGTGTTTCTTGAAATTCAGTACTGTTGGATGCTGTATCAAAAATATTGTTAATGCTTGTAAAAATACAAAAAAAAAAAATATTGGAAAGCTCTGAGAATGTTTTTGTGTGTGGAATTGTGGTGAATCCTTTAAAATTTTTGGAGGAGTGTGTGGAGTGATAACCAGTCATTTAGAGCAAAGATAAGCATTAATCTGTTTCGAGAAGACTAATGCAGTCTTACTAGCATTTGTAAATACTGAGTACACTGCTGTAGCACTGGAGAGTGTAGTAGATCAAGCACTACCCAACACATTTTTGAACCTCAGCCTGAGGTTGTGGTGGTTTGGGGTTGGTTGGTTTGTTTTGCTTTTTATCCTTGTGTTACCACTACCATGTTTCAGACAACGATTGCCTTTAATGTTTGTTTTCCAGGACACATTTGTGGCTGTATTTTCTTTGCTGTCTGGACGCATAGTGCATATTTCTGAGCAGGCAGCATCTATTCTGAACTGTAAGAAGAAAGTGTTGGACTCTTCCCGGTTTGTGGAGTTGCTTGTGCCTCAGGATGTGAGTGTGTTCTACACACACACTGATCAGTCTCACCTGCCCCTTTGGAACATGGAAAGTCAAACAGGTGGGACATGGCAGTGCTCTTGAATGCTCTGTGTGTCTTTCTGTCTTTGCAGAATGTAGACAGAGTAGTAGTTCATTTTAAATGCTTAAGCTAGCAATATGCATCAGCCTCATTTGTTCATTTCCACTTTGAAAACGGGCTTTTTGAAAAGAAAATAAGTCTGATTATGAGCTTAAAGTTGTTTAATCTACACCTTATGGTTGCTTAGGTGCTTTGTCTTCATGATCCACTCACTGCCTGCTGTGAACACAGCTCATCAAACCCAGGTTTTAAGCTGATTTGCTATTTGGTGCTGGATGTGTTTAATCTGAGACTTTTGAGTCCTCTGTTCCTTGTGAGCAGTTCAAACATAGCTTGCAGGCCACGGCTGTGTCTTCTGCCTACCTTGACATGGTCTATCATGACTGATCTGGCATCAGTTCTGAGAAGTCCAAAGTCCTTGGTATCAAAGGATATGATACATCTGGTGGTTTTGAATGCCAGGGATTCCACAACTTGGATGCCAGTGATGTGCCTACCCAGCAGAGCAGTGGCACACCAGTGGAGTTGTGGTTTTCTTGTCTATATATAGGTTTTGTTACTTGGCTTATAAAGCCAGGAAATACCACCTTTCCTTTTCATAGTGATGGACTGGAGAAGGATTTTTGGTGCTTTGATTGGTTTGTTGATTTGGAGTTTTTTGTTTGTTTTTTTGCTTTTGTTTTATTTGTTTGGTTTATTTTTGTTTGTTTTTTTAATATTAATTTCCTCTGAACTTAGTTCCAGGTCAGCCATACTATTGAACAGACAATTCAGTAGCTAATAAAGAGTAGGTTGTGAGACTTCAGTCTTGCTCGGAAAGTCTGGAGAATGCAGAGTTTAAAATAGTTCTGATAGGTGTGACCTTTTTAAGGAAATTAATTGACACTTTCAATGTGTTCATCTTATTAGCTTCTCCATATGAATATGCCCAGGTGAAATCCTTTTTCTGCAGGATCAGGTAAGTGTATTGCTAAAGTTTCATTTCAGTGAAGGCTGACAAAGGGTGCAGTACTAGCAGAAAGTGTTCTATTGTCACAGCTGACCAGTGTGAGCTCATGAAACTCCATTACAAAATTGGCTTTCTGTGTTTGATATTGTCATCCAGTAGCACATTCTGAACATCTTTCCCAGAATGATACATAAACTTGCACTGGGACAGAAGGAAAACTGTTTATATGTTTTTCTCTTGGACCTATTGGTTTCCTTAAGTACTGTCATGCAGGAGAATGATCATGTGAAAAATTGCTGCTTCCCCTTTTACTGTTGGAGAGTGGAGGCAAAGAGTGTTTTGCTTGAGATTAAGATTGCTTGAGAGATTGGGGCAGAAGCCTTAATGCAAACTAAGGTCACCTAGGTCCCAGTGTGAAGCCTGACTCCTGAGGCTTGTGAAGCCTGACTTGCTGCTGCTGTGAATGCTGTTTGTTACTTAGTACCTGACTAATCTTAGAGCTAAAGGAGGAAAAAAAAATGAGATTGGCCTTCAGTCTTCAGTGCAGTTCTGTCCTGGACTCGGGTGATCTCAGATTTCAGTAAGAACTGTTTGCTTCTGAGCAGATACAACACTTACTCATCTTTCAGTTGGTCATTGATTCATTCATATGTGTTTCAACAGCCTTAGTTCTTAAACCACCTTTGTCTCTTGAATGGTATAAGGGCATCTGAAATTGATATAGCTGGACAGATAACAATGTTAGGTTGGGGGAACTGGATACATAAACATTTTACAACAGTTTTTCTCCATGTTTTTGTACAACATCGGTCTCTACTTCCCTTACGTAACAGATCTTTTGATTTTGTTGGCTTTATGAGTAAAAATATTTTTTCACAGGCACACGCTCTAGGCTTAAGTAAGAAAATGGTGTTTTACGAGTTAGACTTCTGCTGTATCCAATTTCCATTTGTATCTTTTGTTTTCCCAAAGACAGAAGTGTCAGAAGTAGTTTTTACAACACTCACTTCTCTCTAGAAACATTTTACAAAATCAAGTGTGGAATAAAAAAGTAACTTATAGTGTGAATGATTATCTTCAAAAATTTAACTCAATTCTTTCTGTAAGAGCTGGGTATGATACTGAAATTATAACAGGTGGAAAAGCACTTTAGTAGGTGCCAGTTGTTACTGCAGATGTTGCAAAGCCTTGGTTAAGATCTCATCAAGAATGTTGCTACAGTTCAAACACATTCTAGGAAGACAAATCCTTTTGGAAGATAGAGAACAACAATGCACCAAGTCTGGAGCAGTTTTTCTTATGTAGGTCTGTGAAAACTAACCTTGAGGGAGACAGATATTTTAATTTTTTTATTTTTTTTTCCTAAAAATGGTACAGAATAAACAGCAAGCAGAAAAAGGGCTGTTTAACTTGAAGGAGAGCACAAAACCAAATGAGTGGTTCTTGCGGATACAGTTGGACTGAGAATTAGAAAATAGTCTTTAACCATTAGAGTAAGAGTATTTCTAGACAGCCTCTGAATTTAAGTGTTGGAGACAAAACATCTACTTGATCTCAGCAGGAGGGAGGTCAGTGTTGCTGAGTGTGTTGACCTTGGATCTCAAAGGAGTATGCATAGGACGTGGTTATTTGGGTTTGTGCTCAATATAACTTCTCTGGGCAGGGCTCTTGGCCCTGGCACACAGTATGTGAGTCCTGAAACTGGGGTGTTAATCCCTTTTGTTTTCCTCAGGGGTGGGAAAGATCAAGAACAAGAAGCACGTTGTTACCCCTTCCGAATCACCCCATACTTGGTCCACGTGTGCACTTCTGTCCGTGTGGATGCAGAGTCCTGCTGCTTAGCTTTGGCTGAGAAAATCCACTCTGGATATGAAGGCAAGTCAGGATGCTCGCTGGAGAAAAATCCAAGCCAAAAAAAAAATGCAGTGTATGAAAGTCTTCATCCTTTGTTTAGAACCTGTGCTTGGGTAATCTCACC